>NW_028186645.1:131178-167168 GCF_003343005.1 Rhea americana | reverse complement strand
TTATAGTTCAAAAATAATTAAAAAGGCCTTACATTGATTCAGGATTGATCTACAGGAAAAGCTGTCAATATACTGCAAGTTAGTTATTTGAGTTTTAAACAACTCCTACATTACCTACCRTTCATAATGTAGACACAGTTACATTGGTATCTTAATGATATTTTTGTTCGGGTAATCTACATTTAGCATGTGCAAACTTCTGTGGCAAAGACTTGGCATTAAGCGAGAGTGTGATGTCTTATTTGCTGAATATTTTCAGTGAATTATTTTTAAATGTTAAGGACATTCTTATCTATAAACCAGGATTTGTAATGAAGACTAATTAAAACTTTTCTAATGAGGACTATAGTAACTTACCACCATATGAAATTTTGTAATAGACATAAGCTGTTAATGCTACGCCAACCCATATTTCTTGATAAACGGTAGTGAAATAGAATTTCATGGCTCTGACTGACTTTGGAACCATGCTCTGCAACATCTGAAAGTCATAAGAAGTTTTGCAATGGTGAGTTTTGAAACTATATTCTTATCTGATATACATATATATACACATAACAGCAGCTTAATGACTAAAATATTCCAAAACYTGCAGGACAAAGGTATTTATTCCAACCAAAATAATGAAAATTCAGAGATTAGGTTACAATTCAGGTGCTAACACAAGAGAAAAACAAATAAATTACAGCTRAGGAAAGGCTTCAATGATGAGTCCAGGAACATTTACGGAGCCACAATAGCTAGGTTCTTACTCTCTATCACTCTATCAGTGATAGCTTTTTTTCTGTTCAAGTCTCCCTCAGGAGGAAAGAGTAGCAGTCCTTATGCTACCAAATTTCTTCCCCGCCTTTCCTCATAGCTAAGGTTTCTCTTCCAACACTGTAATTTCTACTCGTTATAGGAAAACATGGTATTAAGTTATGAAATTCATGATTTATCACAAAAATTATCTTTAAAATATACCCCAGAGCAATAGGCCTATCAAWGTACTTTATTCTTTGCATCCAGCTTTGGCAGGCAAAGCAAACAGGGACAATTAGATACATTTTATGTATATACAAGGACAAGTTTTATTTTTAAATATATTCACATACATTTGTACCACATTRCATCGTAATATACCAAGTTATACTGTGTTCCACTGCAGACACAAAGCACTTCACCTAACCTAATACAATCCACAGAAGTCTGCCACATTCAGACACGAACAGTATATAGCAACTAAAAAGTCATGAGAAGGAAAAGCAGATCCGTAAACTTCTATGAGGTAAACTCTCACTCGTTATCTATTGCTAGATGTAAASCATTCTTTGGCAAGCAGGAAGAAAGGGCACAAGCATAGTCAATGTCAAAACTTCTGCAAAAAAGATGTTTCCTAAAGAATGAAAGCATCTCAATGGAGATGAAAGTACAAATACAGACCAATCCACATTCTACTTGCCTACAGAGAGACATTTTAATCAGATTTATTGCCGCAGGCAGRTTTCCTCAGACAGTGCTGTGGTGCCTGCTACCAATGCTATCAAGAACACTGAAAGGGGGAAGATTTCTGGTGCTTAGAGCTTAGGAAGAATACTGTAAGACACTCAGGAAAACCTGTGCAAACAAGGAGACTAAAAAGGAGGGAAGGGCTTTCCCACCCCGTCCCTCGAGCAAGCAAAACGCACAGCATGAGCCATGCCCATTCCTGTTAACACGCAGCTAACTCCCAGCAAAGACCTTCCCCCAAGGCCTCAACGGGGTCACGGCAGATCCGAGTCGCAGAGCACGGCGCTATTGCAGCCTTTGCTCCGAAACCCGCTCGGAGCAGCGCACTAGTCGCTTCCTCTCATCCCAAGGGCTCATTCACGCCTTCCCCCCGCCACCACGACCAGCCGCGGCGCCCCTGCGGCCCGCAGCCCCTGCCGTACCGCGGGGAGGCAGGTAACGGCACAGCCCGAGCACCGCTGCCCTCCCCCGCGGCCGCGGCCCACCCCGAGACCCCTCTGCGCGATGCCCGCCTCAGGTAACGGCCGCGCCGCGGCAAGCCGCCCTGCCCTGCCCCGCCCAGACGCCGCTGGGCCGAGACCCACCGTTAACGGCAGGAGCGCGCGCGCCGGCAGCGAAGGTCACCGAGCGGGGAAGCGCCTGCGCCGCCGCCGCGGGGTACGCTGGGAAGGGAAGCGCCAACGAGCGACGCGGCGGCTGCGGAGGAGGCGGCGCCGCTGCCGCGCAGCGCCCCCTGCAGCGCGGGAGGGGGAGCGCACCCTGCGCGCGGGCGCCGCGCCTGCGCAGTGCCCCCCCGCCCAGCGCACGCCGCCGAGCTCCCTGGCGTCGCGGGCGCGTTTAGCGCCAGGCGTAGCTCCGGTCGCCTCTGCGCGCCGATGGGTCACGTGCCGGGGCGGGGCTTGGCCGAGGCGGGAACGGGCAGCGGCGAGGCCGGGCCGCAGCCGCGGTGGTGTCGTCGTCGCCATCATGCTGCGGAAGCTCACCCTGGACCAGATCAACGACTGGTTCACCATCGGCAAAGCCGTGCCCGCCGCCGAGTTCCTGGGCGGCAAGGCCGAGGCCGGCGCCCCGCACAGCGCTCCTGCTGCCCGGGAGCCGTTAAGGGCCGCGGAGTGAGTGTGGAGTGCGGCTCCTCTGGGCTGGGGCCTCCGCGCTTGGTGGGGAGATGCYGCTTGCGTTTCAGTTCTTGGGTTTTTTGATCTGCTTTACTACTCTTCTGTATCATCTTGATCCTCACTAGATATATTGTATATATGATTTGGTTTCTTTGGAGTGCTTTAGTGCTGGTGTGCAATTCTGGCAAATTCTGATAGTTGAGGGCTTCCATTAGAAGAAACTTGGTCTAGCTTGAGGTGTATGGCTAAAGAGTTTTGCCCAGTGGTATAATGATAAACAAATGATGCTCAGGAGTATTTGCTCACCAGAAAATTGTACTCTCACAGACTGTGTTTTATATATTTAATTATTGAATCAACTCTAAGCAACACTCGCTTGAGTGTTTTTTTTKKGGGGGGGGGCAGGCCCTTATAAGTATCTCATTGCTGTCGGTGGTTGATTTTTGAGTAACTCATTACAGTAGATTATTTCACCAGTTTGTGTTTCATACATGWTTTGTAGCTCAGTGCTTCTCTTTTGAGTAGATACAGCTTCAATTTGTAGTACAGTTTATAAGCAAATATATTTAATTATTGGGTGTTACTTACTTTGTAACTGAAACTTAATTTGGTAGTTTACCASATCTCTGCAAAATAGTATTTTGTAAATTATGCTACAAACCTGTAAAAAACCTGATTATTTCGTATCTGTTTTCTCTTTCTTCCTGTAATGTTCCCTTCCAGCCAGCAGTTTTCCAGCAGCCAAGAGGGGTGATGTTACATATGGTAGATGTTCTGCCTTTCTCATCAAGGCACAAAGTGCTGCTTTCAGCTTCCCTTGTGCTTGTAGCAGTTAGGTGTCTGATCCTCATTCCTGTGTTTTTAAAGCCTCTTCCATATGAATAGATCCATTCAACACTTTCATAAACTTTTTCAGAATGTAATTATCAGTGATGTTCCATGACTGAACAAAGAGGATCAGTATGTTAATAGTCTATCTTGCTTTACTGACATGCTCAAAAGAAACAATTTTGGTGTCTGCTAATTCTGGTAGAATAATGGTTACACCAAGCAGTTGCTTTAAAGGAAAAATGCTAATACTAGTTCATCAGTGAAACCTGTAACACACATATGAATACTCACATAAGACTTTCTTGGACAGAAGTTGCTTTTCCCTAGGTATACATTTGAAGTCTCTGAGTATGGATCCCAGGCACATCTGTGTGCTGCCATGAAATGGATTTCTGTACGAAGGTCCTTTYGTTTAGCCTGTATTTTGTTTCTGTATGTATTTCTGTTTTACAGTTCTAGGAACTTGAATGCAATATAGATTTTAAATAACCTTTTAAAAACTTGAAGAATTTTGAAGAGGCTTTGATTCAGAAGGAAATGCTTGGTTTTATTTACTGACTTTTTAAGGAAGAGATTAAAAAAGAAAAAGCAAAAGTTGTTTTCTTTTGTTGAGATTGCTTGTAGCAGAGTACTCTATTAATCCTTTTTTTCCATTCTAAAATTCTGACTCATTTCATGGGAAAATCAAAACCAAAGTTATTTGAAGTTTGCCAAAAGGTTATGTTTATCACCTTTTCATTATTCAGGCCTGATTCTGTATCTGATTATTGATAAAGACTTTTCTTCCCACTTTTCTTGSCTAAGTTTACATGCAAGAAATCTGTAGGAATAATACCAAATTTGTAATGGTAATAAGAGACTTTAGTTGTCTCTTTTTAAAAAGAAAAATTACCCAGACTATTTAGTTGGATCATAAAGCCTTTACGTGTCTCTCAAAAAGAAATGCAGAATGCATTCACTTCAGCCACCAATGATGCGTCATTTTCTTTTAATGCTTTTAAGTTTATCTTTTTAAATGAACTACCTCTAGTATTGCAGCATTAGTAAAAGAGCTTGTTAGGGGATGGGAATAATTCTCAGAAGAATTTCTTTTTGGAATTTTGATCCTTAAATAGGTTGTTAACTGAATGAAAAGAAATTCGGGCCCTTAAATCCTCCTGTGTTTAAAAAACAATTGCATTTTAAATTTAAACATTCAAAAGGCTCAAGTATAGACAAGATAATATTCTCTGATTTCTAGCTTTTATTGGGTTAGCCTTTGCTGTTGTTGGTCATGGTGTTTTTACTAAAAGCATGGAAAGCAGTTCACTAACACCTGTGCAGGGGGGAGGCTTTGTTGTCCTTTGAAATTATTGCCATTCACCTTTCTGTGACTGGAATGGTTTTTGTAAGCCAATTCCTAAATCAACTCAAAAAATAACTGCTGAGTTAACATAAGGAATGGTTTGAGATCACCTTGTGCAAATCATCTAGGTTAAAGTAGAAAGCACTTAAAGAAACAGTTCTTTGAGGTGAGTTCTCAGGGAATGATCTTCAGCAGAGAAACAGTTACTGGCCTGCAGTGATGATACTGCTGTCTGATGTTGTTGAAATATACAGTGTAAGCATAACTTTCAGAAAAATAGCTGGTCTTAGCTGGCACACTGAGGTGCAGATTCTCTTCATAGCATGTTACAGGAAGGCTAGTAGACTTCCTTAGAACGTGTCTAATTTTCTCCTATTTAAATTTGGATGCATTTACAGCTTTGTTCTTTCTAGGTTTTTCTTCGCTTTTTAACTTAAGATGTACATAGCACTTCCATTTGATGAAAGTATTCTGTAAAATTACCTCTCATTCTAATTTCTAAAATTAGACATGAAAATTTATTTTATTCATGAAAAATTAGACATTAGAAACGTCTTAGTGGAAGGCATTTTCTCAACCTTTTTAGATAATTTCGTTTTTCCTGTAAATGTTTCAGTTCCCGCTTTGCTCTATGCTCAGACCCCCATGTAAACACTAGAACCTGATACAGTGGTTTAATATCTGTTTCATCAGTAAAACATATGAAAAGGCTTACCTACCCTTAAACATGTTTTTCCTTAGCATTACATGGAGATGTACATCTCCATCTCTAGTTTTTTAGTTGATGATACTTCTTCCTGGGCTCTGAAGACTGCATTTGCATATCTATTTTTCATAAATTTCACTTCAGTATAAGTTATACCTGTGGTCATGTTGTGATCTTTCTGTTTTGACAATTGTAAAGGTAAGTGTGCTTATGTGTCTGTCCACCTGTTTGCAGTCCTTCCCCAAACTATGATACAGCAAATTTGAAGCTACACATTTTGGAGGAGGGGGCTGTTTTCTAACAGAAAGGTGTGAAGGCAGATCTGTTTTTAAAAACTCATATAAGTCAATTCCCATTGCAGAGGTCTTGCATGGTTGACCAAATAAAAATTACTTCCTAAAACTAGCCTTGTGGTTGTTAATTTTCGGTGGAATATTAATTCTGCTAATGTCTTTGATATGCTTGGCATTTTTTGCCCTCTTTTCCATGGAAAGAGTACTTGAAGCCTAACTGCAAGTTAGGACAGCTTTGTTGATGAGAAACTTCTCTTTCAAACCATTCCTGCTGTCATGTAGGGATCCATTTCTGGATCATTTTAGAACTTCATGAGAAGAATCTGCCACTTTCTGTCCCACCATCAATATGGTCTGGGAGGTTGAGATCAACCCCCTTGTTAATTATCCTCAAACTGACAGCTGTACAAAAGGAGGGCAAAGAGTTTATGCCAACTCTGAGTGCAGGTGTAAAAAGTTCGCATGTGCTTGTGAAGTTTTGTGTATTCAGTTTAGGAGAAGTGGAGGCAGCTGTTACTTTTTTTTTTTTAAAAAAAAAAGTAAAACTGCACTTTTTTATTGTAAACCTGTGGAGACTGATTTGCTCTAGTATTCTACTTGTAGTACTTTGTAAATTAGGTTTATGCGAGAATATTAATTCTGAGGCCTTCTCTGTGTATTGTGTGCTTCACTGTTCTGCATGAAATGCTTTCTAGATTTAGAAGCTTTCCAAATACTTKAAAAAAGTAGTTTTGTTATCTTTTATGAAGATACTACAGTGTTTGTTTTGCCCTGTTCATGCTGCATTATAACTAAAGTCTTTCTTGGCGTGGAGGATAAAACTGTGGAAAAGAGGGAAATCTCTTCTGGTTCTTCTGTTCGTTACCTACTTGCCCAACTCCAAATGTCATCTTTGCTATATTGGAAGACTATATCAGGAAACATTTTTTGTTTGTGTTTGCAAAACGCCCCATTTTGCAAACTGGGCAATGCGATGCCTTTTTTTTTTTTTTTTTTTTTTTTTTAGTAGTAGTATAGCAGACTAATAAAGAAGATCTGGAGATGGAGAAGCTGTATAGTAAGCATGCAAAAATTTGTATCCTGTGGTGATGGGAGCCCACTTGGAAATTCAGTAAAGTGGGTTCTGGTGTGTATTAATTTTTCCTGCTGTAACTTACGTGCTGTGACAATAGATGCTACGTATCCAACCAGTCTTGTATAACTTTATTATGAATCCACAGTGATAGAATTGTAAACTGCAACAGAAAAACTTGACATTTAGTTTATACCCCCAAATTTAAGATGATCAGGTCTTGGCTTCTAGAATGATCTACTGACTCACTTGCTAATAGGTTGCTGATGTCTRATTTGATCAAAATGCTGAAGTGCACTATCTGGGTTTCAGGATAACTTCCAATGAGTCAAATGAAGTACAAACTGTATTTTGAAATAAAWGTATTTATGGAATCTTTTTCAAGGATAGAGAACTAGTTATTAAACGTAGTTAAAGCCTGTAGAGAACAAATCAGAAAACATTAGGAACAGTACATGCAGTATCTTACAGCTTCTAATGTTGCTTTCATCTTAGAACTTGTTCTTAGTGTTGAAAAACAACAGTTAATCTCCAAAACCTATTTATCAATTTGGTATCGTTGATATCAGTTGAAGCATTTATCTTACACGGGATAAAGTTGCCTTAGAACATAAAAACTGTGACAAATACTGACTTCTTGTCTAACACTTTGCAAAAAGATCGTATTTAAGATATGGGCAGCTTGTTTAAATATGTACCCTCTGTGTGTGTGTGTGTGTGTATATATTTATACATATGTATTTATATATATACACATACACAAATACAGGAGCATTTTTGTTTTTTAGCCATATAGATATATATGTTTAAAAAATAATGATGTGTTCTTCTTCTCTTCTCCCTCCCTACCCCCCCCACCCCCCAAAAAAATGTCTACAGCAAGTTTTTGGTTAAAAGGTTCCTTTGAACACAACATCTTTAAGGAACTACACTGATAAGAAGAGGAGGAGTATCATATTTTAAGCTTGTAGAAGGCATACTGGCTATTACCAAGGATTTTAACTTGTGAACTTGGAGCAAAGGGGAGCATGTCACACTTCTCTTGTTTATGGGCAGYGAGCACACCAAAAGAATTCAGATAGCTGCGGAGCTTTTTGAAAGACACACAAACCAACTTAACTTGATGGATAGTAATACGGTAGATTCCAGATTCTATGAGAGAAGGTGGGAAACATGCTTTGTGTATTTTTGTCAACATAGCTTGAAACYGTGGGGATTTCATCTTTGTCCGATTTGTTAGAACTGTCTCCACGTGGGCCGAAGTGTTCGGAGCARTTTGTATTCCACGCATCTGCCAGCTGCTCTTGTTGGTTTTCTCTCTCAATGGTAGTAAGAAAATCTTTTAAAACTTGCTTGAATATGTAGACTATTTCCCAAGGTAAAACATCATTTTCTGCCAAAACTTCACGAAATCTAGAAACAAACAAGAATTGAAATCTAATCCTCAGTGCTGAAAACTATTCTGTTTTTCCTCTCCCCTCTTGGCGGAGGGAGGRGGGAGTGTGAGGGAGGAGGAAATGACTGCATTTTGGTCTCATTTATTTCCTTGCTGCCACACTTCCCCCCCCCCCCCCAGGTCCCCATATTATAAAAAGGAAAGAGCTTGGACAATGTGCTGGATGTGGTCCAACTCTTAAGAGGCACGGAAGCTACTGTTACTGGGTGCACTGCTTTCCCCCCCCTTCTCTTTTCCTCCCCCTTTCCCCCTTCTTCCCTCCCTCCTCTCTCCTGCCATCTGGGTAACTTGATTTAAACTGACTTTGCCCTTAGGTATATTCTGGGCTTTAAAAGGCACACAGGCTTTTTCTGTTCTTTCTACATGCCCTTAGAAAATGTATTTAAAATACAGACACTGGAGAATTTTTCTTTGTAAGACGGATTTCTTTTTTCCAAAAAATGGCAATTTTTTTTAACACTTATTTGGCTTGTTTCATAGTTTCTTCAGGACTTGTGGATAGTGAGACTGAGTTTCTGTATAAAACAGTGCATTTCATTAATGCCTTAATTTGAATTTTGGTTATTAGATTAATATCCCAATAAATATTGGGGAAAACTATAGAGGATAAACTGAAAGCTTTAAGAGGCAACATGTTCAAGCACATGAGACTTCCTTTGTTTTGAGATTAGTTCAGGAAAACACTTAAACTTTTTCCGTGTATGACGTAATACAGTGAAGATGTCATTTCCTAAGCACCTATAAAAATACATTCAACTTGCTGGTCACTCTTATTTCAGAGGAAAGATCAGAGCCAAATGTAAGTTTGAACTAGATATAAGAAATATGATACAGTACTCAGAGTTACAGGAATATGAAATTATTACCTGCTGAGAACAGTTCCTGTTTGGCAGGGCTGGATCTGTGAACAGAGAACTTCAAGCTGCCGTTGTTCAGTAGCTGGAATTGTGGCTTGAGGATTTTGGTAGCTCTTCAGCCAGTTGTAATCCATACCAGTCTTCTGGACTCTTTGTTCATTTTCAATCTCTTGCACTAATCTTTCACGCTCTTTCAGGTGCCATTTCAGTTCCCTCAGCAGGGTTTTTGTAACTACTTCTGATCCAGGATACTGTGTGGTTTTGTAGGGATCATTTTTTGACCATTTCATCCATCCAAAAAGTGGCATTTTTAAGCTTTGAGGAAAAATAGTTTGTCGTCAAGCCAAATTAGATCTGACAAGCCTTACGCTTTATAGATATTTTATGCCTGTTTTCAGATTTAACTTCTACAACTATTTACTTGATTAAATAGACTGGGGTAGAAGTTTGAAAGTACATCCTCACAAAAATACTTTGTCATCCTGGTTATGTGATATTTAAAAATATATAATTTGAAGTAGTCATTATATTTAAAAAATGATTAAATAAAGTCAAGTAGTGGAATTCCATATTCAGTTCTTTAAAACTTTTGTAGCTTTTTTCTTATTTTAAATAAATTTTTGTTTACTTACCCTCTGGAAACAGAACTAATGGAGTAGGCTTTTAAGTTGCAGTTTGTTACAAATCATGCAGACACAAACATGCTAATTGTAATAAAATAACATAAATTACCTTTGCAGTTGTCTGTGAATAGTGTTGTTTCAGGTGAGTTTGCTTGAAGACCTCTTATTCTAGCATATCCTGTTTCCAGGCTGTGGCTACTGCTGAAAGAAAGAATTTTTTTTTCATTTACTCAAACAGTTTTTGGAAAAATGACTTTCTGCACTGAATATGACAGCTTAAGTTTTTCTACTTTTAAAGTTCTTTTTCATTTTGTGCATCAGAGAGAGGAAGCAATCCATTTAACCTAACGTGGTCTCTCAGATACTTTCTGCGAAGTCCATTAAGGTCTCCTACCTCTCAATTGTGTTCTGCCGCTGGCAGCAATTTGAAAAAAGATGGCAACAATTTGAGAGGCTTGTTGCTTAATCCATCCCAAGGTATTGTTGGTAGTGAAATGAATAATGATAGTCTGAAGCGAGTATAGATGTGCTTCTAGCTAAAGTTAAGGCTGTCGCATGATGTGATGCTTGGCTGTGCATAGCTGTAGGTCACAGTTTAGAGCTGTATTTTTATGCCTGTAGAGTGCTAAAAATAACTTCGTTGCTTTTATCATCTAACTAAACTTTCAGGCCATTGAGATGCTGGAAGAATCAGGCTGTTCTACTGCGAGTTTTAAACAGTTAAAGACTTTCCCTAGTAAAAGATTATCTAATAAAGCCAGTGTTAACTGAGTGCTTACAGGAAAGAGCTATTTGACAATTGCTCAGAGTTATTTCTCATTATTTAATATTTCTTCCAGATGAATTTCATTAATCTCATGGTACTATGCTTTTTCATTACAGTGCATATAGCTGTTAGCATTTTCAATTAACATTTCAAATGTGTTTAAAGCAGCCACTCTGCAGCACCTACAGTGTGCCATAGAAGTCATTAATTAAAGGAACAGAATGATAAGGAAATGTAAATTCAGGTCAAATGGCTGTTTAAATAACAAAACAAAACACCCCCTCACAACCTGAGAAACAACAGAATTTTAAGCCTTACCAAGGACATTAGTTCTCTGTCAACTGCCTGTCAGTTGCCTGCTCGCTCTTTTCTTGATGAGTATTTTGAGCATATCCACTTCTAAGATTCATTTTCAGGGATGGCACTGTGCACACTAAAGGTCGCTGAAGCAGCCATCGTCTGTTCCAGTTATCTGGTCTCTTCCTATTAATCTAAACAGTAGGCATGGTATATAGTATGCCTTCGCTTCTGCTCTCTTTTGTTCTAACGACTGACTGTGCTCCTGTAAGTATTTTTCTTTCCTACTTTTTTGCCTCCACTGGTGTGCTGAACTGTTGGGAGAACAAGAGTTCTGTAAATCTGTTCTAGATGTCATACAACATAAAGGGTGACGTGTATGGCTGTTACTAAAGCCAATATTACTTAYACATTGGAAAAATTCAAATGTCAGTATTAATCCTCTTCAACTGGAAGGTTTTCACATTGCATTGTATATGGTACTGTGAAAAAGGAAGGGAGCTGGGTTTATGATGACAAAACTGTCCTGACAGATTTTCAGATGAAATTAAAATGTTCCTTGCCACCTCCTTTACAGCACAGTTAGCATGTCATCRCTTTTTTTTTCTAGTGTATCAAATTGTATTGCATCAGAAAGTAAAGTAGTAAAGTGCTGCACAGTATAAAACCATTGTAATGTCTTTACAGATCAAGGGGATGCATACTGAAAGGTGTGCAAATTAAAGAATGAAATGAAAAAACTGTAACGGTATTTTATTGACCATATCTTTGCTTGCCTCATCATGTCTTTGTGAGGCTGGGCATTGAGACTGACGTTTAACTCTCCATCGTCGGAAAACAGTAAAGCCCAAAATTTGTGTTGCCTTTACTTCTTTTTTATAAGCCTCAGATTAGTATTTTAGAAGAGATTACTGTTTATGTTAGGTTAGCATGGGAACTGGAATTTAAAAATAAAGCAGTGGTTTATATAGTGGCTGTCCAATGGTTAGTCTCAAATGATTTGTGGGGAGTTATAATTCTCTTCAACTAGTGTTGAATGTACTCATGGTTTTGCAGTGCTGTATTGGGAYAGAAGTTTCAGCTTGACTTCAGCTGACAGTAGATCTGTTCACTGAAAGTGTTACTGAGTTTATTGTTATTAGCAACTACAGCTGTTATGGCTTAATCTGGGGGAAAAGCTGTATTTCTGATAAGTGATTTCCACTTCGTAATCTTTAGGCAGTTCCATGATAAAAATTACGCGTTTTTAAAGAGATTTAGGGGAATACACTTCTGAATATCTCTCATCTTTAGGACTTTGCTTGCTTCTTGTCTCCCACTTGTGTAGGTACAAGTCCTCTGCTCCTCTCCTTCCACTCTTTCCCCCCCCCCCCCAAGTTTTAGTCCTAACACTTTTGCTTTCTTATTGTTGAATACTGAAATTATTCTTCTGGTTTTCATTTTCCTTTTCTGAATCTTTCTCTGCTGGTATTAGAAAGTGACTAAATACTTTATAGTATTTGAGTGAGGCCATAACATTAATTACATAATTCTGAATAATTGTCATCTTCTGTTTTGTTTTTTTTTTTTCATTTTTTTTTCTAAGCCACAATTCATTATGCCACTGCAGTAGAGCAGGTGAAAATTGATATTTTTTTTTCCTGACAGCTAACCGTAATGGTCTGTGTTTATAATTTTAAAAACTGACATTTCACATTTTACTTTTCTGTTTTACCTGTTCATACTTTATTTTTCAAGTTTTCTAAGCAAAGAATACAATGAATTCCTAAAGCATCTGTTTGTTTTTTCTCTAGCTTAATTTTCRTGCAATTGAGTGAACAAAATCACCTTGTATATAGGTAAATCAGGAAGGATATGTTTTCATATATGTATTTCTTAAACTTCTTTTGAAACTTGGTGAAGATATCCACTACAGAAAAAGGAATGGCTTTTAGACTTGTTTTTTTGATGCCATTCTCAAATCAGACTCGGAGGAGCACCAAGAATTGCTGGAGCGAGAGTGCAGATTTCTTTCCATARATGACTTCAGTCAATTTTGATAGTCTTTCCTTGCATATTGTGACTGCTCCTGATKTGTCAGCAGAGGAATTGATTCCAAAAGAATAGCCTTATAAAAGCATGAAAACTCATAGGGTAATTGAGAAAACAAGGGTGGCATCCACTGCATAAAATCTTGTTCCTTGGATCACAGGAATATTCTTCAATATTGCCTTGCATGATGACTTCTATAAGATCTGGATGTTTATTGGAGGAGTACTCTGTAAAGACAAACTCTTCCTAATCTCACATGGCAGGAAGTCTCAGGAAGAGACTTTCTGTGGATTGCTTGTTTTTATCCTGTGGATTTATTTCAGCCCAAAAGATTCATTCCCAAAGCTTGATGTCTTTCTCCCGTACTTACTGTATTTTTCCCCCTACCCAAAGTAGATAGGAGGTTTGCATCCAACAACTGTTTTTACTTTTTGAATTAAYGGTAAATTCTACTACTACAAAAAGATCTTTCTCACTTAGATATGTGGCTAGGAAACCGTATAACCTACTTTGTGGAGAAGTTAAAGACGGGAGGAGAAAAGAGGGGCATCTTCCTTCCTCTCCCCTCCTGTTTTTAGACTACAGAAATACTAGTTTCTAGTAATTCCAGAGTCAATAATTAAATGACTGTATGGCACTGTGTGTATGGGTACCAGTGCAGATTATGCTGTGTATGTTAAACCTTGATAGGCTTCTTGGAAGCCTTTCTCTAGAATAACAGGAGAAACGGAGGCCTGAGAGAGAAGCTCTGATGGAGATGTTTTCAATACTGCATTGCAGTTAGCTATCCTCTCTAGTAGTGCCACGGGGCAGCACTCTGAAGTGCCTCACTGAAGTGATTTGAGATATAAATGAAACAACCCCTGCAAAAACACTTGATTTAACCAAATATTGTACTGGTGTAAGCAAAAAGGTGGCAAATTGTGACAGCAGGTGGAAGAGACGCTTCTCATTTACTTCAGAAGGTTTTTAGGGCACCTGTACCATCTGAGATGCTACTGACACTTCCAAATAAAAGATGCAAGAAATAAAGCTCTCTTTGTGAGTGGGACACCCATAACAAAATGGCAAGAAATTACTTTCTTAATTCTTTATTTAACAAAGTGTAGATGGTGGGTCAGTGCTAGATAGCTAATTGTAACACGTGTGCATATGGTGTCCTTCCCTCCTCCCCCCCGCCCCCAAATGTCTGTAGGYACTAGATTTTTGTGCAACAGTTTGCTATCTACCTCTGCAGATCATTTCAGAAAATAGGACTGCTGATCTTGCAGTGTGTATTTGGTAGGAGAAAATCCWCAAGCCTAATAGAGAGGCCTCTTTGCTGAGGCAGCTAACAGTAGTACTAATTCTCTTCTGACATGTTTAACCAACACGGTTGTTTCCTATCGTGCTCGCCCATGATGAATAAAATCAGGACATATTTGAAGCTTATTTCTTCCAGTCAGACTCTGTAGTGAATGTCTCTGGTGTTGATGATGCTTCTTTAGTAGGCTGGGGTGATTATAAACTGACACCAGTTTATCATCCAGCATATCAGGCATTTTAAGATTTAGTTTTCATGGGCATTTTGAAATTCAAAGCAGTCTCTGTGGCTTGCATTGAATTTCATTCAGTGGCTTACTTAAGCTGGGTTATATCAAGTTGGTAATAGCCTGCTTTGGGGTTTATTTTGCTTGTTTTGTTTTGGGACTCTGGGCTATTTGGCCGGGCTTCTTGCCTTGARAGTTAGAGAGAGGAGAGAAATTCTGAAATTTTAGAGAGCGCCGACGCCGTGAATGTTGCCAAAAGACCGGGACCAATGCTTCACAGAGGAACTGTRCTTTTGAATGAACGAATGAATACCAACGTCCATCCAGTTTCTATTTTGTATCTAATTATAACAGCTTTAGCTTACGGAAGTGACTGTTGGTGCGCGAGGAAGCAGCTCGGTAGTTGCTGTGGGGCTCGTTGCTGTCTGCCCCAGGGGGTATTTGCGCTCCTCTGAACAGCCCTGTTTCGACTGTGGCTGCAAAAAGAGGAGTTTGCAGGTGGCTCATTTCTGAGGAGGACCCTGTGCTTTGAAGCCTGGCAGTTCGTCTCGGTCTCCCCAGTGACATAAAATCCCAGAGCAGCAGGGTTGTGGGTCAGTCGGTCTGTCTGTTTGGTGTTTTGTTTTTTTTGGAGGGGTTTTTGCAAGCTTAAGGATTTGGGCTGTTTTGTCCCGGCATTTGTGGTTCTTAACTTTTCTTGGCTTTTAATTTAGATGGGGCAGAATACAAAAGATCTCAGTTATTACTTTGACACAGAAAAAATATTTTTCAGATGCTAGATTTTGTAATTTATCCAAATCCAAATGTTTTCTTTTGGGTTCTTTGAGATGTTGCAAAGACGTTTGTGTGCCCTCTCTGTCTCTTTTCCTAGCTAGTTGTGGTTTTAAATTAGGAATTGTAAACAGCTACTAGGGGGAACGCTAGTGTAGGCCTKTGTAGTTCCTATATATGAAGACTTTATCTTGGAATCTAGCACWCTAGATTTTTAGCATCACTCTTGAGCATGTGTATGTGGGGGAAATGCACTTCACTGATTCTTAAAATGTTTGGCAAATCWTTTTTTTAATGTGTAATTTAATATYGAATGCCTAAGCTTCACTTGTTCTGAATCCTAGTAATGATCCTCTCCTTTTGAGACCAAAATGTTGGAGGCTTTTGAGTGACAATACACTATTTCTTTCAAGTTAGTGTATTTTTGTAGGTGAGAGCAGCCTTTTAAAAGTATTGAATGCCAACTGCCGGTTAAAAGGAAAGGCATTTTTAGCATGTCCTTCGGTAAACCCAGTGGAAGGTTATTTACTGTTACGGCAAATGCTCAGTTATGTAAAGTGTCAGGTTATCTTAGTTTCAGAAAGAGACTATGAACAGCCTACTGTATATATCGTAGTGAAATTGTACAGCAAAATACTGCTTTGTATGCCATAAAATTAAGCATTTTTCAAGTGATTTCCCCCCACCTCCCCCGGAGTAGGCAGATGGCTCGTGTGTGCGAACGAAGCCATGGTGTAGGGTGGTGTGAGCCGCCTGGAAAGCGAGCGAGGTGTRTTTCAACTTTAACTCCCAGATCTGTGTGAACAGAGATTTTTATRATAGATGAGGAAAATATACCTGTATTTTTTTTTAAAAAAAATACTGCCCTAAAATACTTTTTTTTTTCAGTTGTTTGCCTCTAAGAGGAAATGTACTTGAAGTTATATAGCCTTAATACGAGTCTCTATCCCAAACCTAAATAGTAAAAAATTACCTGGAAACTTCCTTGTTTAATACACAAGCATCTTGCTATCTTTGAAATAACATTATGTACTCTTAGCATTTTCTCTATACAGCTGGATTTGCAAGTAAGCAATGTTTTTATTTTTTCTTTCATTTTTTTTTTTTAATCAGGGAATAACACTGTATGTACCTTTTTCAGAGGATTTTCTTTGTTGTATTTTTGTTCTGTTTTTTAGCATCACTTTCAGAACTGTATATTGCATTCAGTGTGTGCATTGGAGTTTTTGTGTATCTCACTGAGAAGAGCCAAATTTATCTGTCACAGTTAAGGTCCAGATTTGATGCTTATTTTGATTTTTGAGAACTGAGTGTGTACAAAAATTTTTAATGCCGTATTTACTGAATGGAGGATTTCTTTTGTGATGGCTGTGCTCGCTTACTTGAGGTCATTCTGTAGCTTCAAGAAAAGGAAGACCTTTCTCTAACTGAATTTATTTAAAGAAAAGCTCCCTAAGTATATTTGAGAGCATTTACATTTGGATGTGTCAGCAGTTTCTGGTGTTAAACTGTGTTCCCTTCTAGTAACTCTCCTAAAGTAACAGTTGTATTTAATCTTAATGTAAATGACACTGGTTTTTCATACAAACTCAAATAAGTAAATGTTTTTATATAAAAAAAAAATCAAATGCTTAAGATCATTTCAAGTAGTCACCTGTAAAAGTCGCGCTTCAGCAAAAGGCTCTTTGGCCACCTTGGCCGTGCCGGCCGCCTCCGGCTGGCGGCCGCTCTGCSGGCTCGAGGAGCGGTGGTGCCTGCCGCCCGCTCCGCGCGCTCGCAAGGCGGGCGAGCCTCCAGCTGCCTTCACGGGCAGCTCCTGTGCTGCGTCCTGCAGGTGTCAGAGCGGTCAAGAGTCGCTCAGATTGACGTTCCTGGTTGTTTGCTGATTTTCTGTACTAGATTTGTGTTCCCCAGTGGTTTATAATGATGTCAGGTTTTGGCTGTTTAGGGTGGTGATGTCAGATTTCTGCTTCAGCTTCAGACTTCAGCCACCAAGGTCTGGCCACTCTTGAGGGTGAAATGCACTCTGGATTTGAAAGAGATCAAAATCTGACTGTGTGTTTTCATGAAGGGGGTGAAAGAAGACAAAACTAATCTCAAGTCTTATATTTCTTTGAATTGAAATGACAACTTGATGTTTTCAGTAATTGCTTTAGAGTCAAGAAGATAACTTTTACTAACTCTTAATTGGGTAAAACTTTGAAATTATTTTCATATATGCCACTGAAAAGTTGTAGTTTGCCTATACTGTAACTTATCGGGGGATCAAAAAATGGGTAAATTTTAAAATCAGAGAACAGGCTTGGAATTAGAGATGGGTACATCGAGGGAGACTAAAGAGTTGAGTGAAAAGAMTGAAATCTGAAAGCTGAGACATACCTGTTGTGATAGGGCAGGTGTTCCAAACCATGAGGGCTTTTCCTATGTCAAGAGAAGTAGAAATGGAGAAGTGGTAACTGTGATATGTTGGAATGGCGTATGGTCAATAAGGAGAGGACAGGAGAGTTCCCTTCATTAGCATCGCCCTTCCCGAAACTGGAAAGGGGTTGAAGGAGTCTCATCATGCCTTTGCTGTCAGCAGCTGAAAACTCATTAGAAAAATGTCTGTGTATAGATGATACCTCCTACTGCAGGCTTATTAATGATTCCCTGAAAGGGCTGGATTGTGCTCATGACTTATGAGGGCTTCATAATATTTCTTGTCTCCATTTTACTTAAAAAAATACGCACAAAAAGCTCACAGAATAATGGTAAAGCTGCAAAGTTCAACGTAAAAAAAACCCTTAAATTGTGTGATGAGGGTTAGTTGTCTGTTTGCTGATTTCATATGGTTTTCTTTTGGCCTCTAGCCTGGTTCAGTGCATAGAATAAGCAATACTCATTCTTAATGAGTGGCTATCAAATATTTTTTTATTCATTGTGTAGCCCAAGGTTTGTTTATTTACTACATGCTGTTTTCTGGAAACARAAAACCTTAATTTTGATTAAAGATTAATAGATCTTTATGTGAAARGATTAATATCTTTTCACATATTGCTGATGGGGTCATAGTGTCCTTATTTTACTGGTAAAATATATTGGTATAGAGTTGTTATGTGTGTTCTGTGAGCCTTCTTTGAAATACWTAATACCTGATCTCTAAAAGCATGCAGCTGAGCATATCTGTATTATAAAGMTGTGTTTCTTATTAAGTTCACCTGCAGCTTAAATACTGATGCTTCTGCTAGGTAGTTGCAGGAAAGGGGATGCACAGTCCTGCCTTTCTCACTCTTAGCCTCTGCCCTGCCGTGAATTTTTTTTTGTTGAAGTGACTTGACTGCTATGGCTCAGGGCTCTGACAGATGAACAGTATCCACTCTTCTATGACAGCATTTATTGGCTTAATCAGACTGGTTATTTTTGTTCTTGCAGGACACTGAAGGACAAGTTGAATTTAGTGCATAACCAGGTTTCATTATCAAAAGATRTGTAGCCGGTGTACTTAGTGAGGCTGCAGCCTCATGAAAATGAAAAATAATGGATTGCATCACTAAAATCTGGGTAACACGCCCGTAGGATGGGGCCAAGTTAAGATGATAAGGCCAAGTTTAATTCTACTGTTTTCAGCTACTGAATGCTTGGGATTAATACTTCTGTATTTTTAGTTTTTCCTTGTGTTTAATATGCATTCAGTGGAATAACCTACTTAACAAGCAGGCTGACACAATCTGTATGAATTTTGTTTCCAAAATATACCCCAGGTAGATCATGGAGCATGAGGAATGTGCCTTGCCACAGCTATTTCAGAAAGGTTAGAGTGCTAAAACTGATATAGGCTATTTTTTGAAAGTATGGAGCTGTTTTTTACTTAGAGGTTATGCAGGTATATGGAATCRTGTTGAGCTTTGCATTAAGAAATATTCAAGATACAGGCAAAAATCGTCTTAGCACTATACTTAAAATACTGTTAAAAGAGGCTAAGAAGCCATTTGTGAATTCATATATGTTATTCCTTTTGCATCTTGCTGACAGCAGTATGGTAGTAAATACTTAATTCCTGTAGGAKGAAATAATGGCCCATCTGAATGAATAGTTTGTGGCAGAGCTAAGTAGGTATAGATTTGCCTTGTCAGGGAAAGTGGGTGCTCTGTGGCATCACGATACTGTGAATTAGTCCRTAATGAGAAATGGGTGACACAGTGCCATGCTAAAAACCTGTGATCAGCTTAACCAAGATGGATCCCCGCAAACAATTATTATTTAGGTCAAGAGAYAGACACTTTTGCAGCAATATCCGTGCATAAAGTGTCTCAAAGGCAAAGTCTCTGAGAAAGTTTATATATTACATAGCTCCGGGCCCTGTGCAAGCTTTTGACTTTCAGTTAATATATTGTTTAAAATGGAGGGGATTTTTGTGTACACCTCCGCTGTTCAAACATCTAAGTTCATTTGATAATTATACAGTTATATATGCTACTTTATTTACTAGTGAAATCCAGGTGGATTTGTTTACGTTATTTACGTAGAACAGAATTTGTTATCCCATCTCATCCTATTATGTCATGGAAAGACTTTTTGCCCTATGTATAATGGAATAAGTCTGCATTTTTGTTCAATTCTGCTACCTAGTGATTCTATTAGTTTGTTCCCAGATCATCCACCATCATCTCTTGCCTCCAAGACAAAAGCTCTAGAAGGTCTCCTTAAAGCAGTGAAGTGGTGGGTTTTGCTCACATCTGCCTCCCCTGTCTCTAGGGAATCACACAAGAGTTACRTGTGTATTCTTGGTTGTGTTGTGTCAAGAATTGGACAAACAAGTATTTTTGTCTTTGTTCAAAAGAAGTCCTAGACTATCATTTGGAAAGAAATTACTAGGTATTGACAACCTACAGGTTCTTATTTTGGGAGCTCAGTTTCATGGAGTCCAAATAAAAAGACTTAATGTGGCCCTTTTCTCAGACTAGTATGTAACTACAGAGCCTGAACTAATTTGTGAAGTTTTTTTGTTGAAGTAGATCCTGAATGACATGGAGACCCTGAACTTCCTGAATAATACCTTTTTCCCCAGAATTATCCATGATCCTTAGATTAGGAACCATTTATTGAATTGTTGTTTTTGTGCTCTTCAGGCTCCCTATCAAAGAGAGTGTTGGACGTGAATATGCTGAGAAATTCAGACAACTGGATGAACAAGAATTAAGTGTATTTGACAACGATCAGCTTGTCCTTAAACCAGGTAAATACATATTTGGTTCCCATTAGAAACTTATATACATCTCCTTTTGTTTCCAGTTGTCTTTTCTTTCCATCTCTCTCCTCCAAAAAAACTACAAAAACTAAATCCATAGTTTCTGTTTATCTAATGCTCTGTGTGCATTTGTTCTTTTGACTTGGTATTAAAAATTTAAAAACCTTATTTTCTATGTACAACTGTGTATAATGCTGGCATATCAATATATGTGTATACATCTGATCTGTGGTATTGATAAATGCAAATAATATGATTGAAATACATCTGTAAGTAAAAGATACCTGTCATTAACGATCACTACACAAGATTCTATTTAAGAATACTGTGGATTGAGTATATCTTTCTTTTTGTTTTCCCATTTTTCTAATCTAGTTATTTCTGTGTATTTTTTGATTGTCACTCTGAAATGCCTTTGGAAGAAAGAAATCTGATTGCACCTCTTTCCTGGGAGCTCTGGTAAAAGCAGTGTGAAGCTGACTCGGCTGTCAGGACAGCTTAGCTTCAAATTCTGTTGCTGTGCTTCTTAATTTTCAAATTTGTTAATGTAACTGACTTTTCAAGGAAAGGACATTTGTGTGTGATTTTTTTTATTATTATTTTGCACTGTCATTCTTTGTGATTTCTGTATCCATTTGCTGATTTCCCCTCCCTCCAAATTTGACAAATCTAGAAATTCTCTGGAAATTACTGTCCTAAAATGTCTCTGCAAGTTATGTGACTTCTAGAACTCAGGTGGTGCTGAAGCTGTTTGTTTGGCCTGTCATTAGCTGGGAGGCAGTTGCTTCAGTTGGCCTGTCCGGCAACTGCAGCGCATTTGGCCATCCCTCCTGCACTGTCTAAACTAACCACAAAACACTGTCTCTTGTTCAGGTAACAAATTACCTAAGGTTTTTGGGAGACAAGGAGCATTGAAAGGTGAGAATGAGGGATAAAGGAATTAGAAGTGTAGACTGCTATAGCTCAACTGTAAGAGGATCAGCTAGTAGGAAACCAAGCTTAGGTAATTTTGCAGACCATACAGCAACTTGTCTGATAGAAGTACAGTGTCCTCTACTTTTTCATGTGATGTACTGGTGAAGGAGGGAGTCTGTACTGGTGAAGGAGGGGGTCCGTTTAATAAAGACTTCTGCCAAAGGTGTGCTATCAACTTAATTGAGTAGCACTGGTGACGTGCTTGATTTTGAATAGAACTGATATTTGCAATGCTCCGGTAAAAATAAATAGGGATAAAACTTACTCTTGTTAGGAAATATTTCTGCATGTTCATCTTTGTAGGTTTATTTTCTAAATATCTGTTTTCTCTTTGTCTATCCTAAAGTGTTTCTTCTTGAAATTTATACCTTCAATATTCATTCTTGTCTTYCAGTTGTAACACATTTAAATAGCACTTAGTTACCAAGCAACCTAAAAATATTACTAAAAATAATAACATATATTCTGATGCTATTTATAAACTAGATGGTTTTGCCTTTTTTTTTTTTCCTTCCTCTTCCTATTCGTTGTCTTTATCATGGTCTGGAATCTCAGTTTTTTAAAGAGYTATTCCTTGCTGTGTTGATGTTTGTCTCCTCTGATCAGCAGTCTGCTCCCAGCTGTATGGTATCAAGTGAGGGGATCTGAGGAGACTGAATAAGGAGGGGACTAGAAGGTGCCCTGTGACGTTCTGAGACTGAGCTGCCAAAACTCACCTAGGCACAGAATACAATAAAAGCTTTAGGAAATTTCRGTTTTTATTGCTATGAGCTTAGACTTACAAATTCTGGAATATTATCTTAACATAAGATAACAAAGAAGCTCTGACTGAATGTGAGAGTGGCAATATTAATATTCTGTGTTATAAAATTGTATGCTTTAAAAAAAAAAAAAACTGCTAGTTGCAGCCTTATTAATAGTAATATGCTAATTAGGCAGATTCTAGGTAGCTATAAGTCTTAGAGCTCTTATCAGCTATATCTTTTTGGAAGCGTGTGTTCTAGCTGAGAACGCAAACTGTCATTGATGATCAGATCAGAGATTTATTTAAACCAGCCCATATTCTCTCTAGTTGTKTCCAGTACAAATGTAGTCAAGAAATAAGCTGCACAGCAAGGCAATCAAAGGCTGGTTTGCCCTGAAGTTTTGAGAGTCRGCATCCCTACAGTTACTTCTTTCTTTTTTGTTGCTGTACTAAGTGTAGGTGACAACATSTTTATAAATGGTCATCCTAATTTAAATCTTGCAGTGTTATTGAAATTGAGTGGTGATATATTTTTTATGCAGTTGTCTTTTACTAAGTTCTGTTGAGTTTTAATTTACTGCCTTCCAATTTCCTTGAAGGAGCATATGCTTTTATATTCCAAGGGCAAATAGGAATGCCTGATTTCTTTCCCTTTTGGGAAACCCAAGTTGGTCAGGGAAGTGCAGGGAAGAAGTCTGCCTTTCTACATAGTAGAAATGATRCAGCTGTGAAAAGGAAATTGAAGTGACTAAGTAAAAATGGAATGAAGTACCTCTTMGCAATTGCTATCCAGAACAAGTGTAGCATCAGTAGTAGACCTTTCCAGCCCATCCAGCTCCTCTCAYGTTTGGTGCTGGCTGATTTGGAGCCATTCAGTGAGGTCATGGGATGTGCAGAAGGAGTACCTTACAGAGCTATGCGTAGGTTTGAGATATATGGGACACAGTGCTACTCCAGGCATCCTAGGAAAAACAGGTATTTTTTTTCTTTTTCCCTTCAGATCTGAATATTCTAAACCATTTTTGTTAGGAGCTTGACTCTCAAGGAAACTTCTAAAATCCTTAATAAATGCTCTTAAAAAAGAACCCTATTTCATTATTCTTAGACCTTTGTGGATAGCAGGTTTTTTCTCCTCTTTTGTCTTCATTATTTTCAYACTATTTAGTGGATCTCTTGTAGGCATCATTTAGATCCCAGGTGTAGTAATTGCTAACAAGTTTAAACATGATTTCTGATCAAGATTCTGAAATACAGAAAACTTAAGAAATTAAGTGACAGAGTTCCTTTAATGTTTTGAGTTCAGGACAGATGCCCGAGAAGAAAACTAATAATAGCACAGATCTTCACCCTTGGTGTACAAAACACATGTAAGTTGAAGATGACTGCAATGGAAAACAGAAGATCTCCCAAACAAAAAATAATTACTTGGAGGAATTTGTTGGGAATTCTAGGGAATTATTGGGAATTCTGGGGCATTCTTTAGCGGGACTTCCAGACTAGCTAGCTTGTTTTCAGTGATCAAGAAGAATACTCACCATGAGCAGACTTTGAATTAGGCTTTTTTTCTTGGTGCTCAAATCTGTGTGTCAGATGGCAACTTTGTATTGTGTATTTTGCCTTATGACTGGTGCAGCTTGATTTATTTCAGAGTCCTCCTTAAGTTTAGGATACCAGTTGTTTCCTGTAGCTTTGTTTTCCTGCTAACTGTAGTCATTTGATGGGTTTGTAGCTGAACAGAAGAGTSATCAGTGACAGAGTAAGCTCTTCATCTGACTTACTTAACCAGTACTTTATTTTCTGCCTCTCATTTTGATTTGATTAGGGGCAGATACCAAGATCCAGCTGTGCAATCTTTTCTCCCAGAATGKGCAAATGCAAAATTTAACCTCATGTTAAAGGATCTTTCAAATTCAGTTCAGGAAGCAGGTACCAGAATGAATATATCTGCTCTGTGGGATACAATAATTAATTGATATGTTGGGAAATTATTGGGAAATTGTTCCTTCTATGAGTAGTAGTCTGTTTTAGTCATGGCAGTCAACATATCTTTACAGAACTCGCATAATAAATTAGAAGAAAGTGACCAGGCAATTCATCTTTTCTGTAACTTTGTTTCTTCATGCCCTGCCTGTGACTAGAGAAATGAATATTGGTATTTATTCTGCGTTGACATCAATACCTCCTATACTACAGAAATATTTTGYTTGTCATAAATCAGAGTGATGGGCAGTTGCATGTTTCACTCACTCAGTGTTTTCAGGTGGAGTGTCCTGCATTCTCTGTATGTCAGAATTCAAGGTAGATGTTTGAGTATGATGCCTTACAAAGCTGTGCATCTGTTGTGGTTGTTGTCTCACTCATTAATGCTTTCCAGAAAGCATAAGCAATTAGAAAAGTGAAGCTTTGTGCCTTTCTCRCAGAAAGATCTATAGTTCTGTAGCTCACTGGATCTTTAGATGTCTCTATATTTGCAGAAGTGATCTGCTTTTTAAAGACCAGTTCTCATTTTGGGACTACAGAGGTTTGAAGGGAAGCAGGCAAGGTGATCTGTTACAGAAAAGACCAGTAGTTGAAGGTAATTATACTAYTTGGTATAGAATTTGCAGTTGAGTGGCTGTTTAGACCCACAAAATAACCTTGGGACTTCCTTAGGGGCATATATTCAATGTTTCTACTCTGTTATTAAAATGACACCTTTTATAACAAGAAAAGATGCACCAAAAAGGTGCCCTGGACAGGAATGTTGGACCAGATGATTTCCAGAGGCTCTTTCAAACTCCAACTATTTTGTGATTCTGCTATGTATTCCATTTGTCAGAACAGGCCTTCTGATGGGTAGCTTGATCACATCAATGTTTATCTGAAGTTGCAGGTTTACTCTGAGGCCCAAGAGTGGCTTTTGAATTTAGATAAAATTCTCCCAATTCTCATTAAATTTCTCAAGCAAATTCAGTATAATTTCAGCTTTTRTGTGTATAAAACAAATAAAAAGGTACTTTGAAATTTCTGTTCAGGCTGGCGAGCTTATTCATGCTGATTATTTGACGTCTTGAATGCTTTGAAAACCGCAGGCTAACCAGTTGGGTCATTATTGAGAATAAGGTTACCAAAGGTAGGTTTTCCTACCATTGTTTGCTTACRTGCTATGGTGATTTTTCTTTGAAATGTTTTAGTACCTCCTCGCATTAAGGCGCTTGGGACTTGAGATAATCTGGCTATCACAGAAAATACAGTAAGTGTGTCTCTCTAATTGACTGTCTTGTATTTGAAAAATGGATTTGCATGTGCTTTGTAACTACAATGTAATAGGTAAAAATCTGGAATCATTATCTGTTCTGTGAATATGCATGCCCCTTGCAGCTTGAGCTGCATGTGCCACAGAGCAACTGAACATGCGAACAAAACAAAATTCTTCCATTGTGGAGGAGCTGCTCAGAGCTGCTCTGGGCCTCGCTAGGGCTAAGCACTGAAACTGAGATTTAAAAGCTCTGGGCTGTACCTGTACCCCAGTGATGTATAGGCAGGGTGGAAGTGAAAGCTGCCTTTTTTGGTGTGGGGAATTAGCAAGAGTGGAGAAAAGTGTTTAAGTAGAAAGAAGAATTAAAAAATTAAAACCTGGGGCTGTTTGTATGAAGCGCCTCAGATGGGACAGGCAAGGAATTGAGATCTGAGATGGGAGGAGAGAAAAAGGGAGTGAAAAGATARTGAGCATCGTTGATGGGTAGGTGGAGAGAGGGTTGAAATATGCATCAAAACTGTTTTCTAAACTGTGTTTGGAGCAAAGGCAGTTCTCAGGTAAAGAACAGTGTCAAAAAAGGGTTATATGCATCTTCAATAAAACTGATAAATGAAATTGGTTAAATTGAGCTCCTCCATTATTCAGCAGGTATTTGAAGCCATGATGACTTCATGTGTTTCTGGTTTATTCCTGTATATTTTGCAAAAAGGTGTTACTGAGTTTTTAGTTAAAGATTACTTATTAATATGCTAGTAGTTTGAATTGAGCAAATTACTGTGTTTCTATTGAGTTGGCTTGTGGTGAGAGTCCAGCACTACTATTTTTTTTTTTGTCCCCCCTCTCTCTTTTTGTGAGCACTATTGTAAAAGTGCTACTGTTGTCTTATGTGTATGTTTGAATTCTCTTTTCAAAATTAAAACTTTTTGTTTTACTGCGCTGAATATAATTGTTACATGGAAAACCTGACAGAGATTAGAAGACTATGTTGCTCTAGTAAGAATATGCTGCTACCTGGAGCTTTTCCCTAACACTTTAAGACTTCTTCCAGCATTGGTGAAATCATGATGTCTCAATAGTGACATCTTTGTGCCAGAGGGAAGCCAGTCATCCTTTGTACTGTGACATCCGTTGTTGYTGTGACAGGATGCTATATATGAATTTTCCTAAGGAATATATTTAGAAGCTTGAGCAGAAGTCTTTTAAAGCGGACACTCTTAATATTTTTCTAACGATGTCAAATTGTCTTATATGTGTTTGATAGTGCTAAATAAATCTCCRTACAACAGTCAGCTGTACTTGTTGTTCTCTCTATCACATAGTCTGGGTGTAAGAACCTTTCTTTCCCGAGAGTATTGATTTCAGGAAAATCCAGGTTTTAGTGCTTTATAAAAGTGAATAAAACACTCCAGCTTCTGGGGTTTGTTTTGTTCTAATATGGGAGTAACAGGTTCTGTGTTCTTTGACACCCAAAGATAGTTTTGGGGTTTGGAGCACATTTAGGTACTGTACAGAGGCAAGAGAAATTGTTCTGCCTGTTTCTGCTTTCCTACTGTGTGAGGGTATTGCTTAATCCGGTCTCAGCAAGGAAACTTTAACAGTGGGGCAGGTATTTAGGCAACAGCCTTTATTTTACAGTAACAATTTTCTTACTGAAAAGAATACTGAGATTCTTTCTTACTCCTAGATTAATTAGTTAACAGAAATGACTCAGCATTAAAAAAAAAAAAGAGTGAACTCTAAGGTTTTATTGTGTGTGTGTAGATCGGTAGGTGTATTTCCCCTTTGCACATGGTGAAACCAATTTGAAATCAAAAGCAATTCTGCTGTTGATTTCAGTAGGATTTTTTTTTGCCGGGTTGTTTAACTTGCAAAATTGCTGCTTACCAATTTTTTTTTTTTTCATTTTTCTTTCTGTCCCCCTCCCCCTGCTTCTACTGCTCCTTCCCCATCAGTTGCTGTTACTTTGTTTTTCACACTCAAACTGACAACAGRCTTCTGAGCAGAAAGTCAGGGCACTGTAAGATTGCTTTGTCCTGCATATCCCCGTRTTAGCTTTGACTAAATTCTGCAGTCTCTTGGCAAGAGCGTTGCGTTGAAAGAGCATCAAGATACTTAATAAGCTTGTTTRAATTGCTAGAAGGTAGAAGAATAGTGGTTGTTTTACCATATTAAGGATTATTTTGTACTGTGTGTTCAGTAGGCTTTTAGGGAAACACATGGCTACATAAATCAAGCTTATCTTTTCAGGGTCATCAAAGAAGTTCTGATAGGTGCCTTGCAATTGTACTAAATCTTTGTCTTTTGGATTAAGACGAGCGCATACAGGATTATAGAATCACCTATATGCTTGACTGTGGTTTGTACACAGTAGCAATATGTTTCAGAGCTGCTGCCAGTAAAACAGCAGTTGCATAAACATAGAAATTCTCTTCAGTCTATTAATATGAGAAAGTATTAGTTCATTTAATACCCCAAAATATGTGATTTGAATTTGGTAACAGTTAGGTTTCCAAATACTGTAATTATATTCTCCTGCKCATATTTCTTTTTCTATATTGTAATAACTTGCTCTTGATTATTTTTCTGCTTAGATACTTCATTGCCTCGGTGTGAATCAAGGGATTGGACTCCTATACCAAAAAATAACCATAAATATCCTGATATGCCCATAGCCAAACACAAGGAAGAGGTAACTTCACTGTGAACTTTATTGTACTTTTGTTCCTTATGAAATAAAACTGAAAATTCTACTCTGTTTTTTTCAGAAGGAAACTTCTGTTCCTGTTTTAATCTCCATTTGAAAGGTTTTGTTTGTTGTACATAATTTTTTTCAAGAAAAAATTTACTATTCTACTTTGTAGATGTTTATATTTTAGAGAGAGAGCGTGAGCGTGGGCATATGTCCTTTTCTGTGATTTCCTAATGTATTTTAGGAATGCAAAATTACCTAAAKATGCCTAAGAGATGATAGAAACATGAATAATGTTCTACAGAGGTTTGAGAAGTRTACTAAAGTTATCAATATTTCTAATCTCTTGAAATCTATTTTGAATTGTTCTGTTTTGTAAACTTAAAAGTTTTCTCAAAAAATCGTTTCAGATAGTTTCTCTAATAGAAAGCAATTCAGTCGTGATAGTACGTGGAGTAACTGGCAGTGGTAAGAGCACGCAAATTCCACAGTATGTTTTGGATTATTGCACTCAACGGTCTACATACTGCAACATTGCTGTCACTCAGCCTCGGAAGATTGGTGCCACCAGCATTGCCAGATGGATTAGCAAGGAGCGATCCTGGACATTGGGTGGATTTGTAGGTTACCAGGTATAAGAAATTTTCAAACTCTATTTAAAAATAAAGGAGATAATACCATATCTTCTTTCTTAGTTACTTATAAGCACATCTAGTATACTGAAGAAATGTTATGGAAATGCTTTTAATGTGAAGTTATGGTTTTTAGCTGTCTGCTGTTAAAYATTCATAACTAAATGTTTAAGCCTTTGAAACTGAACAACTGGAAAAACTAGCTAGACCCTAGCAGGAATACTTAATTGTCTGTGTACCTATAATTGGAATAATCGGACACGTGTTATTGTTCACTAATGTTGTTACAMGAAAAATGTGTATTGCCTCTTTTTCCTTTAAACTCTTCAATTAGCGTATTTGATTTGCTTGACTTTACATGTCAACTATGACAAAGTTGCTTGTAGTTATTGCTGGATCTTTCTATAAATGTCCTGCTGTAGTTTCTTGCTTGTTTTCTAAATATTCTCTCAAAATATTTTCTTTGTACTTTGATCCCTTGAATTAGTTGAAAAATGACTTAATTGATTCAGTAAGGTAACAGAAATGTGTGAAATGATAGCACGCTTTCAAACTGTTTTCAGGACAGCGTATGTGGATGTGCCCTGCTTATCTAGCAAGTATTTGTATGAGTTGAGCAAAAACTAGAGAAGCAGAAGCGTATAAAAGCATCGTAACCTCAATTAGTGAATACTTAGTAAAGGTATTTTAACCTGTAGTGCCCATGAGTCTTCATGTACCAGAAGCGTAGACTCATGTGCTCTAGGTCATTGTAAAAACTCAAAGTGAAAAGATGATTATAGCCCTGACTATCTGCCAGGTTAAAAAGCATCCAAGGTAGCTAAGATTACAGCAGTATTTTAGAAATTGTAAATATATTGTAAAACGTTGGTCTTTTTAACTTTATCTTGGGAATAAATTGTCTGCCCTTGATGTCTTATTCCTCTTTTTCCTTTTCTCCTGTCCAGAAAGCAAATTCTGGCAAAATCTTTTTCTTGGTCTGAATTTGAGTGGAAAGATCCATGTATGTGCCTGTAAAACCCTTTAGGGATTTTTTATTTTATCTTATTTTTTTTTTGGGGGGGGGGGACTAGAACCTGTAGTAAGAGCAACTGAAATTTCAATCCTTTGTGTAAACTTACAGTTGTCTCTCTGATTTTTTTGGTAAGGAAATTTTTCTGTTCCTGAGTTGACTGGTTCTGGGCTTTAAAGCGGAGATGTGATTAAAAGCACATTTGTTCAGAGGCTTTCACAAGTTTGAGTGAATGATTGTGATGGGTTTACATAATGGTTCAGTTTGGAGTGTTACACATGCATATTTTTGGAAATACATTAAATATCTATACATGCCTATAATTTTGAAGTGTCTCATAGTATTTTTCTCCTTTTATATTAGGTCAGTTTAGAGAAAGTTTCCACAAAAGACACACGATTGACRTACATGACAACTGGAGTCCTCCTTCAGAAATTAGTTTGTGCTAAAAGCCTGACTGAGTTCACACACATTTTTGTCGATGAAGTAAGTTGGTGAAAATAAATTTAAATTTCATATTACAAAAAAGTTTTTTCTCTTACCATCCTAGAGAAAGAAAAATAGAAATATCGACCTTGACAGAGGAGTAAAAATAACTTGTATAAATTGTGGTCATGGTTAACAATTCCAGAAATAGGCTTATGTCTGTCTTTTTTTTAATGGTTTGGAGGGGGTGGTTTTTTACAATATCATATTGAGATTTAAAACATAACTTGTGTAGCACATCTTAATAGATGTACTTTCTGCTCTGAAAAATTGTGATTGTTCCAAGTTAGAAAAGCCTACATAATGTGAAACAGTGAAACAGAGCAGCAAAGGAAGAGATTAAAAAAAAAAGAAGAGTGAATTTTTGCAGGTTAAGTTGTGAAATATATCTTCCAGGTGCATGAGCGTACAAAAGAAATGGATTTCTTGCTCTTGGTAATCCGTAAACTGCTGCGCACAAATTCACGATTTGTAAAGGTAGGTTCAAAGTATATTCTTCTACTTTTTATTGGAAGAATAATTTTTTACATCTTTTTGGTCTACAAGGGGTGTAGTTTTAAAGAACTTTCTCAAAAATAATTACATGCTTTAAGGTAAAATACTGTCTAGTTTGCCACTTCTTATAAGCAAGTCAGCTAAGGGGCATTATTTTCTGGCCACTATAACATGCTCTGAGAGACTTTCCTTTCCTCGTGTTAAGATGCATCAGTTCCTAAAGTCTGCTTAAGGCTAGAAATGCAAGATGAATATGTGACTAGAATTAAATACTGGATATTGAGGTCACTGCCTCGGTTTTGCTGAAGATGGTAGCGTTAACTCTTGGATATGTTTCACTTTTTTAATGGGGCTCYGTTGTTGGAAGAAATAGCAAGAAATACAAATATTACATTACAACTTATAAAGAAAAGTGGTAGTGTGGTGTGACTGAGACTTTTCTCTGCGTGTCAGGGAATTTTACTTACATTGTGCAAAAGCAGAGTGTGCAGAGTTTTAGCACAACGTATTCAGCTTTTGTGGTCGTAAAGGACTTGTGAAATGTAAGGAATAAAAATACAAGGAATAATGTTGTATTAACTCAAAATATTTACGTGAGCTCTTTGTGACCATAGAAAGTTCATGAGACTGACGAATCCTCTCAGGGGTTCAATTAATGTGAATTGTTCCATTAAAAATGGACATAGATTTGGGTTATGTTGGCTTTTTGGTCCCTTCTGCAAGAGAAACTGTATTGTTCTGCACGATCTGCCAGTGTTGGTTTGAACTTGGATAACTTGTCTCTAGCTCTTCAAGCATGCACTTCCCTCCCTGAAAGCGCACTTCCAGTTGTCACGACAAGTCTGTCACTTCACATCTCCTACTTTTATCCCTTTTATTGCCAATAAGAAAGATCACTTCTTGTCTTTGAGTTCGGAGACAGTAATATAAAGCTGTTCTTCAGCCTTCCTTAGCACTTGGCTCTGTCTACCAAGAGTGCCAAATAATTTGATCATATTTCRTTTGTGAAAAGTTTCCTCTGATGCCTTTTATCTGATTGTCAACAGCAGGAGACTCTTCAACTTCTGTCATCTTTTCTGTGAGAAACTACTTCTCTCTTGAAGGTTTCTGAAAGATCTTTTTTTCTCCATAATTCTGATGAAATATCTCAAAATTGTCCTTGGAAGACTTATCTCCTTTATATCCTTCTCTATAGTTGTTTCTTCAGATGACAGTTTCACGTGGTACGAACCTGAGGCAATCTTACTTCTGTGGGTGGCTTTCTTGCTCTTCCCTTTTYTTCCCTACCGCCTTGAGGGCTTTTATGCTGAGGAGAGGGGAACTACTGATCTTAATTGCTGGGGTTTAGCAGAGTGGAACATGTCATTTTGAATCTATACAATAAGCCCAGTGTGGCCTATGCCATGCTTTTATTTTTTTTTTTCCTTTATTTTTATTTTTATTTCCCCCAGAAGTCTCTTTTGAAAAACTARGAGGGCAGAGATCTTCGATCATATGACAGTAACAGCTGTTTCGGTAGGAAAGTAGGAGCCAGAATCTGTTCCACATTCTCGCAAATTGCTGTTTACGGACTTCTTGAGGGTTGTTCTTACTGTGAATATTTTTAGTCTCAAATGACAGAGTTTACACGTATACATGCTGTGCAAGTGTTCATGGACTTCTTGATCTTAAACTGTAAGATTACCCTCTACTCCCGTATGTTCTCCTGCCCTATTGATGTTACATGCTTACTAAACCTCCACTCTGAGAGTGTCAAGCTCTTAGTTTAATAATCACGTTCTTCAACTGCTGTTCATTTAGGAACCCATGATTTTTTCTTCCAGATTGAGAGAAATCTGTGCAGATTACTGTGTGAGTGGCAAATACAAAGGTTGTGTAGAGGAGGAGATATTGAAGTTCCTTGCCAGTAACTACATTTTAGAAAAAATTAGGTTGGATTTTGTTCCAGTACCCTTCAGGCAAGGTTACATCTAGCCTATTTTCCTAGCATAGGTAGGCCACTCTCCCTTGAACAGGCAGGCAGTTCATGCTGTAGTAGAACAGCTTTGATCTAATATTTGCTGAATTATGTCCTTTCAGATTTTTCCCTCTTTCAGGATTATGATAACTGAATTTATGATTTAATCTTCTCTTTCCATGCTTTCCCTGTACCAGGGAACATGTGCCAAGCAACTGTGGTACAATACCCACTTCATTAGCTTGCCTGCCAATCACTTCATAGGGGAGATGCTCGTATTTCATTGCATTTTTGCTTGGGGTGTTTTTTATTTCATTTTATTTTTTGTATAATGGAAAGTCTCAGGAAAGCAGAAAAGGACTGACCATATCCCTGTGTACAGTAATGCATAGAGTGGCTCAGGGGACTTGAGAGAGAATCTGAACACTCCACAGCTCATTTTAATTCCTTGCCTCTTCGTGGTTTTCCAAGTTGAGGCATTTCAGCTTACTGCAGCTGGCTGTGCTGAGCAATGGGACCGTGTTCAAAATAGACTAAGTTAGAGTGTAAGTAACTGTAGCCATTATCTTACCATGTTGTATGAAACAGGGGAAGCAGTCTAAGCTGACTGTAAATTTGAATTTCTTAATAATTTAAATAAAAGGCTTCATCAGGTAGTAAATGTGTTTGTTTTTTTTTTCTTCCAACTGGATGAATACAGCCTAAGAATCTTGGCAGACTCAGCAGACATAAGAGAGCAAGGAGTTTAGTGTGATCCTTGAGAGTTTGTTGCATAAACTAATTGAAACTTGAAAAACCTCTTACTTGAGATTTCAAAATCATTACAGTAAAATTTTTAAGGTTAGGATACTACTGTTGTAGGAAACAATCTCATCTTTTGAGGGAGGTAAAGGCAGTTATCTACCCTTAACTCTTGTTTAGTAAAACAAGAATTGAAAATATTTAGCGTGCACTTTCTTCTTCATTTGAGGACAAGCTTAAGAAAGAGTACTAAATGTTTTTTAGATCGAACTTCTACTGCGTGAAGTCGCTCATGTTCTCTGCCCTACGCATCTAGCCCGAGTCATTCTCTTACAGGTGTTTATCTTTTTCCACCTTCTACATAGGGACTCTTGAGCATTTAGCTATGCTTGTCTTAAACATGTCTAAGAGAGAGCCCTGTAGTAACCTATATTATTTTGCTTTAGCATAAAGAAGTGGAGGTTCCAGTGTAGAATGGTATTTCATATTAATGTTTTACCTTTGCTGTGCAAAATCTTTAACAGGTTATATTGATGTCTGCTTCCATCAACTGTAAAGAATTTGCTGATTACTTTGCAATTCCAGTTCATAACAAACTGAATCCAGCCTATGTATTTGAGGTGGAAGGCAAACCGTATGCTATTGAAGAATATTATCTTGATGATTTGAAGCACACTGTTCTCTTCAAGGTACAGTAAAAACCGTTTTATTTCTTTGGATGTACTAAGAAAAGTTGGAATAGGCAATTGCAATAAACCTGTGTAAAGTTCTATAGAGGAATTAATACATGGTGATAAAACAGGAGCCTCCCTACTAACAGCCTAGTGTTCTTTCACATAGCTGAAGTGAAATGAAAAGGGCCTAGGAATTATTATTTTTTTTTAATGTAACATCACAATAAAAATGACACATCRCCTGGGAGTTAAGGCAGCCAATAAGTTAAGCACTGCCACATGAAAGCAAGGGCCTATGTTTCATCATGCTAAAATCAATTATACAGCTCTGCAAGTGCCTACAGGCGCCAGGCTTTAGTTCTTTATATTTTTTGCCTTTAAAAAGTCTGTAAAATTCACATAAAAGCAGATACAGCATTAATGATAGTTAAAGCATTTTTTTACTTTCGATATAAATACAAATCTTACAAATTTTCATCGTAATTTAAAAACGGTAACTATAGAGTCAGATAATGTAAGTCATAACTCATTGCTTAAAGCATCTTGGTTTGAGTTGGTTCAGTCCTTCATAACTGACTTGTTTGCTCTGAGGTATGAAGTTTATACCTTTTCGGAAAATCTTAAAATGTTACTGCATGCATGTACCAATCCTTTATGAATCCTGCAGACTCTTGGCTTGAATATTCACATATTTCTGTGGATGATAATGTTTTTAAAACATTGGGAGTTAAAAATTCTTTCAACAGTTCTGATTTGGATAGTTCAGTGATTCACTGATATCCCATCAGTTATGATTTAGAGGATAAATAGGAATAATAGGAATGCCATTTAGTGTTGTGTTTTTTTGTTTTCCCCTGCATGCCTCTTTACAGTAAACCCTTTGCTATAGCTAGGCGTAAGTTGTGGAGTTAAAAGAAATATCCTTCTCCTTGAATTGCCTGATTTGTAGCAAAGAATAAAGATAGAGAAAGGAAAGGAATGGAAAAAAAAACATTTTTTTGAATTTGTACGGGCTTATTCTTTCCCAGTTACTGAATCACATATATATGATTCAAGTTTGAGTTCAGGTTTATCAAAGGTAATTTCTTTTCTCTTGACATAATGATCTTCACGTTGTTTGGAGTATTAACTGGGTCATTATTTTGTCTTATCAGCACCTGTAATATCAATGAAACACAGATTTTGATGAAAAATGCACAAAGGCTGAATCTATAGGGAGACTTAAAGCTGGCTGTGTTCTGTAAATGCTTMACTATGGAGTAGTGCAGTATTTAAGATGCTGAATGAAAACTAATTGTGTAGTTGATTCTGTGAGCAGCTCTCTCAAATATAAGCAAACTAGGGATCTTGAYCTTGGTCTTTTTGGTAGGCAGAAGATCAGTGAAATACCTTATCCCTTTATTTTCGGTAAGGAGATAGGGTCCCATTTTGGCTTGCAAATGTAAAAAAAACCTCCTCCGTAGCTCTGGGACTGAAGTTGTGAAGTCCAGATGAAAGGTAGTGAACTGCTGTCAGAACGATTCTGATGATGATGTATTATTTCAGTCAGCTGTGCTGCGGCTTGGTACTTGCTGTCCCTCACGTTGTTACCTTTTGTGAGGAGCATGGCAGCCTTGTCATGTTAAAGAATACTAAAGGTAACGGAACTGAAAAGATGAATTTGACAGCTATTCAAAAAAGGATAATCTTAAAAAAAAAAAAAAAAAGGCATCTTATCTTCAAGTAATGCTGAAAATGTAAATTCCTTAAAAGATCATCCCATACATTGAGGGGGAAAAAATGCATATCAGAACAAGGAGAATATTGTTTGAGAGCTCTTTTTATGGASTAATCAAACTTTGTTGGAAAAGCAGAGGGGCAGATTCTCCCTTGTTGTAAAGGGTGTGAGATGTGGTTAAGAAGCTCTGGGGTTGATAGGGTTATATTCCTGAAAGATCCA
>NW_028186645.1:126796-131002 GCF_003343005.1 Rhea americana | reverse complement strand
TCACCTTTCTCCTTACTTAGGTTTTCCCCTAAAAAAAAAAAAAAAAAAAAAAAAATTGCAGTGCAAATTGCAGTGCAAAGGGCTGATCTAAGTCAATGTTGCTACGTTCATGTCTCTTCTCTTGTGCCAGCAGTAGCGCTTTTGTGATTCTGTAGTGAGCTGTTTTAAAGAGAGAAGACTAGCATAAAAATGACTTCAATAGTTTAGGTTTTTTGCAGGTTTAGCTCTCTGAAGCAGCTCTCTGCAAAGCTCAGATGTACACAGTTGAAAGCTAAAGGCTTTGTATCAGCTTAAACTGTCTTGAGATTGCACCTTGTGAGCTTCAGGTGGATATGCAGGGCTAATGCTGGAGCTAGGGAAGAAGCAAGTGACCAGGCATTGGGGTTCTCCTTCCTTCTTCCTTTGCTCCACAGGAAGCTATAGAAGATACTGACAGATTATTTCCAGTAGACSTAACCCTGGTCTTTAGCTCTTCTCCTTCCCATGTAATTATTTACTTCTGGATAAATTTATGGATAGCAGTCATGCCTCCTTCTGGCTTTCATTTTGCTTTGTTAGAAAAGGTGAGTCTTTGCTATCCTTCTTTTAAAGGAGGAGTCTTCATTTTTTTGATCATTCCGTAGCCATAATCAGCATCTGTCCAGGTTTTGGCTATGCTCCCAAAACCTGGTTAAAACTTGCAGATGCRTTGTCAGTCTCCTTCAGGTTTCCCCAGCATCATAAACTTTAATACCTGTTGGTTTCAGTAAATTTTTTTTTTTAACTTTATAGGCACAGGCTAAGGGAGAGTCACCTTAGAGCTAGGGGCAGCTCTATGCATTGTTACTAATATTTCCCACTGTCTATCAGAATGACTTTTTCCTGATTTATCCTAGGATCTTGTTTGCCTTCCATTCAGCAGCACTGCATTGGAAGATTTGTGCTTGCCTTACACAAACTTCTCTCCTTATCATCATCCTGTTCCCATGAGTTGGGCTTGGTCACACACACTTGCCACTTTTGGATAAGAAGAAAGTCCTGCAAACACTAAGAAATTGAGCACGGGTTGTACTTATCTCAGAGGGATGTGTCAGAGGTGTCTTTAGTGTTGGGATTGTAAGACACTGGAGGAAAAACCTCTATTTAAAAAGTAATTAATATTTCCAGATTATAGTAAGCTATTTCTTCACACAGCCTGTGTGTTGGATCAGTTTTAGTCAAAAAGCAATTGAGGAGTCTACTTGCAATGTAGTCGAGAGTCTGATAGCCTATTTTATGATGTTAACCTCAGTATTTCCCTTCACGTGCAGCTTCCTCCTCAAATAATGGAAGAACCGGTGATAGTAAAGGAAATGTATGATGTTGCAGTGTCTTTGATTCAGTCGTTTGATGAGTTGGAAATGAAGAACAATAGGTAAGATAAAATACAAGATTGTGACTAAGGAACATGTGTTTTTTGGGGGGAAATGACATTCTAATTAAGGAACAGAATTTATAGCAACCCATGTTTTACAATTCTTAGTGGTACCTTTATTTTATTTATGTTTTATATAAAACAGTTTTCTACTCAGGCTAGTCATTTTGAGATCCTTTCTAGGTCTTACTGAATTTTCCGTGTTCTTGAAATACGCTTTATGCCCCTGAGTGCAAATGGCCATTAAAGCCAGCTATGTCATATGGAAGCTTTGACTCAGTGCTGCAGACTAGGGTTGAATATTTTTTATATAAAAAAAATAAAAGCAGAACTAACCTAGTCTGTTTTCTGAACTAAAACACATGTTAAGCCTTAAAAAAAAAAAAAAAAGCCTTACAAATAAGAGAAATTAACAAGGTATTTAGCTGATGCCTTCCTTTGCTCTTTTTTTGAAAGAAATCAATATTAATTTGGGTTATTTTGGGTAAACTGCTGTTTGGTATCCAAAAACATGGTGAAGCAGCTACYAGAGCTTTGGTCTAATGCTGAGTAGATGTTTAAAGTTGGGGTGGTTTTGATCCCATATATTCTATTATAATTAACACATATATGCTGAAGAAATATTTTGGTTTTGTAAACTTTTTTTCAAACCCAGTATTAGTTAAGCTTGTGAAATTTTAAGCATTCCTTTTACTAATGAGATACCTTTTATAAATAAACATGAAGACATCAGCATTTCAGCTTTGAAATTCTAAAAGGGCTATTAGGAAAATGGATTGTTGCCTTCCACTGAAAATTATACCTCCTATTCTTTACACAGTTTGAGAATAAAGACTTTCATGGTATAGAAAAATATTTTCATCAATATGGAACAATTATTACTAAATATGAGAGTTCTGTGTTAAGATGATTGTAGTGTCTTAAACTTACAGGATGGCATCTTCAGTTAATATGACCTGTAACTCTTGATAGCGATGTATTTTTATAGGCTAGGCTTTTCTTAGAAGTATCACCAGATGTCTTTAGAGTGACAGAATGTTATATATAGTCCAGAAAAACTATCAAATTTATACAAAATTCTGCAGTAGTATACTAACTTTGCATTTTAAAATCTTTAACATCCTAATTTTGGTGAATTTTAAAGGCAAATAAGAATATTTACTTTGACATAATTTTGAAGACAAAAGCAACCCTAGTGATCTACTTGCAATGTTTATGCATGTGTATTCTGAAAAAAAAAAGAGTAATGTGTTGAATTCCACTTCTTCAGGAAGTTTGAATAGTACCTATTACAGGGTTTGTGTAATTCTACTTGTCTTCCAAGATAAAATATCTTGGAGTAATGAAACAAAGTACATTGAGGTTGTAGAACTAACGAAATTGCATATTCTTATTAGGGAGGACAAAACCTTGGGTCTTATGTCAGAACGTGGCAGTGTGCTAGTATTTTTACCAGGTGAGTGTAGGTCTTAATTCTTTTTATTTGTCATTTAACAAACTTTCTTCCATCACTTCTTGCATGCATTAATTTAACGTGTATTTAACTTGAGTTTCTTGGAGTGTGTGGTTTTGTTTTTTGTTTTCTTGCACACTTGTTTGAATATGGCAATAACCTGAAGAGCTGTGAGTTAAAGTTAAATCTTAAGTAATGTATTTTACAAATGAAGTTACAGTAATAACAAAATTAGTTGTACAGTTAATTCAAAGAGATTGAGTTGTTCAATTACATTTTGAGACRGTACTTAAATACTGTAAAAAGTTCCTAGGGTGTGTGCCTGTGTGTGTGTTTGTTTTTTAGAGACATATCTCCTTATCTGCATGTAGTGCAGTCTCTTATCTGGATTTTATTTAGATTCCTGGAGCAAAATTTAAGTTTCGCTCTTTTTCTTCTCCTGTACTTTGATACAGGAGGAACACTCGAAAACCAAAGCACACTGAAGACTGTAGCTATTAATGAGTGAACAGAGAATTAGTGTTCATTTTTTTTAATACATAATCTAACTTCATTTGTAAACTTAAATTGTCTTACACTGTCTTRTAAGTCTAGTTATGAGATTCAAGTAAGAATAACTACCAAAACAAAGCATACGGTAATTTTTGTGTAATTAGGTGGCAGCTGATCTTTTAGCCTCTTCAGGTTACCCCAGCTTTACAAGCTTACTACCTTCAAAAATTCTTTTGCTTCAGGACTTTGCAAGTTAGCTCATTGAACACTTGGAAGATTTGAGCRTGTTATAATGGTGAATTCATTGCGGAGTTAGGAGCAGCTCTTTAATTCTCTGCAAAATCTTTTAAGTGTTGTGTCCCTGCTGCTTTAAGCATAGCAGTAGACCTGCTGGCACTAGGGCTGCAACCGCACCACACCAGACAGGATTTATACTGCATTTACATGGTAGCCCTCAACGGCGGCATTAGCAAATACCTCTCAAAATTATCTTTGCAAACAATATTTACGCAAAACTGRAGAAGAGGAGAGTCCTTGGCAGCTGAAATGGATCTGAGTAAAAATAACCTCTGTGTTTAGGACACTGACTAGAGATGTCTAAATTTCTGAGCGTTTAAAGCTGTGTAGCACTTTGTACATTCAGAGTAACACTTCCGTGGACCTCTGAAGCTGAGTAGACACCAGGAAGAAAGGCATGCARAGCTGGGGAATGCTTTTAAGTGATTTGCCCTCTGTTTTGGTCAAACTCAGAGGCAGAATCCACTTCCAGAGAGCAGCTGCAGCTGTCTGCAGCGGAATGCCTGGTTTTCCCTTTGCCTGGTAATTCCCATCTTGTTCAGTAGCTCTTTTTTTTTTTTTTTTTTTTTTT
>NW_028186645.1:72066-126791 GCF_003343005.1 Rhea americana | reverse complement strand
AAGAACATATTGATAAAGTAAAGATGGGAATACCTGATTACTTTGTGCTTCACAGACACTTGCCGATGGCAGGAAGAGCATGACTTAAAGCTTCGGGGTTTTCTTTCAAAGGGATTATTGTATTACTGTCTCTTAAGCTTTTTTGCTGTTCATGTAAATGTTTGTTCTGTGTTTTCCTTTACACTTCTCTGTGCCTCTGTTTCCTTATTATCCTGATATGTTTGCCAGACAGATCTTGTTTTCAGTTGCTTGTTCCTTCCAAACGCTGCTTCTGCTGGCAGTCACGATCAGTTCTGGAGCAGCCAAGAACTGGCCAGCGTATTTAACTGAGTCCTTACTGGATCATGCATTATTCTTTATTAGTTGTATCTTCTCGCTCTCTCTTTTTTTTTTTTAATTACATAGTCTAGTTCTATTCATGAACGGACACTTTTTTTAATATATGTAACAGTAACCTTAAATGTTACCGTCAGATGTTTCCCGCTCTGCATGACCTGYTCTACAGTGCTAAAGATGTTTTGCTTCGAGCCTTGTTAATCCTTTGGGTTGTAGATTTGTTACTGTGCTATTTCATTAGTTCGCTATCTGGCCACTCATCTGTCACATTCTCARGTGCTCTTCTGAGTTCAGTTGAACCACTGCGTCGATTAGGCTTCCTGGCAGGTCTGCCTTGGGCCCTCGTGACATTGTGTTTCCCTGTAGTAGCCTCACACAGAGAGCTTCTCTGCACCATTTTCACGTCTTGATTTTTTTTTCCCCCCTCCTCCCCTTTTTTGCTCCTCGAGCTTAATCTACTTTCTCTCTAGCCCTGATCTCCATTCGCTTCTTTAGCTAGAGTCACTTCCCCCTTGTTTTCTGGTTTCAGTCTTTCTGCCTGCCTGCCTAATCTGTGTTCCCTTGCAACTTCGTTTCCCAGCCAACTCCATGTCACCACCACGTTCGTTTCTCATTAAATCTCTTTCTTCTTCTCTTGCCCTCAGTTTCTTGCTTTTTASCCTCTTCTCCTCCTTCCTCATCTTAACTCTGCCATGTTTTTTTTTCAGCCCATTGCACATACTTCCCCCGATTTCTAGTCTAAGTTATCTTCTTGTTCTGTATCATGTGAAGAGCAGAAGAGCTTTCAGTTCAAGGTGATCAAACTGTTTAACCTGGCTGACACTCACAACAATCCTGTATTGCAGTTACAGGATAATCTCCTTTAATATCCAGTCAGAGGTAGCCTGCTGTTGGACGGGTTTTTTTGGAAATATTGAAGAAGTTTATATCAGAAGTACACTAGGCATCTCCAAAAGGTTTATACTTACGCAGATGTTTGGGAAGACAGCAAGAATAAACTTAATAGGAATRTTTCCCCTGACAAACTTTTAAATTGCTTGGTCAAAGCATGGGTACTAGTATCCTTCAAAGAAAAGATGACAAAGCAAAACAAGGCCAAAGTACACTTTTTTTTTTGTTGTTTTTGTTTTTTAAGTCCTGTTTTTTGGAAACTTTCATTGTTTTGGCTGAAAGGTACAAATTTGTTCTAAAACAGACATCAGCATGCAGTGAACATGGTCAGCTGTAAGGAACAGAAGTGGGTGGGAGACCAGCAGATGGCCTTTATACCTGATACTGATACTGTTGCTTTACTTTTGTTAATGTAAAATCACAGAAAATGAGGCTTTTAAACGATTAATGAATCATTCACAAATGATTTAAGAAATGACTCATATGTTTTTTTTCTGCTATTATATTCATATGTGAAAAGGAGGTAATAATGGAAGTGAGGGAAGAATTTATATAGAAATAAAAAATGCTTTTGGAATTGTTAGCTTGAGTAATCACTACAAAAAAAAATGCTGGATTTCTTTTTTCCTAGGTTTGGCTGAAATAAACTACATGCACATGTGTCTCACAAATACGCTTAACAAAAGGTAAGTTGTATTATGTGTGTTTATTTCTGTTCAGTTAAACTTGAAAATGAATCCTTCAGCTATGCAAGTTCTTAGTACCAAAGGTGATTTAGCATGATTAGAGATATTTACTGATGCAGGAACATAAAGAAAATGCACCRGTGAAATATGATTAATTTTTAGGTTGCAAGTGTACCCACTCCATTCAACTGTGACACTGGAGGAACAAAATAATGTGTTTTTGTCTCCGGTTCCTGGCTACAGAAAGGTAAGTATTGTTGAATTATCAGTTATCTTTAAGTGTGTAAAATTTTTGCTATAAATAATAGTAGTTGTGCCAATTCAAATCAATACATGAAGGCAAAAAAGTGTTTTTTTTGTTTTTTGTTTTTTTTTTTCCCCACCGTGTAAACTGACTTTCTTACCAAGCTGYGTTAACTACTGTTTGGAACTTAAGAGAAGTGCAATAACAGAAGGTTATCTTTAAATTATTGTGTGACAATTGTTTTTATCCTTCAAAACAGTTTGTGCATGCTGATTCTTGCACCTACGTGACATTAGTGTATTGCTGATGGTGCTGCATAGCAGAACTGTGAATTGTCTGGCAATATGGATCTCCTGCATTTTGCTCCACGTTTTACTTTGCATTTTTGTTTTCTTTGTCACTGCTAATATTGTGATATTTTACTATTACAGAAGCATAAAGAAATACTTGCGTTCTTCTGTGTTGTTATATATTATACCACTTTACTATGTGTTTCTGATATTAGGAAAGAAATGCAGGTTTTCTTGTGTTGTATCAGTTAGTATCTATATGCAGAACGGAGGGATTGCATCCCTCATTTCTGTTTCATCATAGCAAGTTGGATTTTTTTTCTTGTAGAAACATTAATTTGACTAAATTTTTCTTAATGCATTCATTGTTTTTTGCTTTGGAACCTAGATTATTCTGTCTACAAATATAGCTGAAAGCTCGCTAACAGTTCCTGATGTTAAATATGGTAAGCTTTCTAAATTTTATAATATTCATTGTTTTTATAATGTTTCCATTACTTTGCCTAACTCTTTACAGCATGTCCCATTTTAAAAAAGTATTATTGTTGATGGAGTTTGACAGTTGCTTAATTCTCTCTTTCACAACAGGAAGCAGTTTTAAATCTGAATATATGGACAGCTATCAGATCTATTGGGTAGGGTGCTGGGTTTAATCCTTTACTTGGCGGGGGGGAAAGCAACTTTGAATGCAGTAACAAACAGACTTAGAGCTTATGTGTTACAAGTAATTTAAGCTTTTTGCTCACATTAAAAATATATTTTTAAAGTAATTGCATCAGACTAATCACATTCTCGTATAGAATATCCAAATGCAGAAACAACTACTTCTCTTRGTGTAGATCAGATGACAAATGCTAACTTTTTACTGTGATAATGTTGAAATCTCTTTGCAGCTCTGTAAGTACTGAGAATATCCTGGGTCTAGTTGTTAATATACCTACTGTTCTTTTTATTTTTCAAATATTTGAAACTTTTCCTTATGACAAAAACAAAATCAGCCAGCACTTACTACATTGTGCTGAAGATAAACTGTTTCTTATTAACACTTTTTTTTTTATTAACACTTTTTTTTTTTCTTAATTGTAGTGATAGATTTCTGTTTAACTAGAACTTTGGTTTGTGATGAAGATACTAATTATCAAAGTTTGAGACTTTGCTGGGCATCCAAAACAAATTGTAATCAAAGAAGAGGTAAGGTGGCAATAGGTAATGGAAAGGAACTTTAGAAGTTAAGCTTGATGAAGAATTATATATTACTTGCCATTTTATTAGTTCGATAAAAAGGACTGATGGGTTTAGTCATCAATAATTTATATTTTAAAGAAATTTAGTTCCATACTATTTCAGGCTRTTAGAATATTCAGGCATATTTGTTTAATAACATTTTATCTAGTTCAAGTGTTCTGCCAGGGCATTATTATGTATTTTTAATTGAAAAAATATTGATATTCACAAATGATAAAACTTACAGGGATTCTATGTAATTTAATGGTAATATTTTATTATGTGATATTAAAAAGAAAAATGTGGGAGGAGGGGGGGAAAAAAGAAAGAAGTTAATGCTAGGTATTTACTGACTGCTTAGTTACAGCCATAAGAGGCCTTCATGTCTACTCTTAAATGAGGGAAAGCCACAGTAATTTATTTATTGTTGACCAATGTTTGTAAATAGTAACTAATGTTGCCTCCTTTAATCAGACAGTATTCTTAATATTAAAAGTGTCTCAGTTTTGATCAGGTACCAAAATGAATCATAAGCAATGGCATCCTTGGATATAAAAATGTCCTGGTTTTTAAACATTGTGTGGGCTTCTTATAGTAAGAGGCTTCCTACAATTTCTATTTGGTTCCAGCTCAGTGTARGTGTTGCTACTACTGGTTGCATATTGCCCAGGTATTGTTTTATATAACAGGGATTTTTAACTTGTTCATATGACTCATTTAGAAATACGATCCAAATCTCCGATAGAGTATCCCACTGAATTGAGTCACTTGTAGTTTGTGGAAATAAGCTTTCTAATCAGTGTGTTTTCTGTAAATATATTTTGCTGTTCATAGTGGTATCTTAAAAGTTGTTTGTATGGAAGATTTGTGCTAGCTTTGAAGTCAAGCAGAAAATCTGAGTACACTGATCRTGTAAAGAAATGCAAATGCAAAGTGTGTCTCCTCTGCATATAGACTCTTCAGTTTGGCTGTTTGACACGTTTATCCATGTTAGCTTGGATTTAGTTGCCCTTTCCTAATTTTGAAGAATTTCATTTTAGAGCAGGGTTTGTCTTTTCTGCTGGGTAAGATGGATGCTGATTTCAGGGCACTTATATGGGAGAGGTATTTGAGTGAAACATTTAACTCTTTTTATAGAACTGCCATCAGGCAAAGTGATTTTATCTGATCTTTGTGTAGGAAAACAGAGATAATGCCTTCACTGGGCCAGCCTGCTGCAAGAAACAAATTTTACTGTTGAGCATGTAGCATCAACTGTCCTTTGCCGCTCAGYGGTCCAAAAGGCTTGTGGGTGAATATTTGGTGGACGGTCTGAAACTTGGACAGTTTATAAATTGATGATGACTTCCTCTTTCACATAAAGGTCGTGCTGGACGTGTTTCCAAAGGMTATTGTTATAGGCTTGTATACAAGGACTTCTGGACAGACTGTATTCCAGAGAAGCCAGTACCTGAGATACTGGTAAGAATGTTTGGAACCTTAAGTTTTTTTTAATGTATATAGTAATACCAGAGAGGTGGCTARCTAATTTTATTTCATTTTTCCTGAAGACAGTGTATGATTTGAGTATTAACTCTACTACTGAGTAGATTTCAGTTGGTTAAATAATTGAAGGTGACCATTCAACATTTCTTGCCTCGTTGGAAGAGACGTATTACAGCAAAAGAATGGATGTGATTTCAGGATTTAGCAGGCTGTTTGAACAAAAAATATCCTTAGTTATAGGAAATTCATTTCAGGTTCTACTAAATTGTTAACTTTAACTCATTTTTTTTATGTAAATCATTTCAAGCCCCACTTCTCATGGGGGAAACTAACAATAGCGTTGTTTTCCCTTTAGCGTTGTCCATTGGGCACTACGATCTTAAAAATAAAAATGCTTGACATGGGAGAACCAAAAGCCTTGTTGGCAACAGCTCTTTCTCCACCCAGTGTAGGGGACATTGAACGTACCATACTTCAGCTGAAAGAGGTATGCATTCATTTAATGCTCCTAAAATCAAGGTAATCAAAATATATTATAGTTATCTAGGTTTATAAAGTCGTAGTAACCTTAACTGGAATCTGAAGTAAGAACTGTGTCTAGAGAATCTTTTCACATGTTTGACTCTCGCTTGGTTACCATCCTCTCTAGCATAATTTCTGSCGTTACTTCAGCAAAGCAGGATTATATTTTCATCACAGAACAACAGCAGATTAGTGGAGAAACAATACTGTTCATAAACTGCATCTATAGTGAGAAAGAATAGAAAAAAGTAAGAGAATCTGAACTCTGTAAGTGAAAACATTTCTTAAGTAGCAAAATCTTGATGATCACGCATTTCCAGCTTATGATGTTAGACCCAACCTGAATATTCTTCTTTGACCTACATGAGGAAGTCAGTGACTTGGCTTTCTGATTATAAATCTGATACAGGTTTGAACACTAATTGCATTAAACTTCTTTACCAACATGCATAAGCAACTGTATTTGGATGCAGTGGCTTGCTTTTATATTCAATATGTGTAGTAGAAGTTTAAATTCAACTGGGCATTTGGAATTGATTTAAGAACCTCAGCTTGGTTAGAGTTGTCCTGTTTGCTTACAGACTGGTCTTTGCTTGTACAAGTTGATCATGTAAATCTAACAACTTAATTTTAATTTTTGTAGTTAGGAGCACTTACAACTTGTGTGCGAACAGAAGAAAATTCACATGATGGTGAGCTGACTTTCTTAGGAAGGGTATTGGCACACTTGCCAGTGGATCAGCATCTTGGAAAGCTGATAGTCCTTGGTCATGTCTTTGGGTGCTTAGAAGAATGCCTTATTATAGGTAAGTTAGAGAAAARCATGTATGAGCATTTCTATAAAGACAAGTAAGTTGCAGGTTTTCATTTTGGTTTGTTTGTTTTGTAGCTGCAGCACTCTCCTTGCGGACTTTCTTTGCAGTGCCTTTCAGGCAGCATATTGATGGATACAGGTATTAATGTCTTAGATGTTTTACATCTTCCTGATTATGTTTAGGGGCAGCGGGCTAAGTTGTCCACTAAATATCATTTTTAATGTCATGAGTTTAACTTTCTGTCAAAGTGCCAAAGATAGTGAGTGCAAAAATAAGTTTTCAAAGCCAGCTCAGGATACTGAAATCTACTGTGGCATGAACTAATTAGTATCATAGAACTGGCCTCATCCTGAACAAGACCTGATTCTTTAGTTTTGCCTTTCTTGTGTGGACACGTGGCTGTATTGATTAAAAATAAAATAAGTCCTTGCTATCTTGGTCATACAGCTCATTCTCAACAAAATGATGTGAATAAGAACAAATAGTTRCTATAAAGAAATTTACCTTGTTTATTGAACTGCCAGAAGTTGATGCTGCAGTAGAAGGAGCTGTATAATAAATCCAATATTTGGGGGAGCGGGAGGAGAGAGATTGCTGATAACTTTTTGTTTTTGTTGCCAGGAACAAGCTGTTTTTCTCTGGGAATAGCAAGAGTGACTGTATTGCACTTGTGAATGCTTTCAAGGTACGTCTTTTTTTCTGGCTGATATTCCAGTGAAATCTGGTAAACTACAACAGAGCTCCTTACCTTTGTAGGCTTAGTGTAGCATTTGTACTTTTAGATCGTTAAAAACTTTTCATGTTATTACTSCTAGGTGCTTAGTAATGCTTTTTGTAGGCTACCTGCTACTCATTTCATATATGCTACCATATAACACTATGAACTACTGCCAATTATGAGTCAGCTTTTACCACTGAAGGAGCTGCACAAGTTTGCACCAGAGTAAGGCTGTAAGAAATGATGGGTGAAAATAGGTTGCATCACTCAGTTTCTTGATACATGCTCTATTTTTTACAATCTCCTGTGGCTTTGAGGCATTTGTTCTAATTCTCATCAGCTGGTAACAGAGTGGAGAAAGAGAGAGCAGGCTGTGGTCTATCTCCCGCTTGCTAGAATTAGGAGCAGATTTAGAACAAGATAGGAACGAGCGGCTCAGGTTCTCTTGATCGCTTTCYGTAAAGGAGCTACAAGCTTTAGGAGCTAAAGATGGCAAAGCAGATTCAGGGAAGGTTTACCAGTATTGTTCTCATTATTATGAGATGTCTCATTTCCTACAAGAGAACAAATGGTGGTTAACTTGTGCAGGATTAAGTTCCTGGAACAATAACCTGAGAGACTGAAGAAGTTTCTAACATAGCTTATATGTTGTCTCTGTGGTAGCGAGGATTCCGCTGCAGCTGTTACAAATCTTGTGTACAAGACCAAAGTCTTGTGCATTGTAATATTTATGAGTACTGTACCTTCTGACGCTTCTTAGTCTCCTTTGTTCTGGATCTATCTATGCTCCAGGACAAAATGTGGCTGCTTTTGCAACCTTTTTAACATACATAGCAACAAGAATGATTGTAGCTGGACCCTAAACCACAAGTACAAGAAAGGGTAGTCRAACACTGAAATAGGTTGCAAAATAGGTAGAGAGATGGGGGCATCTCCATCCTTGGAAATATTCAGAACTTTACTAGACAAGACTATCCTCAACAATCTGATCTTGAGAGCAGACCTTCTAATGCCCAATTCTAAAGGGGCATTCAAAGTCTCTTGCAACCTAAATTTGTCTAATTTGGATTTCCTTGTATTCTTTTGTGTTTAAATGTTCTTGTGGTCTGTGTTAGCTCTGGATTTTAAATTAACACATAAAAAAAAATCTTCAGTATATATTTGGAAAATACTTATTTGATAATTATGAATGACTCATTAATTTGTTGTAATAATTATTGCTGAAACATTACAGTTTGACTTTTAAGTCATTTCTTTCTTAGGCATGGCAGATGTGCAGACAAAAAGGAGAACTGAGACATCCCAAGGTTAGTTAAATTTTTTTTTCCATTTGAGTTTTGTGCCTCGAGTGTTGGAGTATTTTATATTCTTAGTACAGCAATTTGAGCTAGCTATCTTCCTCTGCAATAGTTGGAATTATCCATAAGTAAATAGAACCATAGGCTTTGAGGAGACATCGTGAGTCTTGGAATCCAGCATCAGGTATTCAAAGGCAACCTTTTATATAGTCCCTTTCGTAGATGGACTAGCTAGCAGCAGTCAGAATGTTTAAAACCAACCTTAAAAAGGAAATCAAGCTGAAGTTGAAAGAGGATTTTTTCTTTATAAGCATAAGTGGATCTTCCTTAAAGAGTCAAAAAGGAAGCCTTTAAAAAAAAAAAAGTATTTTAAAAAGTGACAGTGAGTAGGACCAGGTAAAAATAAAAACCTTAAGAGTCAAGTTTCTGACCTGAAAGGTGAAAGATTTGTATGTGAATCAGCCTCAAAAACCAGTGGTATGCATACAAAAAATAACTGTCTCTAGTCTTTCTGTGGTATGTTCAAGAGCCTTTTTGATTTCTCTGCTTCTCTGATTATAATATGCTTTATGAACACCTGTGCCTAACATACACTGAAGTTGTTACARGTAACCAAGACTACTAGCATGTAGGTTCTGCCTGTTAAGATTATGAATCCAGATAAAGAATTCTTGTTTTCTTAAAGTACAATGTCTTTCTTGAAGTAGATCCTATAGTAGCAACACAGAGGAGCTGGACCTGTGGGTTTTTATGCAAAACTTATGACCCACAGCTGCTCTGATATTAACCAAAGTATAGTTTTAGTCAAATCATAGCTATAATCTTTATTTTTTTTATAAATGTTGAAATGATGGTAGATATGGATGCCTAGAAAGCTGTGAAATGAGATCCTTCTATCGCAGTCTCTAACTGTATAACTTACATCCACCCAGAATAATTTGAGAGAATTTTTAGCAGTGGAGAAACCAGCACATTAACAGCTTTTGYATTTGCATTTTATCACTTCTAGGAAGAGCTTGACTGGGGTCGGTCAAATTATATTCAGATCAAGAGAGTCAGAGAGGTGAGCTTAAATAGATAATCATTTTCATAAATAGAAAGATTCAACTTTGTTTTCCACAGATGCCATGATCTTGGATGAGCCTGCTGTTTGCATATGTAGTTTTTTAAACTGTGATTTTTTTGTTTTGTTTTCTTTTGGGGAAGAGAGGTGATACTATTTAAAGGCTTGTTTAAAGCAAATAAAAATGCAGTTATATTGTAAGGACAGAAATTAAAGATGTGTAGTGTATTGTTAGTAGGGTTACGTAGCAGTTAATGAAAACTGCATTGCAAAGCGCTTCAAGCTCGATGTGATATGTGGAGAGGGGAAATAATTAAAATTCCTGAATAGCTGTGATTGGCAGAGCATGCCTTTGCCGATTTCTGTTTGCTAGTAGCAAGGTTCTTAATTAAACAGTTGCTTTATTCTCCAGAAAAATATTTCAGCATTATTCTAGCATGCCATTATAATGGCATGAGCCCTGTAGAAGCTAGGTTCAAAAAGCACAGAAAAAAATAAAAGCTTTTGTAGTAAGCAACCATCTTGAAAAAAAGATGACAATAGATTTTTAGCTTGTGTACCTCTTAGGCTTTCTTTGGAACAACTTAATAYTAATATTTTATAGAATAGAAGATTAGAAATAAGGGTTATTAGCAAAATTTATTCTTAGGCTAAATCAAAAGAAGGCATATATTGCATGAAGAAGAATATATAATGCAAATGTAAAAACCTACTAAAAGACGATTTAACTTATGATGAATAAGAAGTAGACATATCAAAGATTGCATATAAAACGAGTTCTGTGCATGAAGTGTAATCATTTCTAACTGTGGAACTGTATATCATTTCTTCAGGAAGAATTCTGCTTGCTTTATTGCACAGCAGTGACTTGTGCTCACTGAATGAAGTGCTGATCTTTTGTTCTAGGTGTTTTTTTTGTTTTGTTTTGTTTTTTTTGGGGGGGGGGGCTAGTTTGTTTTGTAATCTTCATTCAGTGATTGGTCTTAGGCCTCATACCAATATACGTTATCCAAAGTTTGCTGTTAGCAGAGATGTCTTAGTGTCTTTATAGGTTTTTTTGGCACACTTATCAATATACTACCAGGCTACTTCAGAACATGATCAGTTTTATTTGTTTGGCCTTCTTCTAAAGTGAAGTGGTGGTAGAATCTCCCTTTGACATACAGGGAACAGGCACAGAGATCAAGTCCAATCAGAACATAAGTATCTTCATTTAGTTTGTTTAGTTTTATTTTCTAGTTGACTTGAGATGCATTTGAAAAATGTGTAGTACTTTTTATGGCATCAGCTATTTCAAATTAAGACTATGGRCTTGAAAAACTTACAGTTGAGTGATCACCTTGATGACCGATTCAAATGACTTGCCTAGTGTAACCAAGAATTTTGAGGCATATGCAAGACTAAAATCTGGTAGTGTAAGTTACCCTGAAAGTGTCTTTATGGGAAATAACGGCACATTATTGATGTAACTGAAAAGGTCTCTAATGGAATATACTCAACCTTTTTATGTTAGATTTTGAACGGATAGAGCTGTCTGTAGTTTAAGCTTGAACAGTTGAAGTCTTGAGCAGTTAAATTAGAAGAGCTACTGAACAGATGAGTAAAAATAAAACTGCATAAAAAGGAAGGTTTTAAAGAAATGGTATACTAGAAGAAGGTTACTAGGAAGAGGGAAAGTTTTAAATGCTTCATAAGATAAATGCTGCATCATTCATTATGTACATACCCTATAATGATTATGATATCAAGGAGAAAAAATGAGAAAAGAGCAAATCATGTAAAGCTGAAGAGCCTCAAGGATTGTCTTGTATGATAGTGTAGTGGGTGGATGATACTTTTTTTTGCCAACTTCACATAAATTCTAGAAGAGATTGTGCATGACTTAATAGCTYAAGAGTTTAGAGTGGACACCTACATTAACATTATTATGAAAGATTTTTTGAGATCTAAAAATAAGTAAATAAATAACCCACACACCTTTAAGTTTTCACATACTAACTGTATGGTTCTTTACATGAATTTGGGTTTGCAGGACTGAGACAACCACACTGACTGGTTTCCAGTCCTGGCAGTTGTCATATGAGGAAAATAACAGGAATTTTAGGATACTAAAACTGCCAAAGTGGAATAGAAAATGTGGAATGGAGAAGTTTAGAGAACAGAACTTTTTTTTTTATTTGTTTTAATTTTTTTTTATCACTTACTCCAAAGTCAGATGAGATAAAGAAGGCATTTGCTGCATGGTTGGAGGACCAGTGGCTGCTTACGGTTATAGAAGCTTCTTGGAAATGATTAGCATTTAAAGCTTGATAGAGTATTTTCTGCTATAGGGCAGACTCACATGAAGCCCTTAAGGTTGCCTGTTGAATTAAGRGTGCGCTGCGTGGTTACTGCTACACTTAGGTGCAGATATCCAGCTTGATGTTAGCATGTTTCTACCTTCTAAAATATGAAAGCAAAATGATTTAATGGGGAATCAGTATATCGTCATGTCAACATAATTTAAGTTCTACTTTTTTCTGATTTTGCTCTGTATTGTATATGCGTAACAGTGCTTTCCAACTACAGAATTCTGTGTTGAAAGAAATATGAAGAAAAACCCTTAAATCACTACTGAAAGTAGAACTCCCCTGAGCAGAGATGCTAATCAGTATGTTAGGTGAAACAGAGCCCCCTTTAAAAAGAAAAAAAAAAAAAAAAAAAAAAAAATCAGCAGCTGTGTTCAAAAAAAAAAAAAAAAAAAAAAAAGAAAAAAAAAAAAAAGGAGCTTGATTGCTTCTGTAGATTTTTACTAGCAGATTTTTACTAGCAGATTTTATTTGCATTTGTGGACAGTTCTGATCTGTTTAAAACTTATTTTAGAGTTGTAATTTCAGGTGGCAGAGTTATTTCAAGAGTTGAAAGAGCGAGTCAGCGCATTTAACATGCGTATTAATACTCAGCCATCTGCTATGGATCAGGAATATGTGTACAAACAACGCTTCATTTTGCAGGTAATGCTTTATTAACTCACTTTTYGGGGAGAACAACTATTTGCAAAATTTATAGCTGACTACTTATATACTAATATTAGTGAATTGCTGTTACCTCCTGTGTTTCAAAATTCTCCATTGATTTTGAGTTTTCAAGTTAAAAAAGGTAATGTTTCCTACAGCTTAGAAGTATAACCAATGTTAATTTCAATTTCTCAAAACTTGCAGATAATATTTATTCTCTAGCTATCCCTTAATTTTTAACAGTTCATCAAAATAAAATAAAATCATCCTGAGATCAGTTTAACTCTGTGACTGATTAATCTGTATTAAAGTTGTTAAATACTCTGAAGGATAGTTTGAGTTGGAAGGATAAGAGTTAACATTTCTGAAAGGTTTCACTTCTTGTTCGAGTGYTCTATTTGGACCTTCACTGACTTGCTTGTTTACTAGGGAAAAARTAGATTTCTTTCGGCTACTGTAGCTTGCTGTTAAATTTCCAATGAAATTTCTTGTCCTATTTTGACTGAGTAGTGATTTTGTTGTTTTGTTTTCAGACAGACTTAGTGATTGTTTCAAAGGGAATTTGTTTAACTGTGTCAGCAGTGAACTTCAGATCTGAATTGTTAAATATTGTAAGACAATATGAAAACTGAGCAAGTCTCATATTTCATGTAGCTACTTTGTGTGAATTTATTAAAAATTGAGACTCCTTTGAGCTTATCAAAGAGAGTAAGTGTTAAAGCCAATGTTAATAATTACAGTTTTCACAGACCTTATCTTTCTACAGAAATAGGAAAATGTTGCAGAATTCTTCCAGAAGAGGAAATCTTTTCATGAAAGTATGCTTTTAAAGGATAGGATTTGCATGAGTTGACCTTTAGTTTGAAATTACAGTATTTCCTGGAAAGAGACAGGGAAAACTGTTCACATTAAGAACTACTGTATCACCTTCATCGCAAGTATATTTGTTCTTGAGAAACTTGATAACATGCTATGTTTCACAAAATACTGCTTTTGCCTCAGGTTGTAATAGCTGGTGCTTTCTATCCAAACTACTTTACTTTTGGAAAATGTGACCAAGAAATTGCTGTGAGAGAGCTTGCTGGCAAAGATCCAAAAACCACTATAATGGTATGTTAGGAAGCTGAATAACTTAATATTAAGTACCAAGTAATTAAAATATGTAGTGTTAAGGCTGGTCTTTTCAAGTTTTGTTGTTTTGGTCKAGGACAGATATAACTGTCTCCTCTAATCCTTATTTGGTAAATTGTCATCTCTCCTATCTCCTCCTCTTCCAATATAATAAATGCTGAGTGGGTGGGCAATTTTGAGGAGAATTCCTACTGAGAACTACCTCTATACATTCGATTGCTAATTTCACGTAACCGGCTGACTTTCATAACTCACAAAAAATTTATAGGATAGGACTACCAAGGCTGCTTTTAGTGTTTTTTTTACAAAAACGAATTGATGAACCTACTTTACAATCTTTTCTGTTTTGTAATTTCTTATTGGGTGCATGCATTACATACCTGATTATTATGCTGATGTTACTCAGATGTTGCACTCCAAGTCCTTTTTTTTCTTTTTTTTTYYTTTTTTTCCCCCAATGATTGAATAATTACAGGCTTGAAATGGCTATGTTGACTTTGCAAAATGATACGCAACCTAAAGTAGGAAAATGTTTTGCTGTGCGTTCCTGTATCTAAACTAGATAGAACATTATAAAACAAAATCACTATGGTTAAACAAAACAAACCTACAAACAAGCAAGCCTCAAAGGACTGCTCTTACAGCAGTATTATGCACCTAGTGTTTTGTGTCCAGGACATAAAATGCAGTTSTTCTTGGCTTTGAGGCAGTTTCTGTAGTCTGGTCTAGACCACAGTTTTGGCCACGGAGCTTGGTAATCTTTTGGTTTTGTTCCCCCTCCCCCCCCCTTTTTTTTCCCCCTTCGCCAGTACTGTGTTCTTTCTGGTCTAAAGTTGTAAGGACCAAAAAGACTTCTAAACAGTTTCGTAGCCCCTGAAAAAGTATTTAAAGTCCAGAAGTTTGGAGTTGCTATTTAGGTGTTCTGTTATTCAATATTAAAGYAAAATCTCCTAAAAAGACATACTTGAATAAATAAAAGGCAGGAAGTTTGAGATTGCCAAACCACATGGTATATCTGGCTATAGTGACATTTTAATTATTGTGGAACTGTCACCTTAAATTGAATTAAGTTACTGCTGCTGGATTATTGTTTTGCTTTTGAATGCACATCCTTCTCTTTATATTGGATTTTATCTGACTCCTGAATTGAGTCAGTTCAGGATTCTAAGCTAAGAGAATGATACTCGTTTTCATTGTAGAGTTGATTTTCAAGCTGGTTTAGCTCACTGAATTTGTGAAATGCACAACCATCTCTCACACTGAAAAGCAGTGTTGCAACTTCTGTCATTTGGGCAGTTTGTAGTGGTTTTAGCATAAAAACACAAGAACAATAATGAAATTATAGAATAATTTAAGTTGGAGTGAAGTCACCTAGTCCAGTGATCTGCTCAAAGTAGGATCAACACTAAATTCCAATGGCGTTGCATGGGGCTAACCCAGTTAGATTTGAAAAAAATCCTAGACATGGAGGTTTCACAACTTCTCTGGCCTTTTCAAGTGTCTGACTGTCTGCATGGTAATCATTTTCTTCCTTGAGTCAGAACCTCCCCTGTTTCAACTTATGACTCTTGAWTCTCTTCTTATGCCATGCACCTACATAAAGAACCAAGTTTTCTCTTAGGAACTTCATCTTAGATTTGGTAGGTTCCTGTTAGGTCTCCCCAGAGTCTTTTCCTCTGCAGCTAAACAAACCTAGATTTTCTTTCTTTTTTTCTTTCTTTTTTTAGCCTCTCCTCTGCCCTCTGGCCATTTTGGTGGCCATCTGCCAGGCTTGTTTCTGTTTATCAGTTTCCTCCTTGAACTGGGGAACCTGGGACTGCATGCTAATGAACGCTGAGCAGTGGAGAACAGTCACTTCCCTTGATCTGCTGGTTGTGTTGTGCTGCTGTTGATGCAGCTGTTGATTCAACCCAATATGTTGTTAGCTGCAAGGGTGCACTACTGACTCAGGTTCACTTTGCTGTCCACCAGGAGCCCCCAGGTCCTTTTCAGCAGAGCAGCTACCAAATCAGTTAGACCTTAGTATATGTACTATTGAATTTCATGAGACTCCTGTCAGACCATTCCTCTAGCCTATTTATGTCCCTCTAGGTGGTGGCCCTGTTCTCTAGTTTATCAACTTTTCCCCCCAATTAGTTGTCATCCACAGACTTCATAAGGGAGTATTCTGTCTCTTCCTTCAGGTCACTGGTAAAGATGATATTAAACAGCGTAGGTGCTAGGGTAGACCCCTGCAGAACTTCACCTCTAACCAGCCTCCAGAGAAGGCATGAACTATTAACAGCTACCCTTTGAGCCCAGTGCTCCAGCCAGGTCCTTGGAGCCTACCCATCCAGACTATAATGACCCAACTTGGATACAAGAATACTGTGGGAGACCATGTCAGAGCCTTTACTTAAGGGAAAGTCGCTGACATCTGCCGCTCTTCCCTGTTCTACAGATCTAGCTGTTTTGTGATAGCAGGTAATAAAGCTGGTCAAGTGTGATTTACTCTTGCTAAATACATGATGGCTATTTCCAGTCACCTCCTTCATATACTCAGAAATAGCCTCCAGAAGGGCTTCCTCCATGAATTTTTGTAGGAACCGGAGTGAGGCTGACTGGTCTGTAGTTCCCTAGCTCATCCTTGCCTTTTCTAAACATGGATATAATGCTTGAACTTTGTGTGCAGCCTGTGTGACCCCTTGAACTTTTATGGGTTGAGTTTTCTCAAGAAATCTCTGATTCCATCCTGAAGGAAGGAGAAAGCTAACAGTTAAATATTTAGGTGAAGCTGTTAATGCATTAAGATAARTATATCTAAGCTTTAACTTGTTTTTCTTAACAGTTGAAGAATATTCCTCCCTATGGATTCTTATACCATAAACAGTTGCAGTCACTTTTCAGACAGTGTGGGCAGGTAAAATCTATTACATATGATGGACCAAAGTAAGTACAAAATATTTCAAGTCTTATGCCTTTCTCATGTTCTCAGTTGTGAGCCCAGTAGTCAACTTATTTCTTTGTTGCTGTTGCACTGACAAAYATGAGTTTATTTCTTATGATTTAATCTGTTTGGAGTCAGTAATTTATTTTTAATATATTGGCTAGAATAAGAAGGGTAGCCTTGAGGCTTAATATGTTAAATGGAGTAGCAGAGTAATCCAGTAGCATTAGATAAATGAGCTCAGTTAGAGACTGCTTTCTSTTTTCTCTTTTCTGTTGTGTAACAGTGGCCCTTAAAACTGCAGCTGATCTGTCTGTACTTGTTTCTAACTTACAGTGAAGCCAGCTCATTTGTACCAAATCAAGTGGCTTTGCGCAAAATGTATGTGACTGGCTGCTTTAGCAGATTTGCCAGCTGACTTTGGGCTATAACTGTCCAAAGTTGAAAAAATCATGTAGTCTTTCTTATGCCTCTTCCAAGCTTTAATACCTTTCTTATTTTGTATATATTCCACTACATTATTTCTACTCGTATTAGGTTGGCTCCGTAGTTTTGGTATGTTCTTGTGAAAATGCTAGAAAATTTTCTAAACCGTAATTAAAAATGCTTTAACATATATAAGAGTAGTAGGCAAAGCCTGTGAGGAAGCTACTCTTTCCAGTTCTCTGGGCTGCTAAGATAGACAGGGAGAAGAAATSATTGTGTTTTGGGTTTTGTTTCCCCATCAAGGAACTCTGCAACTTTCTCTTGTGGGGTTTTTGGAACAGGGCTTTTGTGGAGTTCTCTCGTAACCCGATGGAGGGCTTTAAGACTCTTCCTGCAGTGTACATGTCACTTAAAATGTCCCAGTTGAAAATTCCACTTAACCTCAATGTTCATTACCCAGATGAGATTGAAAGGCGCTTGGAAGGCGGCACAGCTGCGAGAGTAAAATACACAAGGTAATGGTGTGCTCTGGGGGAAATTGGTCTGAAGTTGAAAGAAGGTTTATAGGATTAAGAATTTCCTGGAATTGTTTGTGTGAGCAGAACGTCTTTGMTGGTACTTCAGGAAAACAGTAATAAAGTCATTATTTGAATGCTTTAATGGCTGTGGAGAAAAGCGTCATGAAGCAAGAAACTTAGTTAGGACACCGATCCTGGACTGGAAATTTTTTTTTTTATGGTTAAAGTTGTTTCCCTAGAGCAATCTGAGCATACACTGTCTGTATTTAAGTTTCAATTCCATTTCTGTAGAAACGTGTGGAATTGTGATGTATATTACAACTTTCTGTTCATGCTGCAGACAATGTGGGCTTTGGTAGGACCAAAAGAGAAAAGGAATGACATTTGGGGATGTAATAAAAAGGGATGCTTGGAAATAGTGATTAAGGATGCAATGTAGTAAGTTCATCTGGTTAGACTACCTGCTTTTGCTAGAAAGATTTAGCATCTGGATTTCATTGTCAAAAATACATGCTGTCTGTGATTCTCTGCTTTTGGCCATACGTGCAGCTGCTGAAACAGTAATCTGTCTAGTTCATGATTAGTCTATAGCCACTCTTATTATTTTAAAACATGAAATTCAAAATAGGAAGGCAGGACTGAACTGTAAAGTTTAAAGTGCATGTGAATACATCACTTCCAGTTGATCGTAATTGTTTTCTAATAAAGCACATGCAGCAGTTTTACTGTACCCCAAAACTGTACTTAAAATCTATAGGAAAAATAATTCTTAAAGGATTCAAGAAAAATCACCTGGACTGGAGGACTAATTCTGAATTTCCTAACTTTTATCAAGTAAAAAGAATGTGATATTCAAAAAAGAGATTATGCTGAATTTATATTTGTGCTGCAGTGTACTTKATCTATTTTCAGCATGAAATAGCAGAAAACTTTTTTTTTTGGGACGCTTAATGAATTGGTGGAACAGTTGCTCCACAGCGTGAATATGCTTGTGTTCAGTCATAATGGGTATGTTGGTTTTGCATAGTCATTTTCCATTTTAATTAACTTCATACCTCTTAAAATAAAGGCCATTAAGTACCTAAATGAATATTAGAGCTTATTTCATTGCAAAGGAAGAGTACCATGATTTTTGTCAGGAAGTTGATCTTTTTTTTTCTTTGTATACATATATACATTCATGCTAAATGAATGTGAGAAGTAAGTGGAAAGTGAAAATTCAACTCTGAATTTTCACTTTTGAATTTTTCCCTCAACCTGGTGTGCATGTATTTAGCATCTTTATTCCATAATTTTTTTTTAGAGTAAATGTGGACTATCAGAAGCAGACAGTAGAGCCTGTGGAAATATCATTTGGTATTTCAGAACTGTCAAAGATGATCCCAAATCGTCTTCTATCCATCAATGTAACAGAGGTAGGAATGTTCTGTATCTCAAGTAGATTATGTCTAATCATYAGGATCTAGCTGTATTAGCACAGGTGAATATTCAACAAGTGAAAACAATGGATATTAATTTACTTAGCACAGAGATACTCAGAAAGGGTATGAAGARTATTCTTGGTCTAATTCTTAATGTTTTTGTTAAAACAGTACTCACATTTCTTGCTTCRGTTATTGAAATTTGTTTGCACTTGTAAAACTGCTAAAAATAAGTAGGATTCTCTGGCAGAAAATCTTACCTGGAAGTAGGCTTAAATGTTGCATGATAATGGGAGTAATAAAATATTTCTGTAAGTAGGTATTTGGGCCATTTAGCTAGCTGTTATAAACCGTCTGTTTTCTTTAGAAGCTGCAGATACAAGAACTTAGATGAATTCATGGTACTGCATGCTCATTCGAGAAAATCTGTTGCATGCATAAAAGGTGGTGCATCAGGATGAAAAAGTGTGATGCATTAGAGTGACATGATGCAGCAGCTGATAGGGAAGCATCACATTCGGAGCAGCCTTAAAAACCGAGCAGCTTTCTGTATTCTTTGCAGCACAAGAAACTCAAACTGAATTTCTGCATTTCTTAACTATTTTCATACTCTTTCCACCAAACTTCGAATACACATTCCAGCACCTCTTGGAATAGTATATGCAGCTGTGGCTTCTACTTGGGTARTGTAAAAGCCTTTCTGCATCAGTCTCAGATGTATCTTTTTCTGCTGTTCATTGGCTGTTAGTTGGACTACAGTTTTGACACCTTCATATGACAAAATGGATAAACAAACAAACTCCCTTTCTTACAAYGGTGGGAAAGCTGGAGGCAGATGTTTCCGGGAGAACAGACAAGACAGATCTGTCAAATGCTGAGTTAACAGAAGAAAGCAAGCAGCAGCCTTTCAAGTGACTTTGAGTTTATTGTCAGGAAGGCCAGGGAAAGGGAACCTGAAGACAAGATTGAAAGGAAGGCTCTATTGTTTTGGGGGAGGGGGTGTTTTGTGTTTYGTTTTTGTTTTACACAGGGAGAAAAGGAATATAGCTGTTTAAGATCATGTTGCAGGATTTGTTACGTCAACTCTCTGCATTATAAGKCCATATTTGAGTAAGCTTAATTTTTAAATAGTGATGATACTGCAGAGATTTTCTAAAAATTTCAGCAATAAACACATTTTAAAATGAGTATGTGTGCACATTTGTATGTATACATATTTCTAATACCTGAAGCTGAGAATTAAGCTTTAGCTGTAATCTTTTCAGCAGATTGATTAATACCAAGTGATATATAAGCTGTTGAAATATTAAAGAAGRTTCAAACTAGCAAGCTAGTGCAAATTCTAGGCTGAAGTATTAAACCARCCCTTGATAGTAGTGGCATGTTGTGCAAGTGCAGAAAGAATATTTTCTTCAGTTTATCCAGTTAAGTCCATTATGTGAAAAAAACATTCCAGTCAGTTAGCTATTGATGCTACTTTTGTTTAATACATCAGTTTTTCATGTGTATTTATTTCCACAACTTGTTATAAATAAAGATACTTCTTTTCATTTTGAGTGTTTGAAACTAGATAAGAGATGTTATAAGAGGTCAGTAGGCAATTGGAGATGATGACTGACTTTATTCATTTTGATTTGAATAGCAGKGTCCTCCCTTCTCCCCAACCTCCCCCTTAATTTCCTGAAGGGTGACTGATCCTCACTGGTCAGTCATAGTGCCAGTTTGCTCCTAAACGTATCTGACTCTCAAGTTTGGCATTCACTAACTAGAAAGGTGCACCATGTCTGTATGCACCTATGTGATGAATGACATACCTTATTTTTCTTAAGAGTCATCTTTCCTCCCCCCCCCCCCCCCGCCTTTTTTTTAATCCTCACCCCCTTTCATTCCCAGTAATACTTATGTCAGGGTCTATTTGAATGAAAATTTTAATGCGAATATTCAGCAAATAGACATTTTATAACCGTATTATTTGATGAAGAGCAACATTATATGGGAGAGAAATACTTCTCTGAATATTTTTTGCAGTATGAGAGCACTTCTATATGTGTGTCAGGAGTAAGGATATTTTCATGTATTTTGCTCAGAATAACTGTTTTGTATTTGATATATAAGAAATAAACGAATGAGAGCTGAAACTGTTTATTTTTTATGKCTTTTAGATTGTGGAAGTTGGACACTTCTGGGGTTACAGGATAGATGAAAAAAACATGACCGTACTTCAGACTCTAAATGCTGAAATTAATCACCAGAACCTGATGGATTTGCCAATGTCTCCACATCCAGAGTTAGTTTGCCTGGCCCCATTCCCSTGTTTGGAAAACAAAGGATACTACCGAGCTCGTATTCTGTATGTTTCTGGAGATTTTGCTGAGGTACGGTAATGTGTTATGTCATGTTGAATTGGTAGGATGAAATTGGGTTAACAATCTTACAGCTATGCATTTTAATGAAGTATTGTTCTTGTGACAATTGTAAACATTTCAATAAAGAAAAGAGAAATTTGTAAAACTAGAACTAAAATAAAACATTAATAGAATGTTGCAAGAATAGATGAATTGTAGGGATTTTTTCAGAAYGCAGGGATATTTTTATATTAAACCAAGAGCAGCTGTTGTTGATGTGAGTTGTGTGTGCTGAAGCAGAGGAAAGCAAAATGAAAATACCTAGTAACTTTGAAAACATGGTAAGGATTACCTAGATCAGAGGCCAGTACAATATTTTTGGCAGACAACCTACATCATTTTTTCATAAATATCTCAAACTTCATCTGAAAACTAACTTTCTTGCTACCACTGTGTTGGGAATCGTTCCTCCCATATTCAGGTGTTTATTATGTCCAGTTTGCATCCATTTGTTCTTGTGCCAGTGTTTTCTCTGGTGGTTTATCTAGACATTCTTCTCTTCTTCCTTCTTACTCTTCCTCAGCAAGTTTCTTACCTTTTTGTTCCTGGACTTCATTTTGCTAACTGAAGCAGGCTGCACTTTGTACCATACTGCCACTCCATTCTCCTGATCATCTCAATCCTTCTCCTCTGTTCAGTAATATTCCTAGTTCTGAGCTCATTTTCTTGAACCTGGTTGACTAGAATTATGTATGCTCTTGTAGCTGTAGTTCCACCTTTGCTTAAGCAATGATGATAGTGCTCTCATTCCAACATTGTATTTCTCCTCTACCTTTAGAAGCCTTTTGTATGGTGTATGCCAAGGTGTATTTGCCTTTTAATAGGGGTGTGTGTGTGGGAGGGGGGTTGCATGGTTTTTTTTGTTGTTGTTAAACCACCTTTTCACCCTATGCTCAGGTTTGTCTCCAGGATAATTCCCAACTAATCAGAGTTTATAAAATAATTGTATAGCACTTACAGCAGAAATTGTTACAAATTCCAATGGATATGATGATTTACTTGATAGTATCGATTTTCCCTATTCCTGTTCAGGCCTCTGGTCCATTCTGTGTATTTAAAAAAAAAAAAAAAAAAAAAGCATTGATCTGTTCTATTTCATCAGCACATTTTTGCTCTTTGTGCCAAGGTCAATAATGGAAATTACTATGGTAGTTCAAGGTTGATCTTAATTTCCCATGCCAATACTCTTTTCAGCATTTGGGGTGGTGGTGTGTGGCCTTTGCACCGTGCTTTCTTCTTTTGCATTTCTCAATTTCTGAACATAATTGCGTATCACCACTATGGAGTTCATCCTAAACCTTGCTATCTGTCTACAGCAATGAAAAACCAGTGAGTAACGGTGCTAATCTCATCATTTTTGCCTTTGCATTTATATGCACTCAACCTGTGGTAACCAGCTTTGCATAAGTAAACAGTTGCTAGGTGGTATCATTCACTGTTAAGAGGTTATACAGATTTAATTGCGAGGAGAGAATTACTGTCTTTCAGATAAGTTTACTTTTTTTAGATCTAGCAGATTATCTGCATAATTGGTGGATGTGTAGCCAAGAGATTAAATAATAGACATAATAAAATTTGACCTATTGTTTTTGACAGATCTTCATTTGTGTATTTTTCAGGTTCTGAATTTGCTTCCTTTTCACTTGACAGGATTTTTTTTGTACTGTAATAATTAAACATTATTTGTGACTTCCCTTGCCCACTGATAGTAGCGTTATTTTTTTTTTAGCATTGTGGAATCTCTGCTGATGCTCTCGTGTTTACATTCTTCTTTTCTGCAGGTTTTCTTTGTAGATTATGGCAATAGATCAAGAGTACCTTTAAAAAAATTAAAAGATATTCCAAGTCATCTTCGAGAGCTTCCTTTTCAGGTAGGAATAATGCTGTTTGCTGCTATTTAATATCTCAATGTCCRGTTTGGCAAATGAAAGCATATATTAAATCACACATTTCAGAATAATATTGAACTGGCCTGTGTTTTGCTAATGTGGTGTACCTACAAATATTTTCCCCCAAATACGTGGTCTGTTTACTTGTACTTGCTGTATGAAACTAAATTGTGTTCCATAAAAGTGAAGAGAAATCTTATCTAGGCTTTTGTTTTTAGGGACACTTGCTTGAGSAAAAGAACTTGAACTTGCTACCTGATTAGATGTTAAACCAGATTTTTTTTTTTTTTTTTTTTTTTTTTTAAAAAAAAAAAAAAAAAAAAAAAAACTAAGGAGAGAGAGTGTTCATTTTAACAAAACTCATCCATTCTTGAGTTTTCTTCAGATGTATTAGAGAAGAATCTATTTCTTTTCCAGGCCTAACTTTTCAATTATCAATTCTGATGTTTCTTTGCCAAAATCATGACTAGAAAAGCAGTGTTTCTGTTAAATTCCCATTGAAGCTATAATTAGTGATCACGGAAAGGGATCAGATGAGTGTACTCACTCTTGCCTGGAAGAGAATAACTGCAGTGCTTCTGATAAATAGTTATTGTCTTTCAAAAAGAACTGCAGGCTATAAAGTTTTAGCATGGAGAGCATCTCTAGATTCATAAGACTTCAGTGTTGCTGGTGAATTAATACTGCCTATATATCTGTGAAACGTATGGTATCTTTTGTGCACTGTTTTTTCTGGTTCTTTGTCAATTGTGCATAGTATCGAAGTGATATGAGATGTAATATAGTAACGTGTAGCTGCATTGGCAATGACAGAATAGGAATTATGCCAGTAGTCTTACGGTATTCTTAGGAATTAACATAAGCCATTGCAATAATTAAGAAGTCATTTTACAGTTACTAATTCAAACAGTTTATTGAGAAAATGAAAGATTGATGTCAGTTTGGTACTCAGGCAAGCGTTATTTTTAATATTTTTGCTCTAGGCTTTAGAGTTCAAGATGTGCAAGATGCGTCCATCTGCAAAATCGCTTGTATGTGGGGAGCAGTGGAGTTACAGTGCTAGCCAGAGATTTGCCTCACTAGTAAATGGTTATACTCTTCTAGTGAAGGTGTATTCACTTGTGCACAGTGTTCTACATGTGGATGTTTTCCGTTATTTGGGGAGCAAAGAACTTGTGAATATTCGAGATGTGCTTATTGAAGAATGTTATGCTGAACAAGCAGATGAATCATATGAATCACAAGTATGTGCTCAATAAGCTTCTCTAATTCTTTCCTTACGCTAATTTATTTAAGCTCTGACTCTCTGAAGCCCTGGTTGAGCTGAAGTCTTGGGGGCATGCCATACAGGATTAGGCAAGATTAATACTTGAATAGTACKATATATTTTTTAGTGTGTGCATATTTCAAGTGGAGGTCTTGACCAAAGGCATTGCTTCTTTGAGACACTTTTTAAGAGATATTTTCCAAGAGATAATTGAATCACTTGAACTGTTCCGCTATTTTGTATAATCCAAAAGGTGAATAGAATGTTGTTGGCTTTTGTAGTCATGTGCAAGTATGCATGTTCTTTGTGTAAAACCTTTCTTACAAATTTTTGAAAAACATAACTGTTATATGGTGTTAATTTTTTTCCATGTTTATGTAGCAAAGCCACGATTTGCTCAAGGTGTTACTTTCTGACCAAATGAGAAAAGATGAGAAAAAGCCTACTTCTTCAAGAGAAGAAAAGCATCCCATTGAAATGTTATTAAACAAGTTTTCCATCAATAAATCCGATACACCGACCCATAAGGTAGCTTGATGGGTTGTTTTAGTGTGGTTTTACATGATGTTGCGTGTTCGAATGGAGATCAAGATTGAACAGTACTTTGACAGATCCTTATTGGTGTCTTTCATAGCACGTATTGGAAGACCAATATTGTTGATCGAAAGCCATAATATGGCTATCRTTGACTAATTTATCACAGCTCTTAGCAAAGTTTTGAAGATAACTGGAACGCTACCTGAATCTACTCTTTTAGCATGTTCTACGTTCTGACAACATGAAYGTTACTTTTACTGTACACAGTGTGTGTTCTCCCTCAGGTAGCTAACGCTGGTGAGGTGATACGGAGAACACTGCAATAACTGATAATCGTGAAGCAATGGMTGTTTCTATACTGCCTATTCCAAACTCAAGAATTTACTTATATTGAGACATCTAGTCGCTGCTAAGTTGGAGTATAAAGCATGAAAATGTGTTCTGCTCTGTTTACAAGCCCAGTATACATTATAATTCTTCCTCATTTCAAACCTCACAACATTTCAGGCTTCAAGCACCTAATCATGCTCAATTTACCCATGGGAGTAATTCCATTCAGTTGCTTACTTGCATGAATTGAGGTATTTTCCAGACTAAAGAACAGCTCATGTAAATAAAAATGGYCTGATTTTGTTAGATGCTCTGTGAAGCCTAAGATGATGTTTAAACCRGTAGGAAATCTTGAATTTCAGTACCTGTAAAAAATAAACTTTTTTTTTAGGTGCCTCAATGCTAAGTTTGCTTTAGATGCTTTAAAATGTGTCCTATTGGTATTCAGTGTTGCTTAATACATATGCAGGTCCATGAAAATAAGTTTTGTTTTTCAAGTCAGTTTTTCACTTAGAAAGGATTTTGATGAGGAAAGATCCAGATGTTAGCTAGCTAACTTGTCATTTGTTCTCTCTATTTTGAAGGTAACACTTCATGGACCATTCAGTCCCTATGAGGTGAAATGCTATAGTATGACTAGAATATCCCGATTCAGGTATGATGAATCTTTTGCTGTGAAATATAGGCACACTGTCAGCTATTTTTGATAAATTAATGGAAACCTRTTATAGTTATTCTTGGGGGGGTTGGGGTGGGGCCTCAAGGGAGGGGATTTTTATTCACAATAGTTAAGTACTTAGCCTGAAGTGCATTGAATTGCATACTACTGCTACGTAAAATTTTAAGAAGAATAGATTCATTAAAATTGTTGTATTGTTTCATACKAGAGTTATTTACTAACTGTAATACACAATTGTTAACTGGGATTCAGATAGTCTTCATCCACTAAGTGTTACTCATTCAGATGGCCTTGTGAATTCAAAAGGATTCTTTTTTCCAATGTTGACGTGTATGTGCGTGCGCTTTGGTTATTGTGGTTTTAGGGGGGATCAGTTGTTTGTTGTTGTTGTTGGGTTTTTTTTAATGTTGAAAATATTCTTTTCTCCCCTAGATGTGCTTTCATACGAAAAGAAAGTATAAACTCTGTTGTTGTCAATGATGCTCCGGAAGATCCCTTTCAGCAAATGTTGGTTGCTGCTTCCTTATCAGTAAATGCAACTGGTAATGATACTTTGTCCTTTTTTYCCCCTAAAGGAATACCCATCTGAGTAAATATGTCACTGTAATTCTATTAACTACATCTTTTTTGATGTTAACATTTTCTTTAGATACTTGTTAATGTTGTATTTGGGGGGATTTGGGGGTGACAGGATCTGCTGTGATTTTAGAGGAAACATCTCTGATGCCTGCTATTCCTGGTCTACCGGCACTCCTCAGCATGCTGTTTGCACCTGCTATAGAACTTAGGTATTCATGCATTTTTTTTTAAAAAAAAAAAAAAAAAAAAAAAAAACTCTTTTTTAGTATTGCTTAGGATCCTGGCAAATTAGTGACAGGCCTGATTGCTCTGCTTTTATCATTAGCATGAGCTTTTAGTTTGGGGGTGCGGGAGGTGTCTTGTTGTTTTTCTATTCCTATTCATATAATTCTCTCTTTTTTTTTTTAATCAGTTTTAGTATAGTATGTTGCTAAGAACTTGGTTCACATACTTATGCATTGGCACTGAAGGCTTTGACCTCATGGCAAGGTAATACGATTCCTGACAGCCATGCTTGAAGCCTAGGAGGGTGAACTGCAGAATGGTGCAAGTTACAAATACGCACAAGGAGAGACTTGTGTGATTTTTGTAAAAGTCGAGTTCTTGTATTTGGTTTACTGTGGTTTGTTTAGATCCTCTCAGAGGTTGTCACTATAACACAGGGAAGCTACTTTTCCTTAATTTAAGTTCCATTTTGTATATATCTTTTTAAAGTTTTATGGCTATATGTTTTCATAGGTATAACGTTACTAATTTTGTTTCAATACTGTATTTAACAATAAGGGCTGTATGACTAGATGAGAAGGTCTCAGAATTGTTTTAGGATCTTTAGAAGTCCTTTATTTGCTTTGGCATGGCTTAGACAGCTTCCTGCAAGTCTGTCATTTTCATTTAGTTTCCTAAACTCCAGGTGAGACTGTTTTCTTCTTACTTGGTATAGGGTTGATAAAAGTGGCAAGTATTTTACTGGTGTTCTGTGTGGTTTGGGCTGGAATCAGATTCATGGAACTCCACTGCTTCCAGAAAATGACATGGAGCTGACATTTGATGTGCGTTTTGGTGTGGATGACATAGCAGAGGTAAAACATACATATAAATTTTCACTGTAGAAGGAACTAGGTAGAATCTAGTGCATCAGAGACTGCAACAGTTCTAGTAGCTGGAGTCTAGAAACCTTTGGAAAAATTTTGAAGTTGTATGTTTTTGTAGTGTAACTACRTGTTTATAACCTTGGACTTGTATCAGAAAAAAATAAACACAAAAAACCCCGTAGCTGGAATCACATTTTGTTGAAGAAAGACAAATACAGAATATTATTATACAATACCCAGCAAACTTTTCAGAATAAAATAAAAGCATCAATTCTGCACTAATCAAATACCAATGTTTTTTTTAATTATATTCTTAGGATTGTTGTGGTTTTCACAAATCAGTCTAGTACTACTGCTTTGTAGTCTTTCATCTGTGATCTTACAACTTTGAGAAGTTGTTTGTATTAGCTTCCATTTTCCAAAGCTCCAGATGCGTTTTTTGMTTAAGTTAGTAATAGTTAGTTAAGGTTAGTTGTATCAATGTCATGGCCACTTTCCGTACACAGTGGTATAATCTAATGCAGAACTGGGGCTGAGGTGGAGTGCTTCATGTTGTCATTGGCATTTTTACAGATAAATATTCTGAGGACAGCCATTAATAAACTAGTCTGTGAATGTGCAGTGTGTCCGGGACAAGACAGAGTGGTACAGCTGCAAGAAAATGTTCGTCAGAAACTTCTGAGGTAATCATTGTGTAGATGGGAGATCTTGAATTTCACAATCTCAGCAAAACCAGAATACGTGATTACTTCAAAACCTGSTCTGAGCTATGCTTTAGGAAATGATAATATAATGTGTTTTCATTTAATACTGTGTTTCATTTACTTTGCTTGTTTATAAAGCAGTATACTCAACAGCTTTAGATTTCTTGTGGTAGCACTATAGTTCTGCAGGGAAGTTCGATCATTTAATGGTCATAAAACCTAGACAGTAGAACCTGTTCTGTAAGGTACTGGTTCTTAGATACCTTCGCTTGTACACCCAGGGCAAGGCTAATAAATAATCCTATGGCGTAAGAGTGCAGAAGGACTTAAATTTTTTTTTTCTACCTCTAGATAACATTTGAATTGTGTACATTGCCTTTCCTCCCTGAGCAAACCTGTGTAGGARAGTTGTTGGCCACATTAGTTGCTGGTCCAAAGTTAGTTTATAAATTGAAATAAGACCACTTGCCTTTTTTTCAGCAGGCATCTCTGTTTCTCATAACAGACATTTTTTTGGTGGTGGTGGTGGTTGCGGGTTTTTGGTTGGTTGGTTTTTTCAGAGTCACTATCATGCTTCAATGCAACCAGTCTTGAAAWTTTTTTAACATGCAGTGTGTTAGTAGTGTTTTGTAAAGCCAATTCAAAGTGTCCTTCTAACAGCTCCTCCTACTGCCTGTGGCCGCTGAGCGTGCCGTGAAAAATCTTCCCGTGTTTGTAAATGTAGCGTGTATTTTAGTGCTGTCTGCACCGTCAGTAGACCTCTTATCCTTAGTTGAGTCTACATCAAACAGATTTTGTGAAGAGCTCTGGCTCAGTCATGATTTAGAAATCATGTTATGCTCTCTAGAAGTGTCTCCCTCTTTAGGAAATGTGACCTGTTTTAAAGCTCTGTGTCAAAATTTGGTAGTTGCTCTCACAGAAATGGCGCTGAAAAATGAAATTAAAGGGGCATAAACAACTTCCAGAAGTTCYGGGGGCACCTAATGTATGTTAGTTTACCAGCAGACGTGTTGAATGTGACAAGGGAACAAGTTTTACGTGATTATTTTGGTGGGAGAGAGGGTGTCGCTGTGGGTACTGCTGTCGGCAAGGACAGCCAGCCAGTCAGCCGCGCTTCTCTTACAGAGACCTGGCAGCCTGTAGCCGGCTGTTCCGCAGTGTTTTGTGTGCGCATCAGAAATGCGATGGTGCAGCTCCGTAACGGCTCTCCTCGGAGCTGCATGCTGTGGGTGCTTTTAATGTAAGGACAGCTAGTGCAGATTGATGRCAGGTGGTTCTCATTTGAAACCTGAAATGCTTTTTGAGTAAAATACTGGGTGCTGTAAGAAAATGTTCTTCTAATGAAAAATTTAATTTCCTGTTCACGTGCCTTGTGGGGCAATTTAGCATGGTGCTAGTTGTTTCATTGCTTTTGGATGCTGTCATCTGTTACCATGTTCAGACTCAGAGCTGAACTTCAGTAACTTGATTCATGCAGAAATCAATGAAAGTGGACATGCAGAAATAAGCAAGACAATTATTTCTTCAGCGTAAAAGAACTTTTAACTGGGCTGACTTACAAATAACTTCAAAATTCTGTGTTGAATTCCTTCTGTCTTAAGGTATGATGTGAAAAATAAATATATTTGAGTTTTTACAGCTCTGGAATATATCTTCTTTAAAGTACTCCTCTGAAAAGCACTTTCTGGCTTCCTATGTATTCTCCYAATATTTAGAATTTTGTCTTAGTTGAGTCTATGTTTGTAGGACTTCCAAACTTTATCAAAATCTACTTAGAAAAATCAGCTAATAAACTGCTGCAGGAATTTCTTTACTGTTACCGTGGCAAATTTTAGTAGAACAAAATCCTGTAGACTAAATTTAACCTTTAAAGTCGCCTCTGGATTCCTACTTTGTCTCTGATCTCAGGATGGCTTTGCAAGACTAGCTTTCACAGAAACAACCTCTTAGGTGTACTGGATTTGGAATACTGTCTCCTAATTTTGAACATACATATGCTAGATTAGTTTGCTGCATTTGGGTGTGCATTTCTTGTGTTTCTTCTCTGAAACCTTTTTTTACATGATTGCCATTCATTCATTCTTTTCTCTTCTCTTTTCCTTATTTTTGCATCTGTCTTTTCCTGGTTCCTGTTTTGTCTACAAATAAACAAAAGAAAAACGTAACTGTTACTTTGAAATGTTGTGCAGTGTTTAAAAACTGCAAGTTCAGTCAATCAGAATCTAAAGGATTAATTTAACAGCTGTACTAATTTTGTTTTGGTAAAATTTCTTGGGGGAGAGGGGAGCGCACACACACTCATACATGTACTTACTTTTATTCTGGATTCTTTTTTCTAAGTCTCAAAGCTAGGCACTTTTTGGAAGCGACCATCTGGTTAGTGTCATGATGCTTTTTTTTTTTTTCCTGTGTATAAAATCTTTCATTTTAAAAATATTATTTCTGGTTGTACTTTGTTTAATGTTCTGAGAAGRTCTTTTATTAATAACAGTTAATGTATAAAATATTTAGCCTGAACAATCTTTCTAGTTTTCTCCATTTTTTTTTTAAAGCTAATTGTATTTACAACATGCCACCACTACTTAAGACTAAAATGTATGTATGAAAAACACATCTCGACAGAATTAATTAGTGTACTGTTGTATTTTGCATAGCTTGAGGAAATAACTGGGGCACATTGATTTGTAGCAACTGAGTTGTCATACAGAACAGAATGCCCTAAAAATAGCGATATTGCTTATTCACTAGTATRTACATACATAAGTCTTACAGAAGAAATGATAGTTGCAAATTGTAGTACTTTGTCAATTAAGGAAATCATTATTTTCTTTAAAAAATAAAAAATCTGAACTCTTACAGGGAAATTAAGTGCACTTTTCTAGTGAAAAAAGTGTATCTTTCGACTATTTATACTAAAGGGCCAAAGTACAGATAAACGAACAACTAGTTTAATGAGGAAATTTAAGATTTGATTCACCATAGACACCTTGTAAAGACCTGATTGTACTAATATAAGAAGTCCTTTGCATTTATAATTTTTATAATTAGTCAAATACAAATGTATTCATTAAAGATAATTCTATGTAATTTCAGTTTAATCTGCAAAACTAAACCACGAGATGCAATTGTTCCTAAGTGGTATGACAAGTCATATACCTGGAATCAGGTAAGGCTATTAATATACTTTAAAAAATGAAAATGAATAGTTAAGAGTACTGCAACGTGCCTTCAGTTAGCTGTCACTGGTCAAAGGTTTAAAAAACTTTTTTAAAAAAGGATCTTTTTTGAGGTTGAAAAAAAATGTTGAATTTGAAGATACTGAAAGCACTGTAGAGGGAGATTTAAGGCATAAGGACTGTTGTGTATGCATCAGCCTCTGTTAATATCTTCTTTTTGTAGACTATTTAATTTTTTATATTGTGTGTACAGATACTCTGGCTTTTCAAACAGAACTCTTCATACCTTTTTTAGTTGAGAGAGATTGTAGAGGAAACTTTAATTTCCAACAAATGAAAGTTCTGTATTGATTCTTCTGTTAAACAGCCTTAGCATTAAAGAGGAGGAAAAGCATTAACTGATAGGTTTTTCTTATTTAGGACTTAATGAATGCAGCACATCTTAGTTTTACTTTAGTTGCTGTGCTTTCAGTTGGGTTTTTCCTATTAAGCTTACAGAAACTGGCCCGTTTTAGAATCGGCGTGATGGAGTCAGAGGGCCATTTTCATCATCTGGGAGCATTTCTTGTAGCTGAAAAAGTTTCCTACTCTGTTAGAAATCTTGCCTTTCTAAAAGGACTTCTGCAAGCCAGTAGATTTCTTGTGCAGTTACCAAGGCAAACAAGTACGTTTTCCTCACTACAAGAAAGTGAGGAKTTGCAGAGTGCCAGAGTAAGATTATCTACTCCAGTCTACCCTGGCATATAAATGAGGTATTTAGGTCTCTTCTGGAAAGACTGAATGCAGTGGATGRTCACCGAGGGCATGTATTTTCAATAGACATTCACTGAGGGGATAGTATATTGCTTTAAGGTGAAGTGTTGCTTTTTTCATACTTCAATTTCAGTAATCCTTGGTGTTGCCAAGATAACCTTTTATTCAGTTATATTAGTATTTACTGTGTTGTAAGTTGATATATAAACCATACATTAGGATTTACTTTATTGCATCCAAAGTCTGAAGAATCTCAGGACATCTTATTCGTGTCATAGCATAAAATAATACCTAGAATCCCTTGGAAATGGTAATGGAATAATATTCTGTGTCAAACATATCATGAGATAGAGCTTTTTATGGTAATAGTTATGTTTAAATGTACTGTGTGGAACTGAAACTGTCTGATTTGAAACAGTGCAAGCTCTTTGAAAACAATGTGTTTTCATTAACTGTATTCTATGTGAATGCATTTTTAAGAATAAACTAACTTTGTGGTTTTGTTTGTTTTGATTAGGTGGATTCAGAACGTATAATTGACCAGTCTGAAGGGCAGCATCAAGGAGGAAATGGTCTTTATCAGCTACATAAGCTAGTTGTGTTGAATGTTTAAGTATATCTAGAAGTATCTCAGATGAAGTATGATAACTTGTCTAAAAATTAGTTCTGTTTTCTGTATACCCTTGAAGGTTCGTTGTACAAATCTGATCCTTAGGATTAGTGTAAGCATACTACAATGTAGGGCAGAATATGTTAATGGGATTGTAAAAAACTAAGGTATACTGACCTAGAGCAGACAAGTTAATTCATAAAACCAGCTTATTTACAGCAAGTTGTAATTTTCATTTTAATATTTCTGAAGTGTAGCACAAGCAACATGAAAAACAAAGCAGATCTAGGCTTAGTCATTTATTTTCTATCTAAAAGTTYAAGAGCTAAGGACAATCTTTGATAGTTGCAAGATACATTTTTGGTTTTGCTTTATTTGTATATCATCAATATTTGAAGAAGTCATACAACAAAGGTTGCTTTTGTGTGCAAAAACTAGAGGTTAATGGAAACTGGTAATCTAGGTTATCAAAATTATAACTTCATACACTGGAGATGACTTGATTTTTCATTCACTTTTCATATGTCAGAAGCTCATACATGGTTCTTTTTTTCTGTATGGCAGGAGAATGCTTTTGAATAATGCTTTTGAATTACTGATTGATTACATATTTGTTCAATCTTTTCCTCTTATTTTCTAACACAGGAGTTCTTTAGTTCTAAAAACAAGGTTAATGGTTTCAGAATAAAACAGAGAAATGGAATAGAATGGATTTGTCTCTTTTCTTGTGCGGTCATGCTTCATAAAAGCTAAATTTAGTTATTAATGGTGTGTGGTTGCATTTATGACATACATGAACGAGAAAACAATTTGTGGGAATGTATTGATCTATTCTTTTTTCACTCAGCTGTTTGTTTATTGACTCTGTCTGTTCTTCAGAAGAATAATATACATTACATGATTTTCCGAGTGGCAGATTTGGGGAAGATAAGGTGATACTTTTAATGAAAAGGCATTTTAAGTGGTGCTTAAAGTTAACAGAGGCAATCCAGTAATAGACAATTTCAGTGTCTCTAGTTCATTAAAAGCCTTACTTCCTCAGACCTATTTTGGTAATACTTAMTAAAACCTCATACTTCATAGTGAGGCGGATTTAATAGAAAGAAATTGTTTTTTGAGTTACTTAGACAACAGTTTTTCATTAACAGCATATCACACCTACATGTTCTTGGGTGCAAAGGAAAGTGAAAGAGGCAGAGCATTGCATCCCTGTTTTGCCCATCAGTGATGGGAATTCTTGTAGGAAAAGGTAACTTTGTAACATCAAAAGGTATTGTATRAATAATGTAACTTCTCACGGTTCCTCATAAGCAGCGCTGAGGTTGCGATTTGAAAGGAACGGTCCGTATTTTTCATACTCCGCTTCCCCCCACAATGCCTGTCTTGGGAATGTCTTGCTTTCTGAGCCTGTTTGTGCAAGTATGCTGCCATCTGCTGGGGTTGTTGTCATTTCCCGTTGGACTCCTAATTGCATGCCATAACGCTGCCAGTAACGAAGAGGTGCTCCTAAGAATTCATGCAGTGTCTGCTGTTGTGCTTGTGAGGACAGGAGTGAGTAACTCTAGGTGTTACTGGGTTGTAGGAGAGGTGTATCTCATTAGTCGCTTGAAGAGTGTGAACTGTGTGCTTCAACTCTTAAGAGCTCCCGATTCTGGGTTTGGTACATAATGAGCCTGCAAACATGATGTGGGATAGGTTGTYCTTGAAGGAAACAGCCCAGTTGGCCTTACCGGGAAGTGCTACAGATGAAAATGCAGTACCARTTTTTAAAAAAACGGCAGCTGTGTTTTATTGTTCCATCCAGGTTTCAGCAGCATTGCAAAGTTTCTTAAACAAGATTGAGACTTAGTCTCAGGTAGAGCAGCTTCAGGACTTTCCCCTTCATGTTTAATAGGAAGCAGCACTGGAGGAAATACTATTGTAGTACGTTAGTGTCTCTGTATGGCTATAGACCTGATCCCAGTCTAACTTGTGCCTTTCAGGGGTTACTTCCATGAGAAAAGGGCCATGACTCCTTATCAAGCTGCCTTTTATCTCCAGGTGCTTGTCAGCATCTGACGGAATGGGGTATCATATATCACAATTTATTAATGTTCATTGACATAAGGAATTTCTTCTGTAACTGAATCCAAAGTAGAAATATTATTTAAGTCTATACAAGGTCAGCTTAACCAGTTTCTCTCTTGGCAGCTTCCAATAGCAATGGTACGGTGATAAATCATGTTGAGAGGTGCTTCCCAGAAGGTACAAGTCTGCAAATACATAGATTCATTATTAGTTCTCATTTCCCACACAGCTGTAATGAAATCAAGTAATGGTTTTGAAAGTTTTTTTTCTATGTTGCAYGTAATTAACTTTGGAAATTACTACCACAGGTGTGCTAGAAACCAAGTATATAAACAAATACCAAAAGGAGTTTAACTATATTTTAATTARCTATACCTAAATAGGGTTATTCAGGGGATGGAGTTTGTGTTCTATTAACTATACCAGCTGTTACTCCAAGTACATTTGAAGTTGCTAAAACAAAGATTAGAGAAACRCTATCTCTGATTCTTAGGTTGATTCCTTAGAATATTTGAGAGCCACAATTTTCATTATTTGACTATTATAATCATACTGTTATGATCAATACTTTAACAGAGTGGAGGAGGAAAGGAAGCAATTACTAGAAATAAAYAACAAATCTGAACATTTCAGTTACTCAGGTGTGACGCAGGGAATCAAGGACAGGTATAACAGCATGATGCCTGTAGCTGTTAAGTTGAGCAATTTCAGATGAGCTTGGCCCACCTTTGGGAACTACAGCAGTGATCACAAAGCAAGATTAGGATTTTCACAGGATTTCTTTCCCCGAATGGTGCGTTAGTAGGGACATGGGTAATTTAAATGAGCCATAGAGAACTTCTGGGACTTAGCAACACTTGCAGGTAAAGAAGAAATGAAGATGATTTATGGATGCCAATTTGAAGTGATTTCCAACTGTACTATCCCTTTGCAGCCTTTTGTGGTTTTGAAGAGGTGCAAATGAGTGCATAGTTCAGAAATTTTAGTCTTTTCTAGCAGTTACTTCCTTCTGTTGGTATTTGAGTTACCTGTTTCTTAAGCTTGCTCATGTATTTTACATGAATTTTTGATTGCAGTGTAGACATACAGAGACTTGACAGTTAACTGGAAAAGGACGGTAGATGGTGGAATTTGAAAGGAGGCTTTATCCTAGGCCACTTTACAAAGCACAGCAAGTGCAGTCACAACAGGCTCCATATTGCTTAACCCATCATCAGGTGTTTCAGGTTTATTTGTGCTAACCACCTTGCTTTTGTGCAGCTCTGCCATGACTTGAATGAGAATTTAGCGAGACAAAGGACTGTTGAAACAGCCACATAGAAGACSATCCAAGTCAAAGAAAATTATCTTGAGAAACTACATAAATGCTGCCGTTTGCTAACTGAAGATTAAAATTCTTTTGTCTGAAGTTGAGATGCTCTTTTGTCTAAAGCTGGAATAACAGGATAATTTTTGTAATCCTGAAAGCATACAGAAGAGATGAAAAATCACTTATTCTGCAGCCAGTTTTTTTCTTTTTTGAATAWGAAGTGGGTAGCCTTCACTTAAATACTAGATGGAAGGTAATGGCTCTTYGGATAAATTTAGATCTATATAGTTATAAAATAATAGAATATTTATTRCCAATAATATTACTAAAATAAATTTAGTTCTAGAGATATTTGAATTGGTCCTTGAGGCTACTATACTGTATATGTTTAAAACAATCCTCAGCATGGTGTGGTGCTTATGTACATCTGCCACAATCCTTAAAGCAGATTAAAATGAGATGCCAGTCTACATACAAATGTCAGAAGAAGGCCATGTGAATTGGGATAAATTTGAATTAGTCTGGACAAAACACAYAAAAGTGTTAGTGTAGAATGGGACAAAAATTATACAGATTTTTGGAAATAATCTAGCAGCACATTTCAGAGTATATGGTAATATAAGACTATTTTTTTCCRCTGTTAGTCTGTAGAAAGGGATAGAGCTGAACTAAAGCCATCAAGTGTATAGTTCGACTTTTTCAGTTTTCTAAAAGAACCTGGAGAAAAGCAGGTAAGACTCCAAAGAGGATGATAAATGAAAGAAACCTGAGGCAAGGAAAAGATGTCTGAGGAAGGAGTAAAGTCTTTACTAACGCCCAAAAGGGGTTATTGAGGTWAGAGGCAACTTCTGAGATTATCTAGTAAATAATCTCTGTAGAAATAATCTGTTGAAAGATTTTTTTTTTCCCCTTAGACACCTAGCACAGCCACGTGGATAAGTGTTTATTTTCCTCTTGTCTCTATTTTATGCTTCTAAATTCAGTTTTCATTCAACTGCCAAGGGATGGTGAGCCATGAAGCAGATGGAGGTGTGCGGGGCAGGAGCGAGCAAGCAGCACGGAACACGTTCCTGAAAGGCTGTCAAGTCTGTGCCTTCCTGCAAGCACCGTGGTAGCCAGGAGAAAGAGCAGTAGGGATGCCTCCTGATACAGAGGTGGGAACAAGGTAACCTGTATGCTGGTATCCATTCCCTCTTACCCTCCAGKGAGGGCAGGGACTGCTTCTCCAAAAACTGCAGTAACCTCTCACAGTTGATGAGTTGACATGCTTTTCATGCAAAGCTCATGAAACTTGTCTCCCTTCCTTGCTAGAGTGGTCAGTACTAGGTGTTGCACAAACGCATCGTTGCAGTGGTCATTTCTTCCCCTCCTGTATTCGGTCTTCCTGCCCTCCATGGAGGGGTTTTTAAATCCTGCTCTCAATTTGTTTTCTTCATAAATAAGCAATGAAACGCACAAGGATAACTTTCCACATCTATGCCTGTGGAGGGTTTTTTGGGTTTTGTTCTATCTTTTGTTTTCAAAAGGAAAAGTGCAGCTCTTGGCAGTATTTCAGCACTTACTTTTTTTTTTTTTTGGTCTGTTAGCAGGGAAAATCCAGATTGCATAATCAGTAAACAAACAGCAGAGCTGTTTGGGGTTGGTTTTGGCCTATCCTTTTTAGTAAGGATAGGAAGCCTACCTTTGAAAGGTGAGAAGGTAGAGCAGATTTGATTAGCATTCTCRATAGAAGCAAGATTCTGAACTCTTTCAGAGCACACGTTTCAAGAGATCACAGAAATAGCTGTAGACAGTTCCTCTGCTTTCTCTGATTTTGAAATGATAGCTCCCTCATGAACTGGTTTCACTTRGTATATGGATGGCAGTGATTTGCAAACTGACTCCTGCTGCCCAGTTGCAAATTAACAGGTGAATTGAACAAGCTCACTTTAAGTGTTGTATGTTCTGTAAGGAATAGATTATTTATGAAGCAGAAAAGAAGTAGGGAAAAAACATTAAATGACTGCTGCTGATGACTATTCTAATTTTAGGACTAGCTATTGAGGCTGATATATTAGTAGAGACCCTAAAGTGGATGCTGATGCTATGTGGTAGCGGTTATACACAGGGAGCCACARTCCATGATACCTGTGAGGTTTCCAGAGAATACACTGGTGCTTCTGTAAGTAACTGAGATTTTTCACACACTTGCTAAATGGATACATGGAACTGAAATATATAAATGATAGCCAAATGCTTCTAGGGATGRATGTGTTGTAATACTAAGTTATAAAATAACGTTCAGATCACATATTAGCACATTTAATTAGAACAGAAAGGATTTCTTGAATACTTCTACATGAATGATCACAGGGTAGCAAGCTCAACTCGGGACTTTGTCATGCTCCTGAATACATTCACTGATGAGGCTATGAMTATTATTTTAATACAAAAATGCAAGTTTTTGTCTTAACTTGAAATCTGAAAGCAATAAAATTATGTTTTTAATTTACTTGAACTGTGACAGACTTGAATTTTTAAAAGCAATACAGCAATATAGTCTAGTATGATTAGTGGACAACTGTAAATCCGATTATGTTTAATTTAGATCTTCCCTAGCATGATACTGCATTAATTTTGTATTTGTCTCACACTAAGGATTGATGCGTAGTCTACTTCAGCTAGCTATTTTATGATAAAGCTTTTCAATTCAGAATCGCTTATACTTGTTTTATTATTATCTGATGTATCTTCTGCCTACAAGTAAATAAAAAGCTACTGAAAACTGTTCCAAAATGTAGGGAGATTACAACTTAGGACTATAGCACCTGCTATAGGAAGAAAAAGAGATAAAATTGCTCTAGTAATTTTGTATTATATTCTGTTGCCCATTGTAGTGTCTCTAAACAGTTATCTATGTAATCCCAGAATATTTACTACTGCTTGATTCTTGTAACATGGCAGTAGAAGACTTGGACAAATTTGCCAAGTATCCTGAGGTACTATATATTCTCTTTGATTCTCTTATTTTTTCTTATTTATTGCTGGAGATGAATAGTGGATGTGTTTTGCAAATTTGTTTTTGTGGATTACTGATTTATGGAACTGGAGTGAAAAGGAAATTTTGGGGTTGAGGAGGCTGTTAATGCTGGCAGGCATTTACAGAAAAATTACCTTTTGGGATTGTCATGTTCTGTAGTAATAAAAAAGGCTAAGCTTGAAACATGGGTATGTCTGCACTGTGAAGGAGCGCGTTTTTGATGTGAGGAGAAGAGGCAGAAATCAAGCAGAGCTGCAGGCAGTGTGCAGGATTCTGGAGCCTGTCGTCCAGACAGATGCCTGTGTTGTCGGACAGAGGGACGCTGGGACCCAGTGACAAGGCTCTAGGACGCTGGGACCCATTGACAAGGCTCTGGTCTCTTGCTTGTGCAGCTCTAAATCGAGTCAGTGGCTACARATATACTAACTGATAAGAAATGATTGAACTCCCGCTTTGTCTGAGCTCTGCCTGGACGCATGCGCTGAGGATTGCAGAAAATGCCCTAATGGTTATAATTAAAACAAAAGCACTGACCCCTGCACTCCAGTTCTTAAGAAGAAACTTATTTCTGCAGAAAGAGCAAAAAAAGTCTGGCTAAGGAGGGCTGGCAAGGAGAAACGCTAATCAACTGGCCGGAGTGGAGTGTTGTTCACTTTTGACAATGCGCATTCCTTTTTCTTGCTTCCTTATTTGGTTTTTTTTTAATAYGTAGAAGGGCTAATAACAAATGACGAAACCAGTATTCTTTGTCAGTGCATAAGCATTAGAAATAAATAGTGAAGTTCCAGAGAATTTGAGATATGGTAAGCTGGAAATAAAATAGTGAAGTTTCACAGAATTTGAGATATGGTAAGCTGGAAATAAAATTGGCCAAACAATGAGAAGATTTTGAAACAGCAGTTAAAGGGAACTGAAAAACAGATTTATTGAGGTGAATATAAACTCTGGAGAAAAATGAATTTCCTCATTTTTAATTTTTTCCACTGTTACTGTAATTAAAACATCAGTTATGATGACTCAGGTTGTTTTTATGATTGTTATCACAATTTAATACAGCTGCTGAGTTGAGTTGCATATGTTGGCATTTTGGCTGAGTTTGAACATGGCTGAAGTACTAGGGTTCAGATACTTCAGAATCAGAAGGCACTAGTCATATGGGCTAACAGCTTTTCTGTTACTGAATGACAGCCAGTTGCTTTTCCGTTGGGCCCTAATTTTACATATTGTTATGGTATCTTGCCAAATAAGCATTCTGATATGGTTTGAAGACAAAGGTGGAGAACTTATCATTTACTGTGATAATTTTCTCCTATAATTTTAAGCTCCATCAGTAAAGCCATCTATCTAGTTTTTCACTTTTATTTTTCTGGCCAGCAGTTGATTATTCTACTGTTTTATCAAACAGCCCTTTAACTCCTAGTAAATACTCTCTATGAATGTATTTATGCACTGTAATCAAGTCACCTCCCTGTTCTGATGTTTTGTTTTCATTTTTAATACAAAATTTGACAGACCTTCAGGTAGACATAAGCTTTCAAAGCCCTRTTGGAATTTTCTCTAACCTACAAATCATTTCTGTGGCTTTAGCACTGACAATTTTTCAGTATCTTAAAAATTTGAATAATCTAACATTGAAGGAATTCATGATAAAGTTTAGTTAGTTAATCTCTTGAGTGGGGCAACATAATGCTAACAGTTTGACATGTAAAAATATTTCTAGGTGATATAACTTGCCAAAATAAAATCACTGACATATGTTATCTAGTATAGATGTAGCAGCTCTGTAGTCAGCATCTGGCAAAGAGAAATCTACATCTTTGCCTCTAATTAAATAAATTTGTCTCTTGAATTAAAGAGAATTCCTGCAAGCTTTACAATTTTTTTTTGTTTTGTTGCAAGAAATATTAATCAGTGTAAGAGGTACTCTAACGTGCCAAAGGTGTCTGAATTTTGTGACAGGAGAAAGGCACAGGAGCCTTAAGCCCGTGCAGACTGAACAGGTCTTAGCATAACTTGCTAGACTGGGGGAGGAGGGACCGCGGAGCAGAGACGGGCTCTAACATATCGCTAGCCCCTATAACAGATGAGGGGGCTGCTCAGGGATACAATTTTTGCTAAAGCCTACAAAACTCTAAAACGCTACACATGGCAAGTCAAGATCTAAACCGGTCAGTGAGCAAGCGTAACTGCTAGGCCCTAAAACATCTCTAGGTTGCAACAGCTGCTAAACTAATGAACTACTGAGCCAGCATAACAGGCACCACATAAGAAAAATAAAGCAATAATGGTACCATTAAGACTGCTATAAATGGAAGAGAAGGAACAATGCCCCTGAGACTGTTCTGGGAACTGACTGCACCAGGGCATCGGAGGAGGATCATCTGCAAGACTAGCACACCATGCAAATGTGCTATTGGGACTGGAGCTAATGGCAGAGAAACAGCAGGCCAAACTACTTTGCAGCCTTCAAAATTAAGGAAGTGATGGGTTATGGTGCTTTGAGAGGATAAAATACAACTTGAAAATCATCAAAATGGGATCAGCAGAAGTGGAGCCGTGCTATAGACTCCGGCAGTTGAAAACTGGCTGCTGTGAAGGGGACCATCTTCTCCAAACCAGTTTGACACCCCAGACAGGAACCCTTGGATCTGCCATACCAAGAGTGTGGACTCTTAAAAGCTGACAGAGAGTGGTTTTGTGGACCTAAGCAGGCTGGGAGAACTTCAAGATCTGGGAGTAAAAGCATCTAGCATAAACATAACACTGAATTTACTATTGACTGTAGGCTGTTAAGTTTATCCTTGTATCCATTGCCATTTATGTAATCTCCTTAGTTGCCTAACAGGATTGCTACATATCCACTGCCATTCTTACCTCATCATCACTTTTCTTTATTCTTGCTATAATTGTCTTTAATCTTTAGCTGTTCTGATTATCATATAGTTAAGTGCCACTGATTACTTAGTTTTATTTGCTGTATCTATGCTTTGTGCCTAAAGGCTAGAATTTGGCTAAAGTATCAGTATAAATTATAAAAATCATATCTACCTTCATGTGTAATTAGCCTTCTTCCTTAGTGGATAACACCTTGCACTTCCCCTCTACAGAAATTTTCCCTACTAACAGCTAGTCACTGCAGAGTTGTCTGTCAGGAATTCAGTTTTGCAGAGTTTTGGTTGGTTGTTTTTTTTTCCTTAAGAGAAACTTTTTTAAGGAAAAAAACTGTAGCTTGCTATTTATAATGAAATTATGGTTCTAGCTATATCTAAGGCTCTGTACTTCAGCTTCACTCTGAACATCTCTGTTCTTACACCATCTGTCTTCCAAGGATGCCATAGATTTGCTTGTCCTTTGATACAAGCTCAAGCATGGAATGTGTTCTCTTCTGGAGACAGTATTTTCTATGGTCTCTCTCCTATTTCAGTCATCTTATTTGAAGACTTAGTTGTGTTTTATTTCATGCAACATTTTGCTACAAATGGATGTTGGCTGAAAAAAAGTTGTTAGTCAGCTGTTAACTATTTAACAAATTCCATCTAGCTGCTTTGGATGATATTTCAAAAGAATTTTTGTGTATGTGAAGTGAGTGAATAATCCTAATCAAATTGTATCATTCAAAAGATTTTGATCTTTTTATGTAAATAGACGGAGGGTTTTTTTCAGTCCCCAGTGAAGGGCATTGTACTTGAGCTTACAGACATGGTAATGCACCAAACACTTGGAAAGATCTGTTAGAAGAATTGAGAAAGGCAACAGAATGCAATTTAGTGTTTTTTTAAATTGTACTCAATGTTTACAGATACTTGCTTATACAGCCTGGGCAACAGAAGGTATGAAAAATGGCCTATGAAGCCTATGTAAAAATATCCAATGTATTTCTGACTTGTTATTCAAAAGCTGTGTTTTGTTTCACAAATGTTTTTACCTGTGAGTCCATATATCCATTCAGACTTTGGTTTTGTGTCATGGGTACCCAAGAACAGTCTTTTCTAAACCTCTGTAGTGTACAATGCTCTGTCCCTGGCCTTCACCTCCTTCCAACCAGTTTGTGTATTGGCTAGAGTGCGTGCTGTGTCCTCAGTGTAGATGATCACATTCACATGCTTCGTTAATTCATGATGGCGTTTGTTCCCTTTTCCTAGTTATATAATCGGGGGGGGGGTTATTACTATATTACTTCATTTTCTAAAGCTCTTAAAGCTTTCTTAGCAGTCTGTACACTTGCCAATGCCTACAGCCTGGTGTTAGACCAAGTATGAGATCTGCTGCCAACTCAGGCAATTACTACTCAATTCCATCAATGCATATCAAATAACACTTCAAGGTGTTGTAATAGTAACCCTGTATGTTTGACCGTCAGGTTGACAGAGAGTACCCAATTACTTTACTTAATTCATTGAGCAACCATCAAATATTAATGATCTTTACTGAAGCTGATGAACTGGAAACATCTGTCCTCATATGATCATTCTCCTGAACTATCCTTACTCCTGATATCTTTGGTATTGTGTTATGTTTTTCCTTAATTGATGGAGACCCTGTGTGTTATAGGGAGGAAACCTGAGCTATCAAGACTAAGATGATAGAACACCTCTTTGGGTTGCATGGTGTGAAGGACATTTAAAACTGGTCAAGTACTAGTTGAAATATGGAGTAACAGTTATGCAGATGCTTAGGAATGCAGACCAGTTTATGCACAAAAAAGCAAAATCGAGGTTGGTTGGTTGGTTGGTTTTTCTTATGTTGGGCTCCAGAATGAAGAATAAATTGACAGGATTTAGATTTCAGTTTCAGCTGTTGGAGGTCACTTAGTTTGTAAAACTAAAGAAGGTGATGATGGGTCAGTAGTGTTACTGACTGCAAATATGGTAGCTTCAAATATGCTGTATATATTATTTGACCAATTTAAAAGACTTTCTCTGAAGAAAATTGCTTTTTGACTCTGAATCACATAACACGAATTATTAAAGCTTTTAATAATCTGTCTGAGCTCTAGGAACCTATTATTTCTGATCTGATTTCTTTGTGAAAGTATGTGTCATTGCCAAGGCAACTTGATTTATTAGTTTTGCCTTTGTGGAAAGAACAGTTCAGACCAACAGGATTCTTTTTTCTTTTTTCTTTTTAATTTTATTAAAAAAGCTTAGGCTAACAACTCATTACCTGCCTTTTGTAAATTACCATTTTCCCCTGCTGGCACCTTTTATTCCTTGTGAACTCCTACAACTATGAAGAACGAGCATCACTGCCTTTACTCTAACTTATGTATTGTAATCTGTTTGGCAGCTATTAATGGATATAAAACTATTTTATGAAACAATCTTTTCCTGCTCCCCAAACTTGCTTTTGTAGCTCCTTCACTAAGTAGCGGTGTTGTCCTGCTGTTGTGTTATGCTAATAAACCATTCTCCTCAACTGTGAAAATACCTCCTTCCATAATTGCCTTGGTTCTGTGGACCACTAGCCACTTTTGTTACATATCATGGCATTCCAAACGAGAAAAGCTACGTAGGGCCACGCTATAGGGAAAGGTGCATCAGGCAAGCCAACAGAACAAATCTGTGGAGTTCTCAAAGTAGCAAATATTTTAGTGTGTCATGCCTGCAATAGGCAACTCTTTACCCTTTTTCAGTATGGAATGATATGTTGACCTAGCTTGCTGGGAAATACAAGAGTAAAATAAAGGGAGTATCAGTAAGTTAATGATCTAGGTCTGACTGTGTGGGTTGGTAGTACTGGTTTCTTATGCTTTCTGCAAAACTATTATTTTAACAGTTGTTTTCTTTTATAAAGGTGCAGAGAAGTGATACAATTACTTTGTGAAAGTGGAACTCATCTTTATGGCAATGGCTGGAAAATGCTGAGAAAGAAGTTTGCAGGTAAAAAGCATAAGTTAACGGTACAAGAAAACAACTACAAGTGTTAAATCTTGTACTTTAAAGTGAAATGTTCTACTCTTATAAAACATACATAGAAAGCAAAAAAACCTAACAATCTTGCTAGAACTTAGTCTTAGAAAGTGAATTTCATGTGGTTCTGGCACCTGAACTTACTAAAGCATGTATTACATAAGTCTGTTTTTTATGAATAGCAACTGTGATGGGAGCCCAAGTGATAGTCGTCTTGTTTCTCCTGGACAGGGGAAAGGACTCGAGCTGATGCAGACACATTCTGCAGATTAACACCTGGTTGTTTGGCAGGTGTTGCTGGCAGGGCTTTGGGTTCTGCAACTGCGATGGCCTGTTAGGGGAACAAGGAAGGACTACTGAGGAGAGATGGGCTTTACCTGGCAAAGACAGGCAACAACCTCTTTGTCAACAGACTTGCTAAATAATTGAGGGAGACTTTAACTTATGTTCACCAATGGATGGAGGTGTACACTGGACAGGGAAACGGGGGAGGTTCCTGAGAAAGTGGGACAACCAAGGGACTATCTTAAATGTCTGTATATTAATACATACAGCTTGGGGGAGCTGGTGTTGTGCTCTTTATAATGGAATGATTTGACTGCACAGAGCTCCATGGTGGATTAGGCTTACGGGCTGGTTGAGAGTTTACTAGTTAGGATCAGAGTGGAAGGCTACAAGGGCAATATCATGATGGATGCCTACTGTAGGCCACCTTATCAAGAGGAGGAGGTAAGTGAAACCTTTTTCAAATAGTGAGAAGTCAATTCCTGATCCCAAGCCCTGGTTCTCATGGGGAACTTTACAGTTCCCCGAACTCCAAACACCTGCTGGGAGTGCAACATGGGGGTGGAGAAGGAAGCAATCCAGGAGACTTAATGGGCATCAGGGATAATTTTTTCTGACAAATGTGCTGGACAGGCTGAAAACCGGAGGTACTCCACTGGATCTGCTGCTCACAAACAAGCAGGAGCCACTTGTCAGGAAGTGACAGTCAAGGGCTGTCATGTCTGGAGTGTCTGTGATGTAGCAGCACTGAGGATCCTCAAGGAAAGGCTGCAACAGTTATTAATAGGGAAGTGGGGACTGTCATGATGGAGAGTGTTCTTAGACAGCAGGCAAATCTCAAGCATTTACTTACGCTTCAGCTACAAAGCAATCCATCTGTTACTAAGAGTTAAGCATTAATTAAACATTAGTCAAGCCTTACTAGGTATGTTATACCATGAGTCTGATGCTGAGCTGTTGGCTATGAGGGCTGTAATCTCTAGTGGTTCTTGGACTCCACAGTCAAGATGCTCATGCTCAAGAGCTTTTTGATGGGAGATGTGGGCATCTTTTCTGCAGGCTCCATTGTGTATCACTGGTGTTTATATATGCTTCTCCTTGGATCAAGACCAACATGGTCCAAAGGATTAGTTCTTATACATCAAAAAACAGTCGGATCTGGCTTGACCATATGGTTATTACTAGTTCGTCCGCATGATGATTATCTCATGGTGCCTGCCTAATCCTGCTTGTTCAGACAGGCATTGCATATTTACTGGCAAAGTAATCTGATTCCTTGAAATAGCTGCAACCTGGTTATCGTTATTTCAGTTTAATCTTTGTGTGCAACTATGCAAAGTAAAATATTTATTTAACTTCCTACTTTGAATTGAGCGGTTTTGTGGTATATTTGGATGCAAGGCAAACAGGACATATTTCACAGATAGGCCTTCGCACTACAGAAGTGGGGGTGAAAATAGTCTAATGACTGATTTCTGGAGAGCAAACTTTGGCTTGTTCAGAGATCTAAGAGGCAAAATATCTTGAGAGGCTGTCCTGAAGTGCAGAGGAGACCAGGAAAGCTGGTTCATCTCTGGGGACAACCTGAAATGCAAGGAAGGACCTCAACAGGCTGGAGGAATGGGCTGACAGGAACTTCATAAAATTCAGCAGAGACAAATACGCAGTCCTGCAACTGGGACAGAATAATCCCATAAATCAGTACAGGCTGGGGACTGACAAATTACATAGCAACTTTGCAAATAAGGACTTGGGGTCCTGTGGACAAGTCAAGTGTGAGTCAGCAATGTGCCCTTGCAGTGATGAAAGCAAACAGTATATGGGGCTGCATTAACAAGACTATTACAGCCAGCAAAGGAATTGGTTATTCTCTCCTACTTGGCACTTGTGAGGTGACATCTAGAACTGTATGTCTAGTTTCAGGCCACTCGGTTTACAAGAGGTATTGACAAGTTGGAGAGAATCTAGTAGAGGATCACAAAGGTAGGGAGCTGGAGTACGTGATAGGAGGAGGGGTTGAGAGAATTAACTTATTTAGTCCAAAAAAGAGAAGGCTGGAGCAAGGACTCATGCAGAGAGAAGATAAGAGCCAGACTCTTCTCAGAGGTGCGCAATGAAAAGACTAGAGGCAATGGTCACAAGTTGCAATATGGCAAATTCTAGTTGGACATAAGAAAAAATTCTCGTAAGAGTGAGTAAGCCCTGGAACAGGTTGACTGGAGTTGGACTGCTTGTGGAATCTCTGTTTTGGAGATTTTCGAAAATCGACTTGACAAAGTCCTAAACGACCTGATCTCACTCTGAAGCTAGCCCTGCTTTCCACCAGAAGTTAGACTAGATGACCTCTAGAAGTCCTTTCCAACCTATTTTTTTCATGATTTATATGATTTTCCACACGTCTCCCTTATTTCTGCTAAGCATTTGGAAGATTCTTAGGTTGCCATTTTAAGGATGATATTCTCAGTAGCAGTTCTGACCTTATAGTATTTCCCTACCTGTGTGTTGTCCACTCCGTAATTCAGTATTGATGTTTGCAAGTCCATATAAGAAATCAATTCAGAGATCTCTGTTAAAAACATACCTATTCTTTTCCTTCCAAAACCCCTCAAATGATTATTTTTAACCTAGACATGAGACCTCTCTGATGCAACTGGATGTACAGCTGCACAGGTAGGGTGTCAAATAAATAGACTGATGGAATAGCAGAAAAATAGCAAAAGTGCTGAAAGGGGGAGGTCTCCACATCCTTTGCCTGTCTACCTTTTCTGTCCCTGCTCTTAGCCRTGAGGCCTCATCTGAATTGTGTCTGACATTTGTCTGACTGCGTAGTGAACGAAGTTAAACTTGTAACCTAGAGGAAACTTTTATTTTTCCCTTGGACAGGTTAGCATGAAATAATCTCTAATCTCAAACGAGCACCAGAGTTGGCATAAGGGTGGTAGGAGGGGAGGCAGGGAAGGTACAGACTTTAAGAAGTGCATGATATCAAAATACAGCTGTTTAAGCTGTAATGTGTAACTTCACGTAGAGTTCTGTCAACATACCTAAGGAGACAGCATGAGAATGAAACTTATCTGATATTAAAATGGAAAGTGCAGAAACTGCTTGAGGCAGCACTGCTTCCAAGACAAATGCTCTGAAACCATGACCTTAGGGGAAAAATGTAAATAATTAGGAGGAGAAAGATAAATTGTCATGAGGAAGGACAAAGAGAGGATGAAGAATTGTAAGTGAAAATACGTAACTAAAAGCTTTGTCATTTACCCAAAGGAAATGAATTAGACTGTACTGGATGTCTCTTAAACCCATGGTGCTATTTCTAATTCTAGTAAGGGAGATGAACCTTTTGGTTTCCACAATACTCCTTTCCTAAACTGTCCAGATGGTCTAGGTGGTGTGTTACAAACTCTTATTCTAAAACCTCCATCTTTTCCCAGGAAACTAAAGTATTCTTCACACTCTTCCATATGGTCCTTTCCTTTTATTTATTTAGGTTGACTGATTGATAATTTGATTAGTTTGTGATCAGCCAGTGAAGTTCATAATCTTCCCTGATTTACTGCTTCCAAAATTCAGTTCTCACATGACTCTGGTTCTGGTCCCTTAGCTGTTAATACTGCTTGTATATCTGAAAAACAGGCAACACCCCAAATTCTTGCCTGTTTTAGTTGGTGTTTAGATGAGGATACCAGATCTGTGGAGTACAAAAACACTATCTCTGTTTGAATAGTAGGCCAGAAAAAGTGGAAGATATTCCTCAGACCATCCCATCATATGTATTTTATCTTGAAATTGAGTTGAATTTTATTCCAAACTTGTAGCACAGGGCACAAATGAAGTTCATGGGACTTGGAACCAAATAAAGCCCCATGCCTTTTATACAGGGAGTGTGTTCTTCCTTTGGCTTACTGAATAACTTAGGCACTAGAGCTAGATGTTTTGCCTCACAGTGTTCATGCAGCAGCCTGTTCCCAGCCTCATGCACTGCGTACTGCGTAATTGTCTTACTTGCTCTGTGTTTGCTTTTAGCCACTTAGCTAGTTTTCCTCTATAGTTGTCCAATTATAATTAAAAAAAAAATCTCATAACAGACCTGAAACCTTACTAGATTTCCATGAAACCAGCTTCATCTTCTTCATCTTTGATGTCTCATACCTGATCTACAAAAGAAAATACCATGCATCTTCCACAGATGAGTCTTAGAACTAAAACTGATGTGTTGGCTAGATACCAATACAGGACTCAGTACAAATGTTTTCGTTTTATGCAAATAAAACAAATCTCTTCCCCTTCCTGCCATTAACCTCTTAATGTTCCACAGTCTGTAAGCTACATATCTAGCTTTTTTCAGAAGGTATTATCACCTCTTTTGTCACACTCTCCCCAGATCCCTTAACCATGAGATTCCTCTGTAATCCAGAGATACCAACTATTCTACCAAGATGCTAAACCCTAAGCAACTACCCTCAACTTGTATTTAGCTTTGAACCTTAATGCTTCTACATCAGACTTGAAGAAGGGCTGGTATGTCTGAAAACTTAGGTAGGTTGTTACAGAATGATGTAGGAAACTCTGAGAAACAGTTAGTATGCTGTTGGTCACAAACAGTTGAAATGTAAACTGGAGCTCAGTTAAGCTTACAATCTGGAGTGGAGATGCACTTGCTGTTCCCTATATTGGGGATTCACCACTCTTTCTGTTATGATACTTGTTATGAATAGTAGCTCCTTACCCATCAGTTCAGCTTTGTAGATTTTAAGGACTGGAGGAACTGTTGGTATTGTAGGGCATGAAGTGACCACTGTTTTCCGTAGCCATATAAGTTTTAACATCGCTTCTTTATTTATTTTTTTTTTGATAGCACTAGCAACTCTACTACAGCCTTTACCATCAGCAGGGTTATCAGCAATAATCCTGCTGCTGCTTTATTGAGGTAGATGACTATCGGTCTTGTCACCATTTCCTAAAACTATTTACGTGTTTTCTCTCTGCAGCAGCAAGAATAAAGTATCCCTATGGATGCTCATTCAAGGACCATGGTATTCAGCTCCTGGCATGAGCCACTTTTTTCAGGTATGGTCAACAACAGGAGAAGGATGATGATCCGGATAAAACAGATGAGTATTCAGAACAGTTAGCTTCTAAGGTTGAAGTGCTAAGCTTCATCCTTCTCTTCATAAGAGCTTCCTGTTGCACAGAAGGAGATAGTATTTTCTCAAGCAAACTGGGCATCTTTGCTGACTGTTAGCTTGTTCTTCCTTGAGCGTAAACAGCATTCTTGATAAGACTGTTGAGAAACAGAAGCTATCTTTCACAACTGCATGCTGTGTCAAGAAACTGCTGTACCAAGAAACATGTAGTGGTGGTCACAGGCTTTCAGGCAATACCAATCCTGTATGTCAGTATTCTCAAAGGTCTCAAGTCTCAAGAGTTCAAAATAAAGGAGTTTGTGGGCTAATATTACCATATGGTATACCCCAAAACTGAACTGCACAAAAGGTATCTATATTAGCACTTGATTTGATTAAATCAATTTGGATAGGTAGTGTTTTGCAGACTGCTGATGCATGGCTTAATTTCACAGTTTTCACCTCTGGCCAGGGAGACCTTTCTAGCATACACCCAACTTTCATTTTTACAAACAAGAAAACTAAAAACTTCACTAGAACTCAGTCTCAGATAGAAAATGATTTTTTTTTTCATTTAGCATCCAAAAGTAAATCAACCTGAGTAGTTTTTCTGCTTTTTAATCTACTATCAATGATATTACTCAGGTCATTGTCAGGTGAAGGACTATTGGCTTGATTCAAAGGGCTGAGAGCCAACAGTCTGACCCTTAACTCTGGGGCTTTTATCTGACTATGTATGCCTCAGTCTCTTCATCTACAAACTGGGCATAATGCCTATGTAACTCACAGAACATTATAAAAATGAATAATAAATGTTTTAGCAATGGGCAGTAATGTGTGAGAATGTTAAGTATTTTTACTGTAATGCAGTTTAACAAAGATGATTTGGGCACTAGGTATGTTCATTAAAGAGGCTGCAAAAGAACTTTTGAGAGTTTGGAGGGTGTAGGCTAGGAAAAAAAACTGTAAGCTACATGTAACAAATTAGTCTACCATGTATTACTCATCAGAATAAGGAACCTAAATGCACAAAAAAATCTGAACTTAATTATTTCTCAGGGAGAAAACTTGCAATGAAAAATGATTTTTTTAAATCTGRTTTATTGATAATTGCTAAAATACCCTTGCACAGTTCTCTTAAGTACTGCATTATAGCACTGTTCCTTTTCTATTTGTTCAGTATTTGGAGGTTTTGGATTGTTTGCTTGGTTTTTGTTTTTGTTTTTCTAACTTGGCTCTAACTCTATTTGCCTCATAGTGTTGAGAATAACTGTAACAATGTTAACTAGTAGAAAAATTAGTCATTAAAATGATTGTTTTACTTCCAACCTTGCAGCTAAAGGTCATGTTGATGGATTGTATGCCTGATACTGAGCCGGTGAAGACCTGGAACAAACTCATTGCAATGGGAGAACTTCCTTTCAAGCAGCGTCACCGCATTCCTTCTGATATATCAAGTGCTATTAGATACAGAGTATTAAATACCACTTTTGCCATTCTGACTGCAAAATTCTCTGCTTCACACTTGTGACAAATCCAGAAATCATGTCTGTTAAGTCATTTAAGGCCATCATTTCTCTCCTCTGCTAAAAAGAAAATTAAAAATTTTAATGTAACCTTGCCAATTAAGTTTCTTTCAGGCTTGTTGAGCTATTGCAAGTGTTGTAATACATCCTCCTGGGAAGAAAAAGTGATAAACTTGTGTTGCCTACCCTGTTTCTGTTGCTTGTGATATAATTTAAGGGAAATACCAAATTAAGCATAATTAGGAAACTCAGTGAGTTGCAACACATTTTCTGAAACACATTTCTGACACTTTTAATTTAAATTTAGGTGGTGATGTTCTGAATTSTATAGATGATTTCTGTGGAACTAGTATCTTACCACACAGCATCCACCCATCTGTCTGTGCAAGGAGTCATTGCTACACCGCTTTGCAATTTACTGTAGACCAGTTTTCCAGTGTAGCAATGTTACTCATACTGCTGTACTCCAACATTTGAAGTGATAGCAAGTGTATGCAGTTATTAGCAAGCATACACTCTTGATTTTTTTGATAAAACATTTATATGGAAAAAGAAAAGAACAGTAATACAAGATATTGAAATTTTAAAAATTGGAACAGTTTTTACAATATTTTTGCAAAAAATGTTTTCAAAAGCCCATTATTAAACAAATTTTTGAAATTCTGACCAATTCCAGTAATCAGTCTCAAATTGGACTTTAGTTAAATTTACAACTGAACTGAAGATGTGTTGCCTTATTCCCTTCAGAAGTCAAAGCTTTAAATTCTTTGAATGGATCTCTCTGATCAGAAATGAGAAAGAAAATAGATTTACATGATAGAAACAATGTTGGGAATTTTATAATTCTTGTTTATTTAAATATGATTGTCTACCGGACAGGCAAAAGCTAATTCACTGGAAAGTCGTTCTGGAAGAAGTCCTGCAGAATTTGAAATCATCTCACTGTAGACTTTAATGCTAATAATTCTTTTTATAAAATTTCTTCTTAGGTTGCTCTGAGTAACAGAAGACATGCCATATACAAATTCAAGCAACAGCAGTTGGAGTTAGTAGGTAATTCATTTCTGCCTCCAATCGTCACTGCTATCTTTTTCAATAGCCTACAGTTTATATTAAATTTGGACAGAAAACTGCTAGCTGGACAGTTTCTCTTCTGTGCTGAAAGATACGTGATCAAATATTGAAAAAAAATGACAAGATTTTGTTTATTGGTAAACTCCTACATTAGGATGGGGGGAACAGCTTTAAAGTCATTATGTTGTATCAGGGAGGAGAGAAAATGTATTTCTGCTTTCCAGAAACAGAAGAGAGTAGGGATTGTCTTTTTTTCCTCCTTTTTCCTTACCCCTCCCTCCTTTTTTTTTTTTTTTTTTTTTTTTTNCCCTTCTCCTTAGGCTCCTCACTGGGTTTGAAAGCCTTAGGTTGTAGTTCTGTGGGTATCTTGACAAGTGTAGGAGCCAATGCAAGACCTTCCTACCCTCAGCCTTTTGCTTTCATCTTTATTTCTTGTCACTTTTGGTTGTCCAGTATAAAAATTAGCAGGGCTTCACACTAAACTGGATCTGAAAACTAGTCCAGGTTGAAAACACTCTGCACTTGGACCTTTTCCCCCAGGATCATTTCTTAGCCTTGCTGATTCTGGCTCATAGTTGAGCCGTCTGGACAGCTGCATCTCTATGCCAGAGGATGAACTGGCTAATGGAGCGCGGCTCCCAAGGCAGCCGTGACCTYGGAGGGGGGAGAGAGGCGAAGGAAGAGATCAGTACAAAATGAAGAAAGAGAGGGAAGATGAGTAACTGAATCAGGCTCCGTCTATACCACCCCAGATACATGGCTCGTTCTTTTCATGAAACAGATGGACTTTTGTACAACTTTTCTCTGAATTATTAGGAATTCGGTGGCGCACAACCCMGTGAAAAAGGCCATCATCTTATGCTTGCAGTCCTCCTCCCTCTTTACCATCAGGAAATTCACGTGTTTGAGCAGAAGCTAATYTAAATTGCAGCCCTGCCTGCGGCGTTTCGGAGGCTCCCTGGCACAGGGCTCCCCGCCGGCGCCCCGGGAGCCCTTTCCAGCGTGCGCCTGGCTCTCACTGCTGAACCGCCGTTACCGGGCAGCGCTGGGCTGGGCTCTGCTCCCGCGCTCCGGGCGCAGCCAGCCCCTTTGGCAGTGAAAACTATTTCCTTTCTCGTAAGAAAACGTGATGGAAACGAAGTGTGTAACGAAACTTAAGGCCGAGGCGCTCTGCTGGGGAAGGCGCTGACCAGGAACGAGCCCGCTGAGCAGCGAAGTGTGTGTGCGGGGGGGGTCGGTCTTTTCCCCCGAGCTTCCTGGCCGAAGGGGAGGAGGGGGGCGAGGCTGCGGCGGGGGGAGCTTGTTTACCGGCCTCGCCTCCATCGTCGCCCTCTACTGACTTTGCCCTTTGCCGCCAAGTGGCCGGAGGAGGGGGGCAGGCGCCGATGCGGCCCGGT
>NW_028186645.1:0-71648 GCF_003343005.1 Rhea americana | reverse complement strand
CCGCAGCGCGGGTGCTCGGGGCTGCCGCGGCCGCTGCGCTCGCGGGCAGCGGCTCTTCCTCCGCGCCGCGCCGCGCCGCTCCCCGGCGGCGGTTACGSTTCAGCATCCCCCGAGCTGCCGCAGCTCGCAGCAGCCGGGCCGGAGGGACGCGCCGCCTGCCGCCGCGCCGCAGCGAGCCCTCGCCGGTGGCCGCCGCAGCGGCTTGGCTGGCGGCATCCCGGAAGCCGGCAGCGCCTTTCCTCAGCCGGCGCCTCTGCTCTCCCGCTCTGTCACACGCTGAAAATGAAACCGGTTAAACCTCCCGCCCGCGGCCTCTCCCCGGCCCTCCGGGAGCGCCCGCGCCCCCCGGCGCCGTCGCGCTGCTGCTGTTGCCGTACGCAGTGCTGGCCGGGGAGCGCGGGATTCTCGTACGGAGGAAGCTGGACGTGCCAGTCCCCCCACCCTAACTGCTTGCTGCTTAAATCCAAAATTGGGGTCGGAGGCGTCTCAGTATACTGCCCGCGCTTTACCTGAAAGCTTCTTAGGTACCTACAGCTATAGGTTACTGTGYGGTTTCGGTACACCTAAACATGAACAGGTAGGCGCCTAACGTTCACCTGCCTGCCCCCATCCCCTGATCTAGAAGCTGGCCAGAATAGCACCYCAGTACCTCGAACTTAACTTGTTAAACGGGGAGTCTGAGGGATACCGGAAGGATCAGCCAGCTGCCATGTCAGGGGAAAAATATTTTTCAGACTGATCCGACTTGCTGCACGGTTGTGTGTTTGCCAGCGTTGGCACAAAGGGAGAGGGCGTAGCGTTAGGTAGAGGGATAGCATAGTGGTTATTGCACCTGTGAAGTGTAGCTGGAGGTGGATGTTCATCAAAATCAAACTGTTTTCCTTCATAYGCACCTGTTTGGTTTTCTTTCTTCACTTGGTAGGCTGTGGAGTACCCCAGGGTTTCCAGAGCRTGTCTTGCTATGCTGGCTGTTCAGAAATACAGGGGCTTCACATTACAACAGAATTTGAAGCCCCTGCTTAAAATAACATCTAGGCTACTCACTTSTAGGATTAAAACGCTTGGAGCTTCATATCAGAGCTTTCTAGATTGGGCTTGTTTCAAGGCATAGATAGCCCTCCTTCTCTGAAGACTGGCTGGCTGATCTTGACTATTGTCTATTGACTATTCTGCTTTGTTTTCCATGGCTGTCATTTTGTGTTTGATCCGCTGAACAGGCAGATCCTGAAACATGMCAATTTCAAGTTGTAAGAAAAATCTCTCTATATGTTTCAAATGACATGTACTTGCTTTCCTCTGTCTCTTTACGTGTGTCTTATACTCAAATCATTTCCTACTTTTAATGTCTTGGCTTCCCAAACGCCTTATTTTAAGCAAATAAGTAAAAGCCGGGCTAGAATTCTGCTGTGAATGAACTGCTTCACCTCTTCTGATCTCATGTGCCCTTTTTCTATCGCTTAGCAGTGTCAATCATTAAAGCATGTGCAAACAATCTAACAGTTGCAATCCAGTGATGCTGACTTGGTACGTCCTGATGAAGGTTTCAACCTGCGTTGTGTGCACAGATCTAGCAGCAGAGCAGCTAGAGTTCCTCTTTAAGAATATTTGGCAATGTTTAGTGTTCAAGACAGAAGCTAGTGAAAGGGCATGGGAAAGGCAGCATTATTTAAAGGTAAAACCAATAGATGCTCATTTTTTTTTTACTGTAGAATCAGTGGATGGAAATTGCTTGTTTAGAACCTTACCTAGAACTGTAACTGTTTTATTTCAAACAAGGTAAGTAAAAGTCACTTCCCTGAATAGYGTTATACCTTTTAGAGCAGCTCAAACCAACAGGAGCAAACTAGGCTTCTACCTAACCAATTTCCATCTAGGCATAGAAGCTTTTCTGCRGTCTTTGCAGTTGCTGAAGAAAATAGTTTAGTTTTTAAATTGTGACAGTCATGATGGGCCTAATGTTTTCTGCAAGGAATATGTTGATGTGCAAAACTGCCCCCTACATGTRTGTGCTAGACTGATAGACTGGCAAATAACTGGCTGATGCAGTAAAAAATGGGTAGCGTACAACCTTTTTCTGCTTGAACCTACRTACATCACCTCAGAAATCTCAAAACACTGCTATGACAAAAATGAATACTTTGGAAAACACTTTACATCCTGCTTCTCTATAGTAACAACTCTATTCTGCCTTAACAGAATGTAGTTGTTACTTTTGGGAGCTGGCACCCTAGRTGTATACCCTGTTTGTAATGATATTCCTACATGAAAACTGTTTTGGCAAAGTTCTTTAGTTTCGTCAGTATAGAGAGTTTGCTTGGATTGGGGGTGATGGTTTCAGTATGCTGAAGTTCAGTGTGCTCCATCTCCCCAGCTCTTAGGGTTTCTTGGGTGTAGAGCCCCACTGACATGGTTACCTTGGACTCTTTCAGCTCCCCATACTCTGCACCAGCACAGGTTAGAGGATATCTTTATTGGTATGTAGCTATAGCTGTATTACCTATAGCACTGGAGTGAAAATCAGAGTCCTCACTGCGTAGATGAGACTGAGCCATGCTTATTCTTGTCCGTAGTTATGGTCTTTGCTCTTCTGCCTTTGTCCATCCACTTTGTGATGCAAGGGGTGGCCRGCTAAGAAGGGAAAGAACAGAAGTTGATGGCATTTCAGCAAGTAGCATGGCCTGCCTCTTCCCTGCAGGGGTCAAGTTGCTTCAACTACTCCGTTAACAAGTTTGGCTCCTGAAAGATGTTGTACATGCATAATAAAGTAGAACTGTTCTTAAGACATTTGCACTTGAGTTCTCCTATTTCTGCTCATTGAAGCCATAAAGCAGAAATCACTGCTAAACATGGATGCATATAGAGGACTGATAGGTCATAAGTTAGTCATCTTGCATACATCTGTAGAATGTCTTGCAAAAAAAAGGTTTAAGTTTAGTGTTAGCAATTCCAGAAAAAGTCCTGCTGAATTTGTGATTAAGAGAAGAGATGGGGAACTACTATTTAGAAAGGATTTAAGAATATTAATGAACATCATTAATCATTAACGGTTCTTAGAGCAAATACAAAAATATAAACAATCAATCTAATCCTTTGTCTGTATTCAGATCAAGATGAGCATTGAACAAACAAAAAAAAATCAAAAAAACCCTTGAAAGTGTTGGCTGTGCTTCGGAGCTGGAATGATTCTATGCCCAAGCACAGTAGAAGTGCCCCTTTGTGACTAAGCTAGGAGCATCCTTAATAGGAAAAGCAGGKTTAGTAACTGAATGAACGAAACATCCAAAGCTTGAGGGCATGTTAAGTGTATTTTGTAAAATGAAGTGTTCTGGCAGGTATCCAAACAAAGCTACTCAAATGCTGGTGCTGTCCAGTGAGGAAGTTGGCTGTGAAAAAGCCTGCTACTTCGTTTAAGGCAAACCAGGAGAGAGAKTATGCAGTTCTTAAGGACTTTCCATCTGCTTGGAAAGTAAACAGACCCCAAGCAAAGAGTGCGTGGAGCYACATCAAGTAGTACCATCTCTGTTTCTCTATACTTTGGTGTATTTTAAATAACAAACTTTACTGTTAAAAGGTGAAACAAAAATATTGTAGATGCTTAACTTGTGTGTGAATTATGTTGCAGCAAACAGAAGTTGAAGACAATTACCTAGCTTGCTTATTTATTATTATTGTTTACTTAGCAACAAGTAACTAGTATTAGCAGAAGTTGAATAATGAGGTTTGAGAACTTGTTTTCATCTGAACAGGTTGTATAAAATACATTCATTGATACTAAACTGAGCAGTAATGCCAGCAGAGCCTTGAAGTTCAGAAAAGAAGTTCCTTTGATGGAAAATACTTGAATGAAGGATGTATCAAATAGTCAGACTTAAGAAAAACAGAGAGGCTTTTGACTCTGGACATTAGAGCTGTTGCTGTCTTGCCTGCATCAGGATATTAGTAGATGAAATCTTTGCTCAGCTGAGGAAAAAACTAACTATTTGCAAATGAAAAAAATGACTGGAAAACTGTAGCCCAATATAATATTATAATTGGAATATTGCTGACCTGAAAACTCCTGATGTACTATTGTCATGTACACACACAGGAACTACTAAAGCTTGAGATTAGCCAAATTCCATTTCACTAAGTTTAGACTGTGAATGAACAACACTCTTGGCTAATCACAGTAGATGTAATGCAGAGATTTTGTTTATCCTATGAATATCAAAGCAGTTGAAAGTTAGATTCACAGAGGAACTCAGTTCTATGATACTGAGTATTGTAACATCAAAAATTTAGGAACCTTTCTGTCTTGTAGGCATCTGGGTTCCCTTTAAAATACCTGGTTGCAACCAGAGCATCTGCAATGTGATCAGCATTGAATGAACTTCCTTAGGCTTGTTAAAGCCCCAGCCATCCTTAGGGCCACCACAGCAAGGAGTAAGAAGACAACAAAGCGGGGAGAGGGTGAACAGGACTTAAGATGTGCCCATACTCTGGCCTTTTTCTCTTCACTAGCCTAGGTGCCTTCTCAGGCTGTTGTCAGGTGAGATGTCCAGTCCTAAACCTGCTCGTGGGAAGTACATATCCCAGAGCTGGTGATTAGGGCATTTATAACTTAAAACACTATTCTGAGAAGTTGACGTTTCTCTGTCTTTGTATAGATCTCCATCTATATTTGTTAATGCTCAATACCTGTTACGGGATTTGTTTTAGTTTTCTTTTTTTTTYCCCTCTTTGTAATTGCTATTGCTATTGCTCTTGACGGTGAGGTACTACCTGCAGCTTTCCAATACAGTTGGGCTAATACTTCACTGTTCCTGCCAATACGACTCTAGGCTAAGAAGCTTAATAAAAGATTTCACATAACTTTGTAGTACAAAGCAATGTTTGTTGGTTTTTCACCACTAGCTGGAGAGTAGCTGCGGAAATGGGAAAGAGAAGGACAGCTTTGTGCTACAGCTGCAAAAATTGACCTCCTGCCCCCACCGCTGACAATATTTGCATACAGGCAACAGTTAGAAATAAACATAAATTTTTGATGCAAAGGAAATTCGTGATATTATTTCTCCTAAATAAAGGGTTTCCTTCCATTTCAAGTCAAGAAAGGAGTAACTRCACAGAGATGTATTAGTTATATTCTATTTTCATGTTCTCATACTACTGATAGAGTGTTTAAATTTAAATTGGAAGGATGAGCAAATAGTTGCGTAACTTCGCTTCTGTTCTTATTGTGTTGGTTACTTTTTTCCCCCAGTCTGCTTGTTTATTTACTTCATTTTCTCCTTATTTTTAAGGACTCACTCCTGAGGCCAATAAGTTAGTAAAAAGCTTGAAAAACATGCCACAGCTGCATGATGAAGCATATGCCCAGGAAAAAAAGCTGTATGATTTCCATGAATATCCAGATAAGACATTGGTTCTCCCGTAAGTACGTTCTCCTTTGAGAGAGGGAGGGTTGGGAAGTGTTCTGTTAATTTTCAAAAAATTAAATCTCCAACCATTAATGTGARTATTCTAGTATAAGATTAGCAAAAATGTTTAAAAGGACTTGAAAAAAACTACCATGTCTGGCACTATTTGCAATGAAGTGTTATATAGCTGCTTGAAAAATAACTTTTAAAGTAGGCAACAAGTAAACATTCTAGGCAGCTTAGTCTTGCATTTTTTCTGTTTCTGAATGTTAACTTGCTGCTGTGCAGACATACAAATATTCCGTAGAAACTAAGAAAACTTTATATACAGCTCTGTGTAAATTATCTCTGGCATAGGTCTGGAAAAGTAGCAGCTAATTAATGCATCCATGAATAAGCCCCATTCTTTAATTCTGCAGGCCTTCTGTTTTTAGAAAACCATAAAAGCTGATTGTCTTTCCCAAATTTATGCAACATTATGATAATAAGTGATGAGCTTATAATTAATCTGCATTGCTTCTTAACTGTTGGGCAATGATTAATAAGCTTATAGGTTTTATTTAGAGGGCAGTATGCTAATTTGAGATATTCCCCAGCTGTGGTGAATGACTGTACCCCTGTAAACATGTTAACATTGCACAAAGGATGATTTTACACAGTCGTTCAAAAATAAATGGGACTATAGCTGTTCTGCTGTAAGAGTAAAAATGGATATTCCTTAATCTTAAAGGAGAAAAATGAGGACATACAAACAAAATGTAAGGTTTGTTAACTGCTTTCTATTTTGTATTCAGATCTCTCTGTTAAGCTTTTAAAAGTAAGCACTTAAAAGAGTAAGGGAAAAAAGAAATGGTCTCCCAGTGGAGTGCTATTGATGTGAACATAAAATCTAAGTTAAATATGATGGTTATAGTAAGAAAAATGGAGATTTGTTACAATACTTTTCATATATCTGAATAACTTAAAAACTTTAGAGGATTTCAAATATAACAAAACTGCACTAGTATACCCATTTAGGTCCTGAGTATATGTCTCCTAGCGTATATTCTATAAAGAACAAAAACACCTTAAGACAATCATTCAGATCAAGAGCTTATTGAAGTTAAAGAAGAGAAAAAAGCTTGTTTTTCTAGCACAACTAAGTGCCATGTAGGGAGGTTAGTCATGGCAACTTGCCATTTTCTCTTTCGTACTAGTTGAGTGATATTTTAACTAGGCAGTTGAGAAACATTATATGTTTCTGAAGAGAGAGGAGTCTTTTGTAAACTTTGTAGAGCTGTGTAATAACCTTAGTACAATGAAAAAAAGATACAAACTTATCATCTATTTTCAGGGAGATGCATCAAAAGTGGTGGACGAGGCTGGTTTGGAATTTCATATTTTTATTTAAGCAGCACAGCCTCAGGGGAGTTTTCTTTTCACAGTTTTTCAACTGATGTCCAAAGCTGCTCTTAGTGTGCATGAATATGCTATCCAACAAGGCATTTTTCTTTGTGAAACCTAACCTCTTAGCTACAGTATGTCAGGTGGTTATGAATGAAAACTCTATCCGCGCTGTAAGCATTTATCTTATAGGCCTCATAGGAGGAATGGATCTGCAGATTTTGTCAGCTGATGAATTGATAATTGACTCACTTTTGCATGCTTTATATTGCTATTTGTGTATACAAAAATAGCAAGTAGGAAAATATGCTATTGCAAATGCTATGGGAAAGTAATCATCTTCGTTTCCTGTGCTCTAAACACCTTATTTCAGGAACTTTCTTTTACACATTCATACAGCATGCAGTGGCCAGCGTACAGCCTTTGGCTGTTTTCCAGTATAAATGTTGGAAGTATCTGTCACAGTTATTCATATAGACTGTTGCAGCTGACAGTTAACTTTCTGTGATCCRCAAGCAGTGGGAAAGCACTGCGAATGCACTGAAGATCGCCCTATTAAACATGCTCCTGGATGTCTTTGTTTGGAAGACAAAATAGGAAGGGCAGAGCTGGTTCTTGCTGGTCCCATATTTCTTGTTTATTAGATACTTGTTTGCTATTGCGTTGCTATATAGAAACATATTTGTTTCTATATAGCAATGTTGTGAAAATATTCCACCTGTTAAGTAAATCTCTGTTTTTCAGTGTTTTAAAAATGCTTTTGTTTCTTGTCATTTTAACCTTGTAATTCACTTTTTATGTAGGTAACTTAGGTTTAGAGACATCAGTCTTAGCTTTAAACTTCAGCAAACCTTCCCTCACTTCCAGTCTGAAAGCCTCCTTTGAGTGTCCAGACATACTTAGGTTTTGGTCTCCATCTGCTGGGCTACATACTGCCTGGTGTTTGAAAGTGTTATGTTCCTAGGCCCATCAGGTGTTTCCTGACTCATTGCAGGCCCATCCTATTGCTTAACTCTTTTTCTTAAAATGAGTTGCTTTGTCTTGCCTTTATTGTACTCAAAGCAGTCTTCTCCAAGCTCTGAAGGTTGCATTTCTTCAGTGGCCAGTGTTCGTGAATTGTTTATAGTCCTGGAGCCTCTGTTTTCAACCTATGCCAACCTATTTTATGATTCTTGCTGTTATCACACAGTTAAACATCATAACAAGAGGCAGCCAGTACCAAGTTTCAGTTCATACAGCCGGCTTTCGTAACAAGGCAGCAGGAAGCCTGGTAGGCTGGGACTGGGGCTTTACAAAGTTAGCCTGTTGCTAGCAAAGGCAGTAGGGTTTTTACTGGGTCTCTAGGCAATAGTTACCTTTTCTTGAAAGTCTTAACTAACCAATGGAGCCTCTGCTGAAATCTGAAGTCAGAGAAACTGATGAGGGTGGATCTTGTAAAAACCACGGAAGTGAAGGTCRGTCATAAGATTCTTAAGAGAAGATACTCTGCCTGTCAGGGTATTTATATTTATCAAAGCATTAAAAAGTTGCAGCTCTTCTGTTGACCCCCTATATGCACTGGGAGTTTCATAGACCCCTCTCATTAATTTGTGAAGCGTTYTTTAAACCTTAATCTTAGTATTGGCTTTTGTTAAAACTCAGTTCCAAATTGTTAGGATTTAGCTAAGTTAGTCTGGGTTCCACTTTTCCACCTTTGTTTTTGACAACTGCCCCCACCCATCTCATCCCAAATTCTAAGTCTGTTAACTTTAGGAATTTGTGCTTAAAACCGCATCAGACCATGAGTTTCTAAACTTGAAGCTTAATGTTCCAAATTTAGCAGCAGTTTTGCAATGGTAGGGAGTGGTAATGGGGAGAGAAGGGTAAAAACTACCGATTYAGTGAAGTAGTCAGAAGTGATGAGCTAGTGTTAGCTCTGAGTGAAACTTTTTTCAATTCTCTCTCTTCATAGTGTCTCTAAGCAAAACAAAAGAATTATCTACACAATTCTGGAGCTCTCACCGTTACTTGATTCTTCCAACATGACTCCAGAGGACTGGGCCAAAATTGCAAGGAAACTTGAGGTACAACGGTGTGGCAAGAGATTTCATTTGCTTCTTACACAAAACAGCAGTATATCCAGTATATTTAGCAAAATAAAACAATCTAGTAGTGTTATGATTATATATCTATTTATTAAAAATATAAATGTTATGTAGGATGTTACACCCAGCTTAGTTACCTGCAAAGTGGTGAGTATTATACATGTAAGATTGCAGGAAATTTTTTTCTTCTGAAATGTTATAAACTTATTAAAATTATAGAGTTCTTCCACTGATAAGCCATATCATAATTTTGTAAAAGAAAATAAAATTAAAAATTAAAAATAAAGTGTATAATATGTAGCTAGAATTGTTCTAAAGTATTTACTTAAATTCACTGTCCAGAAATGTTGAATAAAATCCATAGATGTAGGTGACTTAATTGAAAGTTGCTTAGTTACACAGCATTTGACTGTGCAAATATCTTAATTATTRCTATTAATATGTACTGTTAACATTGAAAATAATTTCACATTTTTATGCCTCTCTTTAGATACAGACTGACTTGACTAGCTTTTGCGTTGCAGCTGGTAGAAAAAAATGCTATTATTGTTAGGTTCCCAACACTGGGAAATGTTCAAAGCCCTAGATATTTCTATATGTGTAGGCAAGCTCTAGRTTAAAAATCATCACTTCTCTGCTTCTGTCCCCACATCTGAACTTACCTGTGTGATTTTAAGGAAGCAGAAGTATGAAACATTTAAAATACTTCACACCAGGAATTCATATGGAGATCTTAAGAAGTAAACCTAGTAAGATACTGCTCTTCTACTCCTGCTTGCTCTATGATGATGGGCTTTATAGTGTAAATTTCCTCCTTCACCTAAGGGTGCAAGCATACACCAACAGTGTAATAGTGTTGGGAATACTGCTGAAGATCACATAATAGTCTTACRGCTTTGAGTCCTCTAATCCTGAAACCACCAAACAAGGGACAATTCTCCTGTAAAATGCATCTTACAAGGGCTGAAGAAGAGACGAAGCTGGTATATTGRTTTATTCTCTAGAATGCAACAGGGGTACAGCTGGGAGCAGGCCAGGGCTGAGACTGAAGTAACGTGAAGAAGACAATGCCATGATGAACAGGAGTCTTACCTTATTTTCTTAATTGCAYATTAGTTTTATTACAACTTCTGATCTCAAAAAAATGGTTCTCTCTCATACACAGAATCCAACTTCTCTATGTGTACAAATAGATATCCAGTGTATGTAATCCAAGTGGAAAGTGCTGAGAAAGGGAAAAATAAAAAACCTTTGACTTTCTGACATCTATAGGCACTGCCACTGTGTTCATTTTAGACACTTACTTGGCAAAGCAGTAAKGTCCAGAAGATTTTTCAGACTGAAACATTTGCAGATGCTTGTGTGGGATTTCTGCCTAATTCCCTGCGTGATGTTTTATATTACGAAGTTTTAGCCAAGCTATGTTCTATCTCATTGAATAAAGTTCATAAGGTTGAAAATATTCATGAAGCATACTGATTGACTCAGAAAGGACAAGTGGCTATTTTTCAGATGGCTGCCCTTGAAACTTGCTTATCGCTTTACTGCACTGGTGAATAACTACAGCATACTGAAATTTTGCATCACACACTATAGTTTGGCTTACAGAAAGATCTTGCAACACTGACTATTATCCTGCTGACTTACCTGCTAGAAATAAGCTGAAAATCTCCAAAGCTTTCAGTTGATAGCAATATATACGGGCAAGTATCATCAGTGAAGAAATGGAAAAAGGACAAGTAGAAATCTGAAGGTAGGTTTGGAGGTGACCTTATTGTCAGAAGATGCCAAGAGAATGTGCCTATTGTAGCATAAGAAATATAATTAAATAGAAATCTGGCTTAATACCATGGAGAAAACCTTTTTTTCCGTCTGGCGCCCTGCGTATTAGCTTAGACTTCTGTGCAGTCCTTTCCATGTTGGTAAATGAAAAGTGCTAGTAAAAGCCATCGTTGTCTCTTACTACAATGTTTACTATGTGCATCACTTAAAATAGAGGAATCAAATCCTCTTTCCTCCAAAAGCTAGCGGATAACTTCATTCCAACAGGATGAATAGTGCCATTCATGACTTTGCATTAAAAGTTATATGTAGATTGATCTTATTATAAAATTCCTTTTTCCATTTGTATACATCTGATGATCTAAGGGACTGTTCAAAAAACAGCAGCAAGTGCATGTGCCTTGACTGAACAGGCACAGTTCACAGGCCTATTCTGTACTCTCTGCTGAAGAAGTCACTTACTGCAACAGAAGGGCTGACTTCTGAACAGAAGAGGGCACTCGTACACTGGCAATTTGCCTGCCTGCCAACWGGATTAAATGGACTGTTTTTTCTGTATGTTATGATAGCTTTGGTTTGCCTAATCTGTTCCTGTAAATGGTGTAATCCCTAAAGTAAAAGCAGTAACAAGAAATCAGACTATATGACTAATTTGCATATGTTAACATTCCTGTTTAAAGCCATTGCTAAGCTTTTCTTAATTAGCAGTCTTCTGGTTTAAAAATGCTGCATTAATATGTATACATAGAAGAATCTCTTTGACTGTTCCATAATTAGAATTACTAGCTCTAGTGCTTATTGTCCGATTAACCCTTAATTATATTTAAACTGAATATATGGATAACTCTGAGAGGAATTATGCTTATAGTACTTCTTTAAAGTGTTACACTGCTACTTGTATCAGTAAAAATAATGCAGTATGCACCTCACTTACTAATGCCACTGTGTTGGTTTAATAATATGAAAAATGTCTCTCCTTCTCCAGGAGCACTATGAAAAGTATGATGGCTTTGTGATTCTTCATGGTACTGATACAATGGCCTATACAGCGTCAGCCTTATCCTTCATGTTTGAGAACTTGGGCAAAACTGTCGTTGTGACAGGCTCTCAGGTAATGTTGAAGTTGAGGTCAGAAGCCTCATTTTCTGTTTTTATATGCAGAACTACAGTAGTATCCTGCAGATCACTATGTGCTTTAGTAATGCAGTGTGACCACGGTGAATGGTCACAGTGCTGATAAAAATTAGTGACAATTGCTGGGCTCACCAGCTGAGGATACATCCCATAATTTTATCATTAGTGACTTTAAAAATCTGTACCAAATTYGACCAGTAGTTCATTATGGCTGGGGCCAGATGCTTCAGAGAAAGATATAAGAGCCTGTCTTTGGCCATTGTGTAATGATCTGTTTATATGAGAAGCATCTTTCCAGCCTCAGGTGGCTGCTGATTGTTACTTATCTTTTTTTTTTTTTTCTTTTGAAGCCTTGAAGCATGCAGTCGTATTACTTAAGCAGTTGTTACTCTGTGTTATGTTATTCCTTGTTCTTTGGTATCTCCTATCTTTGTTGCGTTCTTCATCTTTTTTTTTGTAATTTCTAAACATTATGTGCATTTTTGATCATTCCTGTTCCACAACGCATCTAACATGGTCTGTTTCTTTCACTCTAAAGACTAGATTTATTAGTTTTCTTTCCTTTAGCTGGAGATCAGACTTTTGCATATTGTCTAAGGGGGAGGGGTTGTCATACTAGAACAGCTTGCTTAAGCGTAAAATACAGCTCTAATCACAAAAGAGAGATGAAACATCGCACTGTAACATTCCCCTCCCTCCCCCTTTTTCATAACTTCCCTTTCACATGTGGTCTATTTGAAGTCAAAATACAAAAGTCTAGGAAGAAATAGACTCCCACTTACTGTCTTGACATTGGGCAGTCTGGTTGTAGTACATCATATTCAAGGTTCTACTTTCTTTTGCTCTATTTTTTTGGAGATCTGCCTGACATATAATCCAGCAACAGAGCATGTGATTTTTTTTTTTCATTGTTGAAAGGAGCTCTGTCTCTCTGTTAATAAAAAGGCAATCTAAAAAAGCACGGAAGTCATCGCTGCTTCACTCAGCAGACCAGATTTCTGTTTTTAATCTTGTCCTTTACTGTCAGTAGTAACCTGCTGGTTCAGTTTTTGTATTCTGTGAGGAAAGATGGTGCAAGAGAGCCATTCTGAAGCCCATCATGAGGATTCTGTATGAACCAAGGCTGTTGTTTTTTCTATGTACAATCACTTCTCCATGCACAAACACTTAAACTGAGTACACCTGCTTTTGATTCTTGGTATTTTTCCTGAATCARTCTCTACCTCTAAAAACAATTGCTCATTCATACTCATCTCTGTATTATTCTWTAAGTACTCAATTATAAAAGTGTGTTAAGCACAGAGGGAAACCCTACCATCTGCTTCAGAAAGGTAMWCTTTATTTGTCATTMATTATTGTTACATAAATTATTGATATATTTGTATTGCATAAGTTGGACTCTCTTTTCTGCTGTGTAGGCTTCACATAAGGGACAGGATTTAATTTCAGTCTCTGCTCTTCAGGTGCCCCTGTACGAGTTGAGGAATGACGGCCGAGCCAACCTACTGGGGGCACTGCTCTTTGCTGGGCAGTTCGTGATTCCTGAGGTCTGTTTGCCTGTGAAAACTATCTCAGAAGCTGCTTTTCTTCCTCTAGCTAGAATACATACTTAGGTACTCAGAATTTCTGATAGGTAGTAAAGAATTGCACTTAAAAGGGAAAAAAAAAATGATTCCACTGAGGTAACAGACCCTTGCACGACAAAGCACATGACTTTTTTTCATAATCCATATACCATTTTTCCTACATACAATCTGTAAAGACTAACAAGTCTGAAATGCAGGTTGCAGCAGACTTGAAATTCCTTTGCAAACGTGTGGGATCTGAAACACTTAAGTCAGTTTTTGAAGTGGAAGTTACTTTGAAGTTTGAAAGTTGCTCTAGAACTGATAGCAGCATCTTCTAGTTCTGGTTCCTGAAGACTGAAGTGCTGAGGATGAGAAACATAAAAGACATGGGAGTATCTGCATGCTTTTAGCACCCTGCCTTTAAAATATGGTGGCACTGCATAGGCCCAGAGCCTGAGAGAAAACCGTTCAGATTACACCTCATTCCAGTTCTGTCTGTGCTCAGACAGCCAGTTCCGTGTAGGATAACAGCAAAAGCTGGCTGGCCAAGACCTTCGGAACTAACAACTTTGAAATATCTTTTTTCCTTCAAATTCCACTTGAGACACTGTAAAGGGATTTGAGAAGAGGACTAGTTTTAAATATTTGATGACTCTTAAAAATTATCATCCATTTTCACTGGGCCTTTTTTAAGGTTTTGAACTGTGAATTTAGGTATAACTGATGAACTTATTAAAAAGTCCACATTGCTTTTTTCCTCTGTCCCTAAAGTGGACTTAAGCAAACTTACAGTCTCCTAGACTGTACCTCATGAGAGGATTACAAAACTAGTAAGCTCTTAACTTGTTTTGTTCTTATATTCTTAAAYCAATGTGTGACAGATGTGCCAATTCTTTTTAAAAGTGTAAGGGTTGTAAACATCTAGTAGCCTCTGAGTTGCTTTAAAGGTTTAGAAAACACTTTATAAAGGACAGACTGCAGTATTTATCTACTGAATCTTTTAATTACTGGCTTATTCATAGACCTGTTTCTTTACTTGTCTTGCAGGTGTGCCTGTATTTTTATAATAAACTGTACAGGGGAAATAGGGTGACTAAGGTGGATGCTGAGAGTTTCAATGCCTTTTCCTCACCTAACCTGCCTCCACTTGCAAATGCTGAGGTTGATATTAAAAGTAAGCAACATCATCTCTTAAGCCTTGTAATTTGTGCCACATGCAATAGAACTCTAGATGAATGGAATGCTTGCTTATATAGCTGAAAGACTGTTTTTAAACATTGATATATATTTAAAGCCTTGTATCTTGCCTCCACCTCATGTGTACTGAAACTGTTTAAATATTAATAAGACTTTAAAAATTTGTGATTCAGCTGCATTTATCTACTGGGGACAGATATGAGCTAGGCTGACTTTGACTAAACATTCAGATTTACCAGAGGGAATGTTGCCCCTGTGTCATGAAAATGCTTGCTCTGAGGACAAAAATGAGGGAGTGGGTAGGACTAAAAGAACAAAGAGTTTAATCCAATTAATGGCCATGCTGGGCTCTGAAATCAGGCAAAAGACTCATGGCAGAGTATATGCAGCTTCAACAAGCCTATGTTGGATGCATATAGTTTTGTAAAAGGTTRTACTGGATATTTAGGACCTGTCTGAATTGGGAACATACTGAAAATAGCAGATTTAGGATATGTTCTGTGTGAGGTTTTTTTTCCTGACTTACTCAGRCTTCCTACAATTTCTGTGATTCTGTTCCTTAAGGAAGGGGAAAACCTTTTTAAAAGTTGCATGAAGATTATAGTATCTGTTTACAAAGTCATTAACACATTGATGTCTGTTCTTGAATAAATGACAGCCTTTCTTCACAGAGGGAAGGAGAGAGACACATTTGGAATCTGGCCAAGCGAGGAGTTACCAAAACCCTAYTAAAGGACAGTTTTAAAAAATACAAGTTATGCAAGTTGCTCTTGGATAGCCTAAGTATGTTTGAAAGGACTAGGTCTAGATGACAAACTCCAATATTACTTAAAACTATAGAGCTAGACCTCCTAAGTAACGCTTATTTGATGTTCCCACATTTGTGGTGGAGGATTGCAAATAGAGAAATAAGGGGTCTGTTCTTCTTTTGCCTCYAAGTTTAGATTCTCACAAGTAAAAACAAATTAAATTTCAGCCTAGTGCCTAGAGAACACTCACTTCATAGAGTCATAGAATCGGTAAGGTTGGAAGATGATCTCTCTGGAGATCATCTAGTCCAAYCCCCCTGCTCAAGCAGGGTCACCTAGAGCATGTTAGACAGRGTTGCRTCCAGGTGGGCCTYGAATATCTCCAGAGAAGGAGACTTCACAACCTCTCTGGGCAACCTGTTCCAGTGCTCTGTCACTCTCATAGTGAAGAAATTCCTCCTCATATTTAGGCGGAACTTCCTGTGCTTCAATTTCTGCCCACTGCCTCTTGTCCTGTCACATGGGACAACTCAAGAGAGTTTGTCCCCATCCCCTTGACACCCTCCCTTCAGGTACTTGTACACATTGATAAGATCCCCCCTCAGTCTTCTCTTCTGCAGGCTGAAGAGGCCTAGCTCTCGTGCCGTTCCTCATAGGGCAGATGCTCCAGCCTTCACTTATTTSTCATTAAATGGTGAAGAATAAAAATACCCACAAAAGATTTAGAAGCTCTTAGGTTGACTGCTGTCTCTTCAAGAAGTTACTTTGTTTTTCCAAGCAAAAGATTTTAATCTAAATATTCCTCACCTCATAAGGGGTAAGGAAAAAATACATTAATGTTTGTGCCTATTACTGTAGCATCTGTACAAGTTGGGGCAGGGGGAGGGAGGGCAATAGCAAGGGGTTCCCAAATTCTGCTGGGTGCCGTTAGTGGCAGTAGGAACTCTAGCCCTATGCCATGCAGCATGCCATTCTGAATAACATCTCCTCCTACAGAGGCATCCTGCAATTTTGAAAATTAAGCTTAGCACTTTTAGCACCTAATAGTGGGAGTCACTTAGCAAAGTTCCAGGATCAAAATGCTGTGTTGTAGGAGTCATACAAACTGAGGAAACTTGTTAAATACTGTAGCAGTCAGGAAGACATCTCTTAGGTAGAGAGTGTGCCACTATGACTCTCTTAGGTGGAGAGTGTGCCACTATGACTGTTGCAATAAATTGGGGAAAGTCTTCTTTCTTGGGTTTTTATGAACTGTATCAAATCGAGTATAAATAAATAGTTTTCTAAATGATCAGTAATGAAATGGAGCTGCAAATAGCATACTACTTCTCTCTTGCATTTGAATGATCTGTTTTATGATTACTTGTGTATAGTAGCAAAATGAGAAAGTTATTAAGTACTTCCCTTGGCCCATATTGTGTCTCGTATCTTTTCAATAGAATGCCCCAATGAGATCAGTGAGGATTTCTGATTTAAAAATTGATGGTGTGATAGGCTCTATTCTTATTTGTTTCAGTTGATTACCCTGTTTGGGTAGCATCATTTATCCAAGACAACAGTGTCAGTATTGAATGATTTTTTCATTTTGAAAAAAACATTGTTATAGAATGAGCAATCTACTAGTGCTACTTTATTTTGTCCAAAATAATTGTTTGAAACAAAGCTGTCTTCACTGAGTCTCTTCTTACAATCTTTGTTTGAAGCTTTCAGGGAGACAAGGAATTGCTTGAGGCTTTTATAAACAATCCAAACAAATCTAGCATCTTTAACTTTTTAATGACTTTATATAGTAAGTCTTAATCTTCCTGCAGATGAGACTGACTCTTGCTGCTTCAGCATTATCTCAGGCAGTCTGACAATGCCAGACTGGAGCAGGCCACATGCAGAAACTCTTCCTTGGGCTCCCCAGTTCTAACAGAACTGGGATTGAAAGTTGTAGAGAAACTGATGGTGAAGAGATGACAGGAGTGGGCAGCGTAGTGGGGTAGGAACTCAGGATCACAGACTGGTACATAAGAATGAGAAGAAGAAATGAGAAGAGGAGCTGGAGACAGGAGAGCAGCTCAGTCCTCTTCCCTTCCCCTTCCTAGCTGTTTCTCTCTTCTTCATATTTTATCTCCCTTTTTCATCCCTTTCCCCGTTCAGATGAGGGTCCTGGTGGATTTCTGATCCCATAAACTAGATGGGTTCTCAGCCAGGTCCTTAGCTGTTTAAGCAACACCTAAGAGTCCCATTATCAAGTTTTAGACCAGCAAGGGTGTCAGTTTTCTTAAGACTTTGAATTCAGCATAGGAAACTCTTGCAAGAAGTGGTGGAAAATCCTAGTAAACTCCTCAGGTGAGTAACACAGTGTTAATAGTAGATACTTTTGCAGCAGGATCAGAAAACTGTATATGAAATAATGAACTATATAGGAATATTCAAACATATTTTTTAAATCTTAAAGGTTATCAAATAAAAGGCCTTGCCTTATTTCTCTCATGTTTTGACAAGGAGAGAGACAAAGGAGGTCTGATTCGCTTGAATTGTGTAAAGAGTCTCAGTATGTTTCATAACTGATTACTCTCCTCAGTTCTCTGTTGTCTTAATGAAGCAAATATGAAATTTGCTTTGTTACCATGGCTGGACTTTCTTTATCATACATGCATGTAACTTCTGAGAGTGCTGCACATGTACAGAATTGAATGATTAGAAACATAACTTTTGTAGGGGAAAAAAAGATGCCATACAGCTGTGTGCACAGATTTATTTGGTACTGCAGCAGCAGGTTAGAAGGCCTTTTTAGGCTCATCTGCCCAGCAGTCTCGCTAGAGGGAAGCTATTAGTCACTGGCTAGTTCTGTGTCTTGGTTGACAGTTCTAGTTATTTATAGTAAAAAGTCCAAGTCATTTATATATTAATGCAAATGCCAGCTGTGTTCACTGAAGTAGTTCGGGAAGTAGGCGGGAAGTTGGAAGTAGGCATGTTGATTCTTGCAATGAGACCATTCAATTTAAATATTCGTTTCAAAAAGTGTCAATTGTTTTATAATAAACTACTGAAAAGGGGGTCTATATTTGTTTGCCTCTTTTAGGAATTTCCACCCATAGGTTGGTCTGTGCTCCCCACCCCTTGGCTGTCGCCATGAATTCTAATGAACACTGGGGGAGCTTATGTAATGGTACGACTTGCCTGTAGCCTTGCAGAAAAGGATGAGGAGAAAGTGTTGCAGTTTGTCTGCAGCTCTGCAATCATGAAAAGCTGTATTTCCTGTTTGATTTCATAACTTGGAGTTCAGTCACCACTCCTAAGGGAGGTGTTGCTCTTAGTTACAGCACTCTCATAATGAGTTGAAACCTGTACTGTGGCACAGGCACTGGTTTAAAAAAGTTTTTTCTGCTTTATAGACTGTTTCAGGATTATTTTTTTAAGTTAGGTTGATTTCTCCCCCCACCCCACTTTCCCTATCACCATATGTCTGTGTGAAAATAACACTGAATAAGATAAGGAAATTATCTTTTCTTTTTCTTTAGTGAAGAATAGTTAGATTATTTCCTTACTAGCTACCTATTTGGCCCTGAAATATGAAGGCACTTGCACGTTTTCTTAGGGCTGGGTGACCATAGRTGAAAACTGCCTCCCCAGGGACTGCAAAGTAGCTTCTTTTCCCATCCCTTTACCCCAGTAAGGCTCATAGACTTCAGAGGACTCAAACCCTAAAGAGTTTACTTTATGCCTTAGATATATACTTCTCTTTCCAATTTGTTCTCTGAGCTGTGATTTTAAGAGCTCCAGTGTTTAGGAGAGAGGGGGAGATTGGGAGTAGCAGAGAGTCATTTCTGTGATTTTTTTTATGTTTGGAAAAATAAACCAGATATGTTAATATCTTAAATGCAGAATCTTTGAATAACACAATCTCTCCTATTTCAAGACACTTTGGACACAGTATATAAATAACAATTACCTCTCTATTTTATGTACATTGCTTTAAGAGCTTTCTGTTTTCCATGGAAGACCAATACCTAGTTATGCTTGTTCCTCAGCTTTTTGTCCATATTTATATAATGCAGTACACTATATCAATTAAACTCTTTACAAGCACAGCCTATCCAAGTCAGGATGGTTTACTGTTTTCTGTGTTGGGCCAAATACAAATACCCCTGACTAGTCACTTTTATCCATATGATAAAAAGCTGTTCTGAACAACAGTATGTGGAGTTTTTTGTACTTCACCTATTTCTATATGAGTTTCTTGCTTAAGACTGTTAAGAATTCTTAAAACTTTTTTTTTTTTTTTGCTTTAACAAAAAGATTGCTGTGCATTAGGATCAGAGACTGTAGGATAACTGATTGATTCAGTAGAATAAAGATGCTTGAACTTAGCTATACCATGTAAATATTCTACATTTTGGAGGGATGTAATCTTTGAGACAGAGGGTGGAAAGGGTGTGTTTTCTGTCCTGCATAAGTCTCTGKCTCACTTAGAACAATTCTGAATAACTCTTAGATGAATTTGGGCTTTTATGTATATTCATTTGTCTTTGCCTCTTGCATCACACTGGCTTTTTCAAACTTTTTGTCTGGTGGAAAGCTCGCACCTGTAGAAATTATGCTGCCCTCATCACTGCATTTATCATCTGCAGTACAGAGCACTTTATGTAGACTGACAGGATTCACAACCAAAATAATTTTAACTCAAGGATAATCTTTAGTCATTTCTTAACATAGTTTGGAATTGGCATCACAGTACTCTGAATGCATTGCATATATCTTGAAGATGATGTGTTATTTGATAGAGTATATTCCCAGAGTACAGGTATAGGCCTCATTTCTCAACCTATGCTCTGATTTCTCCCCTCAGTCTTCTGCTTTTGGCAGTATTTTCTCAATGATCCATGCCAAGATAGATTTCCTCAGTTCATTCTTCAAGTCTGTTACAGAGATGCTAGTAGTTGCCAAACTTTGTAGTATGCATTTGTGAAGTCTTGGCAGGGACTCATAGCTTATGGAGGATAAAGGAAAGAAATCCTTGATACAATTTTATTGCTGTCTCTGCTCATAGAGGAGGCTGCTTTTAAAGAATTAAAGAATTAATCTGTTTGTTAGAAGGTTGAAAGGACTGGGTTTATTGCCAAACACTGTCTCTTAAAAAGCAGTGCTGATTGAATGAAGATGGTTAGCCTGACATATGGACCTCAAGCAGAGCAAATGCATTGCTTTTTGCACCCACCCAGGTACCTCCTGCCAGTCCCTAACTTGCTCCGGAAAGCTTATGGAGGCCTTCTGGAGCGACTTGGCCAGCTACTAGATCCAGCCAGGTGATTTCAGAACTGTGTTGGCCAGCTTCTCACGGAGAAACTACAGAAACAGACTATGTTTCTATTCTCCCTTTCCCAGAGCAGTAGGAATGCATTTGCTGAAGTTTATTTGCTGAGATAAACACAGTGCCAAGCCAACTGCTTGTGAACCATTTTACAGCTTATGGTTCACATATTTATTCGTGTAAGTCCCAGGATTTAAAATAAGTATTTTTTCAGAAAGCACATAAAGAACCTCTACTCGCGGTAGGGCACCATGACAGGAAAGGAAACTTCAGAATTGTCTTATACAAGGTTGTTATTTTTTGTCCTGACTTTGTGTAGTGTAGTTTTTAGTTTCTCTGGTAATAAAGCAAAAGAGCAGGCTTCAATGGAGGCTCTTAATGTTCTCTGATTTTCTTGCAAATGCCTGTCTGCTGATGGCAAGAGATTGCAATAGTAATTGGTGTGAGTAACTCTTCACATGGCTGAGAGCAACTCAGTATTATGCACTTAGATCTTCTATCTGTTCTTGCTGCTTGAGGTTTTATCCTAAACTAAAAAGCTTAAATCTTGATGGGGAAACAGGTAGCCTTACAGTGTGGTCTGCTTTCATTGAAACATGATGCTCTGAGCTGTTGGCTATCATTTGTTAAACCTCTACCACAGCCTTCTAGTTGTTGTCAGAACTACCAGCACTGTGCTTTTGCATTGGAGCAGTAAGGTTTTGAAATCAATAATGCATGACTTGGCTTCTAATAATGCAACACAACAAACTATTAGTTAAACAGCTGGCTTCTGGCTCTAAATGTATAATCGGAGTTAATTGAATCCCTGCTATTTTATTTAATCATTAGTAACTACGTAATAAACTCTGGAGGTGATTAGTGGCTACAGTAACTGCATTTGTCTTTATTATGACATTCAGAACTTGTCATATCTTTTATGTTTGAGAAGATGAAGATCTGATCTCTAAGCATTAATTCAGGTTGATATCGGTCCAATTACAAAACAGTGAAGTTCTGATCAGTGTGTGACAAGTAAATGTCTCACTTATGCCAGAGCTGCATAGTGTTCTGCTGGCTGAGGCTTCTGAGCACTCTGAATTGGGAAATTTGGTACTAGCGGGACGTGTTCAACAGTGTGAACTGGTCAGGTCTTGTAGTCAAACGCTTTTCCCAACTATRAGATTTCTCTTGGAGAGGTTATAATATGGGTATATAGCTTTGTATCTGATAGATCATCCTGTTCACTAGTGGAAACTGAACTGCCTATTTTGGAAGTCTTTGCTATAAAATACTATTAAATTGAAGCAAGTATACTTGTTGAATATCTCTGGGAAGTGAACTRGAGCAAAAATATTGATGAATAATCCTGATTTATGTTGGAATCTAGGTTATTTTGGAAATAAAGGTAAAACAACACAGCTGACCCTAACTTGGATATGGCCTGAAAACACATATTTCTGTGGCATTTAATAAATRAGGTGTAAATAAGATAATGCTGTAAGTGCAACGGGCTACAAGATTACTTCATATTATGTTTTTGATACTAAATCAGGAAGGCCATTTCTTTTTAACAGTAAACTGGGATACAGTGTGGAGAGCCAATACCAAAAAGAAATTTCGAGTTCACACCAATATGAACAGGAATGTTGGGCTTCTGCGAATCTTCCCAGGAATCACTGCTGCTGCTGTAAGTATCAGCACTTAATTTTTTGGAAGTGAATGAAATGATGCTCAAAACACTTGTTTACTTAGCCAAAGTTTGGAAKCTGCAGTGTGGTTTTTTGGAGGGAAGGGAAGGTATCTTGTCTTCTGATAAGCATTTTCTAATACTAGGGTATTCAAAGACTATTTTTACGTCACAAACTGTTGACAAAATCTGAACAGCCTGGGCCTTGGAACTGAAAATTAATTTCTTACCAGTGCTAATAATAGGTCAAGTGTACTTTTCTAAACAGGTACAAGCTACAGTGACCAGGGGAATGCTTTCTTGCTGCACACTGAAGCATATTAYTAAATATCTTGCCAAAGTACGCACAGGATATTGGGGGGAGAGRGGGCATGGAGGTGACTGGCTTTTTTTACAACTAATGCTTCTTTCTCAAAGTTAAGTTCCACTCACACCGGTGGTTAGGATGACCCCCTGTATTGATACAGATCTGAAGATGATAACTAATATTTTGTTGCTCTGAGCCTTTAGAAAATGTTTTGCAGAACTGTGGTTTTAGGTAGTTTGTGTCTTTTTAAATTTTTTGTTCTTATATCAGTTCCATTAAAGTGACAGGTCTTGCATGGCTGTTGCCATCTTAAATTGAATCCAGTAGTTTAAGCAGCATTCCTCAATTATATCTGCATTCTTTTTAGGTGAATATGAACAGATGGAAAAGCGGGGGGGGGCGGTATACTTGTTAAAAAAAAAAAAAAAATCCAACTGCATCGTTAGCCTCATGGGGGATTACAGTGTATTGAATATAGCATATGTGATGATCAAAGAAACATCTAGGTTGTCTAAAGTAAATCTTTTTAGAAAGAGAACTTTGCTAGGCATCCTCTTACAGTGAGATACAATAGCTACCTTATTGACTAGTGAACTAGTACCTCCTTTTTTCTATGCTGTGAATTAAATGAATTGTTTCTTGGGTTAAAAAAAATGGAGGCTTCATTGCAATACTCTTTTGTGAAAAGTGAGAAGCTATCTCCCTTAGTAAGCCAGATGTTTATTGGCAAAACTCTTATTTGCTGAAGTAATGAATTTGGACAGGTGTGGGAGTGGGAGTTCTAATTTCAATTAATGATTTTGTATTTATTTAGTAAGTGTAAACCTAGCCTTTTGTTCCACCATGGTGCAACAGTATAGCCTGTTAATGGCACTTAAACAACAGCATTCTTTTTCACACTGGGATCAGACTGTAGAAAATACTTTATTTTAAAATCCAGCCCTCTAGGAATTTTAAAGGAAGTTAAAGAATGAAATTCTCATTTTTGTAAGCTTATTCTACAGTCTCAGTTATTGCAAATGAGGAGCAAGATTCTAATAGGAATAGAAATTTTYTTAAAACTCTGTGCCATGTATGAAAGTGTTAATGTGATTTAAACACATCCTTTGGCTTTCTTTCCTATTTTGTTTTTAAACAGGTAAAAGCATTTCTTCAGCCTCCAACTGAGGGCATTGTACTTGAAACTTATGGAAGTGGCAATGCCCCAAATAACAGAGAAGACTTGCTGGAAGAACTGAAGAAAGCAACTGAACGAAAAGTGGTGATTCTAAACTGTACCCAGTGTTTACGAGGGTGTGTTACAACTGTCTATGCTACAGGGCAGGTGAGGGCTGTGCAGTAATTTCAGATTCTACTGCTGTGTAAAAGAAACATTTCACTAATGGTTGTGTACTTTAGTAACCAGATTTTTTAGACCATCAAGATACTGCTTATAAAATAATCATATCAGAAAAAGCTTAAGCTGGAAGGATTTAAATATCTGTCTGCAAATAATATCTTGTTACTCCTAACCTGAGTAGTCTAAATAGTCAGCTCGAATCCCAATTTACTTATTGCTGGCTCCTGTTTGTGCAGCACTCCAGGATACCATTGCATTATATTGTTAATATGCCTCCCAAAGGGATGCCTCTGAGCTAGAAGCCAACTTGTGGGTCAGATGATCAAACAAAGTAATATCTGATAGGCCAACAGTTATTTATTTACAGTATAAGAACATCAAGAAAGCCTTCAAATCCAAGCAATGTTCCAAATGCCCACATTTATTTAACTGGAAGTGCATCTGAATTTGGTGAGAGATTGGGAGAACAGCTTCTAAGAAAGCATCTGTCTTTGTTTTGCCAAATGAAAATCAGTTGTTTTTAATCATGAAGGCTAGCTTAAAGCAGACTTTATGTAGATACTCTTAATATTCAGGCGTTTTATAGTGAATTTCTTAATTTTGTATTAAGACATGACATCACTGAGACTAATAAGAGCTCAAAGCCGTATGAGAGTATGTGTTGCATGTGGTAGTGTGAAGGAAGCTGATTTAACTCATCCTTATGAAAAGGCATTAAATATCCAAAAAGCACTGCCAGAGAGTGACTCATCCCCCTGTTTTAGACACCTGTTTTTCTTGGGAGCAATCACCTGACTGGCAGAGCTAGCTCTTCATTGACTGTAAGGTGAACTTAGATCCTCTAGACTGGTGCTGAAACCTGCCTATTTTAACACTGTTTTTGATGCAACTTTAGATGATATTTGCTTCAAGAACATGTAATCTGCTGTTTTGAGCAGAAAGGGAAGGAGTTTTAAGAGTTTGATTTCACTCCTTCAGTATTTGAATGTTACATTTTCTGTTATGGCCTGTCTATTGAGAGYAGGTTAAATTTTTCTCTAACTTAAGGGGTGGGGGGTTCTTTGAGAAGTAATTCCATGATCTGTAGCAAATGCAATAGGAATACATAGATTGTATAGAACCGTTCACACAGAAAGAAGAAAGTAGTTGACTCAATAAAAGACATGAARTTTGTTTTTGCAAAGCAATATGAAAATGAGTCCTAACTTTTGTGTGATCTCCTACTTAAAAAGAACGACTAAAATGTTTGGGAGAAACAAAACTCTTTTGTATGTGCTGATTAAAAGATTCTTCAAACAGACACCTCTAAAAATGGCTTTTTGCACTCTGATCCAGTGTGTTGGTATGTTTAATTAAAAGATTCTGGTCAGGTCACTAGCATGGTCACTTACACACTAAACCTGTGTAAGACTATGTGGAAAAGTGTTCATATTTTATGTGGAGCATGTATTGTATTGCTTCATCATCCATTAAAGGAGGTTGTCTGTTTTCTTGGCATCTCTTGAGGAAAATAATGGCAAAGCTAGATCCTACTTCATGCTTTTTCTTTCATTCACTTTCATATGGAACTGCTATATACAGGAAGTATCATGAATGGATGATAGAAACTCTCTGTAATGTTAGCTTTACTTTGTTTTTTTTCATTAAATAAAGCCCTTTACAGGTCTTTGCATATGGGCAGGCCATTTTTTATTCATTCAAGTTAGTCAGGTGGCTCAGCTGAGTCTGTGGTTTCCCTTGAAGTGCTTGTTTCAGTTAGCTGAGTGTCTGGCCTCTGATCTATCTACACAGCAGAAAGTTGTAATTGAAGGGACTTTAGGTGTAGGAAGGAAACTGGGAAATCCCTTCGTCCTCCTTTTTCCCAAGACCATTGAAAAAACCCTAAATGTTCCTTGGTTCTAAACGCTGGCTAGCTCTCCATTTCGTACCTTCTCTGAGGTATTTTGCCATGAGACTTTTAAAAATGTCAGATGTCAGTCTGGGGCTCTCAGAGGTAGTTAATGAACTGATTAGGGCACTATATCTTGCTAAAATATTAGTTATTAGTTAAGCCACGTCAAATTTCAAAACTGCSATTTATATACAAGGAATTTAAAAACAAATCTGTGTAAGGAACCTACTGCAAGATGCTTCACTTTGAGGCATCACATTATAGTAAACATGATGGTCTGTGATTTAGAGAAGCGTGAGCGTCTGCMCTGGTACGAGTCTCTGGGACAGGAGATCTGAGGTCTCCTTTGCTGCCTTGCTCACTGTGCCCTTATAGCACTTGCTGGCCATCGCAAAGATGATTGGCTTATTTCTGCCTTTTGCTTTTGTTCAGATTTTTTTTTTAACTATTGAAATGATAAGTTAAAAAGATTACATCATCTTTTGTAGTTGTTTCTATTCAGACCAGTGTAAATTGTGTATTTCAGTTGTATGTTCTAAATCATATACTGCTAATGCAACCTGGAAAGATGTGAAAACACTCCTGCTGTGAGCACACTGCAGTGCTGGCATTCATCCAAAGTAATATCCCGTAAAAGAATGGTAAATACATCTGTGAGAGAACAGCCTATTTGGCAACGTTTGGAATGCCACTGGGTTAAAACAGAATAACTGCAGCTTTTCAGTAAAAGTAATCTGACAACTCTGCGGATACCTGATACGGACCTGTAATCTTCCCATTTTAGCATAGGTAAATGACCGTGGCAAGTGTTTGGTTAAATACTTTTCAACGTTATTACATGAAAAGGAATTTAAAATACAAGTCATCTTTGTTCAACTATTTCTAGTATATTTCAGGTATTTGATAACTAAAATTACAAAAATTACGGTTGAAAAGGGGTAAGACTCAGTGGAAGAATGGCTGTATATTGTATTCTGTGTGGTTCCCTCTCATTCATGTACATTTTTTGTGTGCACACGTATTTCTGAGTGCTATGCTAATTGGAGTCATTATTCCTTTTTATTCAGGCTCTTGCTGATGTTGGAATAATTCCTGGAGGTGATATGACACCAGAGGCAGCCCTAACTAAACTGTCATACACACTCAGCAAGAGTGAGCTTAGCTGGGAGAAGAAGAGGCAGGTAAATACTCAGTGTGACCTTGAAAGGCTTTAACTTTCTCATCTACTGTGCTAGCTTCTGACTAGCTGAATGGCTTGAGCTTCTCCTTTGCATTTAAAGGCAATTGATTCCAGAGCCGTAATGTGAATGTCATATGCTTTTTTCTTATGGAAAATGCTGTTAGACAAATAAATATATGGAGATTGGGAGAGAAGAAATTTCTCTGCATGAATCAGTTGAAGACCGCAACCCATCTTTTAACTGCAATAGTCTACCTTGGACATCTCTGCTAAAAAGCTGTATGTGAAAATTCATAGGAAAGCAAAATTCTAGCTCTACTGAAGACAGTAAAGATCTTGTCATTGACTTCAGTGGGGTAAAGATTTCATCCAAAGCTCATTCTGAAGATAAAGAGTGCCTACAGTCCCTTCCTTTACAGTGTTACTCATGTCAATGTTAGATTTTGTTTCTCTAACAAGTGATGAATCCTGTAAATGCATCAAAAGTAGAGGATTATCTTAAAAACCATTGTAACTGATTTTAATAACTTTACCCATTTAGCAATATTCTTTTTATTCAGTGGTATTTAATGAAGACATTTCCCCTAAAATAGTACAGTTCCTTAATACAGTGAATCTTTAGCTCTGTGTTAAATGCCCTGACTTGGACAGGAGAGCAGCAGTCTGCCAGAATGCATATTTCTGGGCTTGTATGCAGCGAAATCGTAATCCTAACACTTTGGATAATGACAGCATGAAGAGCCACTCTTTAGACTTAAGCTGGGCCTGCATGTATATCTGATGATGGTGGGGTTTTTCCATTAAAGTTGAAACAAACCTGATCATTATTTCTGGCTCAGTATTTTCCAGCTAGTAGCAGCTCTGAGACAAATACATTAGATACATATGATAATTGTTACATATGATCATAACTTGGGTGAGTGGAAGTACCATTTACTGTGCTTACAAATAGTTTGCAGATTCTGAGCTTTCAGTTGTTTGATAAAGCCCTTGGTCTGAAAAATGAGAGAAGAAAGGGCTGTGTATCTCTTCARTGAGGATGGCAATAATATACTCTGTCCAAGAACTGAAGAACATGGTTAACAGTTAACATCATGCTGTGTGAAGAATAGTGGTATTTTTCATTAATGGTGCCTAAACATTAGAAATCTAGTGCTGTGGACTTGATGTTATTTTGCTTCCAAGTGAGCATGTTTTTGTGCATGTATGCTTTAGAAACCAAAGCTCTTCAGTGATGCTCCTTTGGTATGCTCACAACCTGGGCTATAGGTATACTAGCCTTCTTTTTAATGTAGACTTTATTATTCTTGCACAGGGGAATATTTGACTTGGGACAGGAGAAACTTTCTCAGCTGTCTTTCTGCTTAGGTTTATGGATTAAAATTTAATGTGAGATCCAATTCTGCAGTATGTAGCTGAATTGCTTAGGTGAGGACTTACTGATATGTCATCTTAGGCACCATTGGCACAAGGTATTCCTGTACCTTCATGTGCTGCCTTTGAAATGTGTTACACAGCATTTATGAAGTGGTGCCAGGAGCTCCTTTATATGGCTTGAGAAGCAAAATAACTTTTGCAAATTATTTGAGTTAAAGCAGGATTGGTTTCCTCATTTGACTCATTGTACAGACCTACAAACAATTGTGTTGGCACAGCTAAGGGAGCAGCATACTGCGTTGCCTGGGCAGGAATGAGCGGTAGAGACCGGGAGGAGAGGGAAGCTTGGAAATATGTTGTCTGTGGCAACATCTCCAGCTAAACATATCACCAAACAATAGTCTCCCAAGAGATGGAAGCTTTCCTGAAGCTGGCGTGGTTATTTTAGGATTCTCTTTCAACACAAAGGAGCAAGGAATGTGCCCCCAGACACATGCAAATGGCTGCAGAGCTGGTAGAAGAACTGAGTAATTGCCATAGGGCTTTGCGCTGGGCACATTTAACACGGGTGCCAATTGTTAAGGTTACCTGYGCAAAGCAACGATCTCAACCTGTCAGACTCTAAAAGCGCGCCAAAGCGGTTGGTATCCCCTGAGAGAGCTACATGTATATGGGACTCTTCCAGCAAACTGCTGCGGTATTGTCAGTGCTTGGAGGTTTCTTTCATAAAAGGGCATGCCTAGGCATAAGTAAACCCAGGGCATTCCTCCTTCCARCATCACATCTGTTCTTGCAAACTTTCACAATCCTGCTTTTTAAAATTCTAATTGAAGCAACTACGTGCTTTATAGCTGCATCAGCAACCTTTAATGAAAGAGTGCCTGTATGTAAAATTGTCAAAACTGAGGAAACTGGTTGCTTTTTCTTAATGACTGGCTTCAACCTTCCTGTTCTGCAGATCTCACAGAGCCTGGATTTTAGAGTATTTTCATTTTGTTATTGCCATGTTCAAGCAACTTCTATGTAGTGAGCTAGCTTGCTGCTTCTTCTTTTTTTTTTTTTTTTTTCTCCTTTCTGGTTGTATTGAATGCACCCATTCTGCAAATTGTTATGCTCCTGCTTTAATACAGAATGACTTGTAGACCCTCTAGATTCAACATCAGGGCTAATGAACTTGTTTGAAAATCAATTAAAATAGATCATAAAATCATAAGGTTGGAAGGGACCTCTGGAGATCATCTAGTCCAACCCTCACCGTAGCCTGTACAGGGATTGAACCCACAACCTTTGCACTAGCGGCACCACACTAACCAGCTGAGCTAAAGCTAACCCCAGATGACCGTCTACAGGCTGCGCGGGGGTTTGTTTTGAGGCCTAAGTACACAGTCTGTGCAGGAAGCGTTTTGACGGTAATACCGAGTTTGGGGAATGGTGATAAAGGGCATCATTTCAGAATATTCTGGTCTTCAGGCTTACTCTGCCAATTAGTCACTATCTTTGTGTTTTTAGGTAGACTGTAGCTTACCCCATTTGAGATCTTTTGTCTGCATACTCTAAAAATTGGAGTGTTTTATTATGGGCTTATCTTGGTTTCTTTGCTTTAGAGGAAAGTTTTAGTTGCCTGCCCTCCCCCCCCCTTCTTTTTCTTTTTAAACTTATAATTTTCATTGAACAGTAACCACTTTTTAAACTTTTGTCTGCATTCAATTARTTTCCATATTCCTAATTCTTCCAAATAGTTTTCTAACTTGATCCTAAGGTTCTTTATTAGACTACTACCATATTTTTTCTCTACTAATAGAGGATTTGATTGCTTGTTTTTCAGATGCTGAGTGAGAACCTAAGAGGAGAAATGACTGTTGTACCCACAGGAGACAAGCTCTCTCTGAGAGACAGCAAGTTTATTCAAATGATTGCCAAATCTCTGAGTATCAGCTGCAAGGAGGTACATACTTAAATATTTAACACTGAACTCACGTAAAGCTGTAAACTCACTTAAATGAATCTAGCTTAAAAGTGAACAACAAAGCCAAGAAAAAAATGGAGCACTGGGAATTTTTAATTATTTTAATTATTTTATTTTATTTTTTTCATACTGAGCATCTCAGCTAACCAGTTGGGCTAGGGAGAAAGGACAAAATGACAAGCATAATGTTAAAATGTTTTAAATTGAAAACAACTTTTTTTTTCTTCTTTGTAGCTTCAGCTTGAGTTTGTTTTCTTGGCTGGCTGGGTGCACAATCACAAGCCTCAGACAGCTGCTATAATTCAGGGTATCAATGACATGAAAAAGTGCTTTGTATTTTTGTGGTTAAATGCAYTGACAGTTTGGAGCAATCCAAATAATGAGGGATAAAACAGCTTAATTGTGCATGCAGTCAGAGAAGGCTGATCCTAAGTAAGGCACTACGCAAGTAGAATTTGTGGTGTTTAATATAAGTTCCTCCCAATCAGAAAATAAGAAAATATAACACTAGTTGTTCAGTGAAGAGCATTACAAGATACAAGCATTTGCTCTTGGCTTGGTTTCAGGGAAGGTGGGATTTTTAGTAGCTGATGAATACTTATATGGCTCTTCAGCGTGTGTGAGAAATGGGAGAATATTTAAGGGGCCTGTGGGATTTGTCGGTGGAGGTCTGGAGTACAGGTTGCACAAATATCTGAGGAATCACATGCATAGGTTGATCCAGTCTCAAGGAGAATGGACTGTATAGTCTTTTCCAACTCCTTTCAGCCCTGTTTCTCTTACTGTACTGTGGTGTAATTTTGACAGTTTATAAATTTCCCAGAGATGGCAATTAGTGTGTGCACCTAAAATGGTACATAGAGTTGCTTGGAAGGAAGCAATATAAATCTTCGCAGATATGGGACCTACAAAATGTTAAAATAAACATAAGACTTCTTTCCTTCCTAGAACGAAATGCTAACATTTTTAAATATCCCAAAATTTAATTTGGAAACTTTACATGAAAGCGTAAGGACAGTGTTTTTGTGACTTGGACATCAATCATATTAGAGATAAGAATGATACTAAGTGTTTATTTTTATTTGTTTCTCAGGAGCTAGAAGCCATAAGAGATGCATTAATTCCACCTTTGGCTTGTGCTGCAGCTAAAGTGGGTGACATAGATGCACTAAAAGCCATAAGAGAAATGGTAATATAAAATTAACATTGTTTGTACAAAATATGAATTTTTAAATAGAGCTGTAAATGACTGGGAGGAAGCCATACCCTCTGGGAAACAACTACATAAGTCTTGAAATAAAAGTGCTTCAGCTAATACAGTCACTTTCTAGGTGCTTCAGCCTTTTACTTTCAGAACTGCTATGTTCTTTCCCCTATCTGGATCTCAGCTGTTATGTTTTCTTTTGAACAGTGAGAATACAGGTAGATTAATGTGCAAGTTCTTATCTGCTAAACTTGAAACTCTTCAAAATGGTTTGTGCTGCTTTCCTTCACTTAACTTTCTTCATGTATATTCATAGTATCCACCTTTTGGATGAAAATCTTTTGCGATTAAAAAAAAAAGAACTTGAAAATTATGCTTAAGCAAAACACAGTTTGGTGCTAAATCAGGATTTGGGCTCTCTCAATAGCCCTAGCTGGGGTAATACTTAAATAAATAAATAYAATATAAATAAAGTCTTTCCCCAGTATAGCTTTCTATACCTCTTTTATTTTTTCTGTTTGCCCTGGCTTACCCTGCTCTTGAGATTTTGGTAATGGCCCTAGAAAAAGGATAAATGTRTCTTGAAAATAACAATAAACTAAGACAAGTTAAAATAGCAAACTGCCTGAATAGGCACAAAGCTGCTGTATGTTGTACTACAATAAACAGCATGACTGAAGGGGCTGTAATGAGATAATGTGCAGAGGAGGGGGCATGGGAAGGTGGAATAATTATCTTATTGGTGCTGAAAACAACACTGCAAGATAAAATTTAAGTAAGTTGGACAAGCTTAATATATCAGTGGCTGAATTAAAATGGGATGTAGGCATCTATTGTTGTTCCAACCATTTCAGTGCAGCCATTATCTTTTTAGCGTGTGAAGGATCTGTTCTTTTGTAGGGTGGAAACTTGAGCTGTGGAGACTACGATGGCCGAACTCCACTTCATATTGCAGCCTCTGAAGGGCATTTACCACTAGTCGAGTATTTGTTGATGTCTGGTGCAACTGTTTATGCTAGGGACAGATATGGATCTACTCCACTGACAAATGCAGTCCAATTCAGGTAACAAAATTGATTTGTACACTACTCTATGTAACATTTATAAACCTTATATCTGTTTGCGTTTTAGTCCATCCGCGTTGGTAGGTTTTGGTATCAGCAATCATATGTAAATGACAGCAATTAAAATAACAAAACAGCTTCACTTCAAAGGATATGACTTGCCTAAATTAAAGGGWTTTTTAAAAATAATCTCAAATGAAAGCAAACAACTATGTACAGATGCAGAATTTTAACACTAAGGTAATTTATTGCTGCTTTCCCGCCAAGTCTTTGTCCGTAGCTTCATGACTCCACTCTTTGCTATGAGGTTTCCTTATAAAACATAACCAGACTGAACATTCATTTTGACTGTCAGAAGRGGGAGTGCAGGATGCTGGGCTGTCTGTTTTCTTTGTGCCCTTCCCTTTCTCATCAAGACAAGACTGTTTCAATTGGCACAAACTACGCTGGTAGGCTGACATGTTTTAATCTTTCCCTTCTACTTGTGCTGCTTCTAGTTTCTTACTGGGTGACTGACTATGATTTTTCTCTTCCACCCACTCATAATTATATGGAATAGATGCATGGCTCTGCCTGGTTTGTGGATTTCCTCTTCCTGTTCTAGATGTCAAAAACTCCTGAATGGTAGGCATGGACATGCCGTTTTGCTGGCCTTTTCCATGTGCATAGTGGCCGTGCACAGAATATTGGAGTCATCTGTTACAAAAGAAAATTCAAAAAACATTTAGTTTTTATACTCAGGGGATTCATAGAGCCATTGGTCTTCTGACTTGTTAGAAGCTGCGTGCCCTAATATTTTAATGTGTCTTTGATCCCCTTTCAGCTCCTTATCTCATGTTCCGTCAGTACAATGGCAGACGAAAAGTTTTTTTCCAAAGAGAACCTTGGAATGATACCATTTCAATAGTCTTCATGGGTGTCTGTCCCCAAATATTCCTASAGCTTTCAAATGTTGACAAGTTCATCTAGTCAGTCAAGCTGAAGTTAGTTCTGGGGAAGTCTGACAATCCTGTTTACGCGTTTGTTGCATGAATACTTTGAAGGCTTTTTATGTCTCAAAGACTTGATGTAGAAAACTCAACGGGCCCTATTAACTTGAGACTTGGAGTCCTATGTGGACACACTGTGCTTTTGCTGTATTACTGCACGGTCCCTTATGACTTTATAGTTGTTGTTTTATTTTAGAGATATATAAGCCCTTCAGTGGCAAACCCTTGAAGTCTCCGAGCAAAAACAAGCCCAACAGCAAAATCAAGCAAATAACCTCACAGTTGAAGAGAGGTGGCCCTAGTCCAATGTGAGAAAATGCTAAAGCGTTAGATACTATTAGATGTTCCTGCAAATCAGGCACCTACTTTTTTTACCGCACCCAACTACTGCCTGAGGAATTTCACATGAGCTTGTTGTTTGGATTCCTTAGCGTTGCCACTCCTATATTAGACTCCTACTATGACTCTTAAGCTCTTTAAAGCTGCACACCCATTTTGTTGTGGAGAACTGTAAGAGGAAACTGCACCTTAACCATTTTCAGTTTCTCTTTTTGTTTCTACTGTTGGAATGAGTTGACCTAAAATTAATCTCATAAATTTGTATTTAAGATCTGCTGTATGCTCACACTGCATTTCATACTGATAACCATATAAAGGAGAATTGTAGAGATCAGGCAGCTGTATGCATGTATAGTTATATACCCACTAAAAAGATTTCTGCTACAAAAATATTTAAATTCTATTTATTAAACAGTTGTGTGCTGAAAGGGAAGRGATTAACCTGATACAATGTACTAAGTGGCAGAGAGTGAAGAGGGGAAAACTGATCTTAATGAACAGTCAGTGTTTTAGACTGTTTAATATTGTAACTTTCTCAGTTTTACTGAATATTGCATCAGCTTAATCCCATTTTCTGAGAATTAATTTTTGTTTAATTGCAATATAATTGCAGTACAGTATCCACTTATCTTAAAAATAGCTTTTTATCAGTTTTGTATGTCACATTTCTCAGTGGCTTGCCTTTTAACCTAGCATGCAAATATGTATAATGATGATTGATTTCTCTTTTCCATTTGATAATTTGTAAAAATGGTCAGGAGTTATGTCTCTTCTTAAAAGCTTCTTAACATAGCACTGTCAGTTTGTAAACCAGCAATTTGATCTGTAGTCTCATACATGATAGTCTTTTAAAATTTTTAACTTTAAGTGACTCTTCCTTTGTTTCTTTAGATGGTAGGCTATGAAGTCCTTTCCTAAATAAGAAATATACTACTGCATTTCTGCTTTTTCATTTTTAACAGTGMAGTTTACCTCTAGTCTCATTTACTTTATGCATGTACCTAAACAGACCACTGTTAATTTAGGCCAGTTGCCTGATGTATCAAAATTAGTAGCATTCCTTTAACTTCTTAGAATACCCTCAAGGGATAATTCATTTTCAAAACAATAGAATAATAMATTTTTAATAACAGAAACTCTTCTAAGCAGGAAAATGTCCTGAATAAAAATTATGCATAATTTGCACAGTAAAAGCACTTCTATTTACTTATAGTACAGTGGTAAAAGGTTGAGTATGGGGAGTTGCTGGTATAGTGTTGTGAGAACATCAGATTAGAGGCAGTAAAATCACCTCCCACGAAAATATGAATTTAAATGCTTGATATCTTGCAAGGTTACATTTACAGTACTTGAGGAAATCTAAGGTAGGGTGAAAATTTAAACACTACTGACTGCAAAAGCACACTGAAGTCTGTCCTTACAGTATTTGAGTATAAAATTCCCAGTGCTATCACCTGGAAAATTGAATGAGGAAAACTAAGCTGATCYTGCCATAACCATTCCAGTTGCTAGGGAAGCAAGCATTAAAAAAAATGAAGCCAGTCAAGTCTGGATATACATTACACCTGCATTTCTTTAAAGAGAGTTGGTGGAAGGTGTACACCCTAAGGCCCCAGCCCTGCAAACTCTTACATGCATGTTGATTTCACATGTATGATTCATCCCTTTGAAGTTGATTCACTTTTAATAAGCTCTGCCAAGGCAAGGCCTGAGATGATCATACCGTACAGCACTTTGATTCCTGTAAATCCAGCGTACTCATGAAGTGGTAGAAGGTCTGATGCCTTTACCTGGAACTCAGACTTGATCACAGCAATGAATATCTGAAGACTGCATCAAGCCATTTGTTTTGCTTTTGACCCATTAAAAATAGTAGATATAAATTGGCTTTTTATCTTCAGTGTTATCAGTAATGGAATCTAGCAGGCAAAGACACTGGAAACACTGCTTGTCTGTTTTTTTTCTGCTGGAGAGAAGACATACAACAGTGGTAGTATTAAAAGTCTAACTGAAACAACATACGCAAAATAACATTGTTTCTAGAGCATATGGCCGACCAACATCCACAGTTAGGTAACAGATGTTGGAGAGCTTAGAAAGGGAAGAGCTGGGTGTAGCTCACAGGTGACAGTAGCTCCTCAGGGCTCTTGCTTATCAGGTGGGGCTAGACTGGACAAGCAGCTGTGCACCCCAGGGCTATCATGATGAGGTTGGCCTTTCCTCTACACCTTGAACTTCGATTATCCCGTGGTTTCTCTGCTGCTGGTTACGGGCTGTAACCTTAGAATGGAAATCACGTTTGATCTGTTCCTAAGCTTATGGCTCCAGACATAGTTGAACTTCTGATCTGAAGGTCAGCTAAACTGTGATCATTTTGAGACTTTTGAGACTGAGTGCAGAAAAGCAGCACTTAAAGAAACAGCTTCCAGAGACAAATAGTTCTCATGTACCTGAGACACATACTAAATATCACAAAATTCAAAGCCGGCCTCTTGAAATATGAATAATGCTCTTGTGCGTAAGTGTAAGATAGAAGGAGTGGTACTCTGAAGAGAGCTTAACTTTCTTTAGAATGTAGATACTGGCTGGATGCAAATAGGAGCAAGCTGCTGCGTGACTTACCTCCTGCATAGTTTTCAGGCTGAGTTATGGGAACGTAAGAGGTGGTCCGTTTACTTTCTTGGACAGAGCTGCTCTTCACAGTCACAATACTAAGTTTAATACTTTTAGGTTGTGCATTACTATTTGCCCTTATTCTTTTGCTCCTGTAAACAAGCCCCCCTTTACCCGTCACTTTATGGGCAGTGGTGTGCAACCCTTCCTCTCCTTCCTACCATGCCAGGAAACATGATTTTGAACTTTTCATTATCCTCAGGATAGTATACATCTGTTTATGGATGCCATATTGTAGATGCTTATTGTAAACACTGTGAGTTTCAATCCTTAAAAATTTCATCTGAAACTACTTTGTTTTTTTCATTTAAACATGTGAGATAAATCTCCCAAAATCTGTTTGTATCACAAATGCATAGGGAGTCCCACTCGGAGCAGTAGTGAGCGTGTGGCATAGGTGCGAGAAGAGGTGCATTCTGGAGGGAGTCTTTTACCAGTGAGCAGGGAACAGTTACAGTAACAGAAGAGAAAAGCCTGGCTCTTCCCTGGAATCCTGAGAAAAGAAGGATTTTGTAAGGGGAGCACACTGAGGAAGACAATGCAAAACATTACATCCTTTGCTCCCTTTTATCTTTTAGTGCTGTCCCATGGCACAGCTTATATCTAAAAAAAAAGAAAAAAAGGGCGCTAGTTTCATGGTGTAATTTTGAGCATAAAGTGAGAAATGTGCAATAAGCTAGGGCAGACATTGCAGAGGAAGCAGACGTTACCCACATTCAATTCAGTGCCGAACATGAGCTCGAATGAATAAGTATGTTCTATTTTAATCCATTTTAGATCAGATTCATTTTCAGCTAATTACTGTTGCACTTAAGACTGAACTTAAACTTCATAAACGTAGCATTCGTCCTTCACTGCAGACTGAACGATAGGAAGCACTACCATTATTTGCTGCCTCAAGGAGATGCTTGTGGATGACTTGCCAGGTCGTAAGGGACCCTCCTGAGAAAATATTTTAGATAACTGAGCAAACTTGCAGTGCGTGCTGTTCCAGCAATGCTTTGCTATGAAACAAAGAATGATTTTTTTTTTACGCCTTTTTTTTTTTTTTGCTGTCAAGAGAAAAAAAATGCAGTTAAAAAAAATGCAGAGTAGGTTAAATAACTACTATTGGAAAGGGGAAATGGTACCTATAACATCTGCATATTTTTTGTTTCTAATTTGTAAATTAATATCTTATATGAGATGCATAAACTTATATGGGCATCAGCTGGGTAACTTTAAAGTAACTTTTCATTTTCAAGATGGAGATTCCTAAGAGAAATAATGTGATCAGATAAGCATTTAGCCCAGTCCTAAAATAGGAAGGCACATGGTAACCTCGGAGGTGATGAAGCCGACCATGTATGTAAACTTATTTTTTATTTTGAATTAATTCAGATGAGTTTTTAGATAATGAATTGGGAAACTCCGCATATTTTCTACGATGGTGATATGGCTAAGTGTTCATTTTGGAGTATTAGGGTATCTGCAAAATATGTAAATTATTTAAAAGAGGAACTATGAAATATTCTTGAACTACTAGTGTCATCGTGCTTTTTCTGGAGAAAAGTTCTGCTTTTGGATTCATGAACTAGATCATTTATTCTGCAGAAGAAAACATCCTGATTTCCTTTTCAAAAATAGTACTAAACTTTTCACTAAGTTACTTTTTGAAAAAGATATTTTGCAGATTTTTTTTTTATCTATCTCATAATTTTTCACCCACTTACAGTATCTTTAGAGACTTTAACGTGGTCTTTTCCATAAACCACCTCAAGCAGGTGACTAAGAAATAGGAGTTGACTGGTAGTGCTTAAATACCTAATTTTTCTTTTAACTCAAAGGAAAGGACAAGACCGACCTCCTAAAGACTCCAGGTGGAAATAAATAATAAAGGTGTTGGTGGGAGGGGAGGATTAGGAAAGCATGTGCTTCTGTGCAAAGCTCATAAAAATACAGTTTTGAAGCCTTGAAAATGTGATCAACTTCTGCTTTAACATAAAGATTCAACGCTTACCTGGCGAGGCAGACAATCAAGAGATGAATTTTTTGATTTTTTTTTCTTTTTAATAGGGAGTGCAAATCCTCTTACTGCACATGTCACCTTGGGAAACACTCCTTGTTCTGTTTATGGTGATGATGCAGAATATCTGTATAAGAACTTTCACTAACTGTTTATATATGTGAATAATGCTGGATTTGGGGAAAAAAACCCTACAAGTCGAAACACTTTAACAGTTTTTTCCATCCTTTTCATAAAGGCACACAGAAGTGATTCACTTACTACGAGAAACTGGAGCTCACCTTTCGAGCCATGACTTGGAGAACAATGGAACAATACTCTGCAGGTAAACGGGATTGTAAGTTATTGGTCATAAAACTGGGATGGAAAACTTGGTAAATAACTACCAAGGAACTGTTGGGTCCCCGGCATATGATCTGTGACTATTTCTGTGCTAGACTAATATTGAGGAAGCAAGTGAAGTGATGAAATTAAGAATCAGCTCTGTGCCAGAGCAGCAGGAAAGCTCCAAAGCAGGGAGTACTGTGGGTATGGTGAGCTGGAGGCAACTATGCCCCTTTTTCCCAGGTACTTTCACTGTGGGGAGGGAGGTCTTTGAGTAAGGTCTGTTTTAATAACATCTCTGTTTGAGAATAAAGCTGCACATACTGCATAATTTTTAGGATTTTTATTTTATTAAAATCAATTTTTCTTAAAAATAGCTAGATTGAATACACAAATAGGTTTAACCCTGAAACTTTTGAACAAATGCTCCCTGTTCCTATATTTAATCTTAAGAGAATATAATCCTCTATAGAAGCTGATTTTCCATTTATTTGCTCTTAGATAATGTATTTTAACGATATAAATATATATTGGGGGAAAAAAATAGAGACTTGATTTTATTTTTTCCAGTACTAGTCCTGAATAACAGGTTACCCTGAAAACTGTGAAAAGGTTTTCTATATCTCCTGAAGTGGCTAGTTGTTTTTATGGGCATTCTGTGTAGGGACTGGACRCTGTCCTTTCAGTAATCCTGGCATAGACTGGCTAATCACTTTTATCATGAAGTTAAAATATGCACTTCCTGGGGTACCGCAAGTGATAGGACAGAACTAAATTCTTAGTTTGCATTGTTTCCAGCTGTCAAGAAGATTAGAGGAGTGGCTTAGAGAATTACATTCCTCTGCAAAGAAATTGGCCCCTTACTTAGCCCTTTTGCCATCCGCAGAACCTGTTTGGCTAGCTGACCTGATAGTAGTAGTACGTCCAAAAATAGAACAAGGGGATTTAAACAAAAAGTTGTTCTGACACAGTTTGTTAAAGCATTTTAGGCAACATTGTACACACTAGATCCCTATTGCATGATCTCTGTTGTTCGGAGCTGATATTTTGACAACAATCATTTGAGGCTTTGAGATATTTTACGCTTGTATTAATGGTAATAAGTTTAATATAAAAACAATGTAAATATTCCACACAGAGGGTGGAGCGCACGTGTGCTCACAGGCCGAAGGAGGACTTGGCGTGGAACTAAGGATTCGGGGTGGGAGGGGAAGAGAATCTCCCGTGCCACGTGCAGATCAGGAAGCAGGCTGGTGGCTCTTCCAAGGGAGCCAGAAGTTGGAGTCATAGCTGCACCTTGACTGTCCATGCCAGAGGCAGAGCCAGTAACAGAAATCACAGGAAAAAAAGAAAAGCTTGTGCCAGGGATGCGGCCAGCCTGAAAAAAATGRTCAAGCTTCAAGGAAAGCACTGAAGTATCAGGGCTCAGTGAATGCTGGCTCTTTCACAGACTCCTCCTGCATAGCTGAGGCACTTTCCTCTTGCAGTTTCAGAGGGCCTTGCATAGCCTTTTGCGCCAAATTGGACTTTTCAGTGGGATTTTTCCCACAGAATGCTACCCACATCCCTGAAAATGATTACTTCTGAGGTCTTGTCCTCCTGCCAGAATGAGCACTGCAGCCGGTTGCCCAGAGTATAGTGGAGTTTCAGTCCTTGGAGATTTTGAAAACCTGACTGGACCTGGTCCTGGGCTACCTGCTGTAGCTGACTCTGCTTGAGTTGGGGGGATTAGATTAGATGCTCTCCAGAGGGCTCTTCCAACCTCAACTAGTCTGTGATTCTATGGAGGCTGGTGAAGGAGGGATAAATACATCTCTGAAGGAATTGGGAACAAACTTCTWATACCTATTGTCTTTCAAAGAAATCTGATTGTTCTTGACTGTGAGAGACATGGAGATACTGGCTAAAAACATTGCTCCCAAATGTGTTCCAGATACAACAACTCATGCCTTGAGCTGGACTCTTGTCATCTTAGAATATTTATTCTTCCTACCCCCCCCAAAAAAAAAAAGAAAGAAAAAAGATTTTCTTCTCTATAAGGATGGTGATATGGTTTAAAATAAAAAAGGTCTCATTTTGATATGTTTTAAGAGTAARAAAGTGCCCCTTAAACTGCAGCTCCTGTAACTGAGTTTGCTTGTTACTAGTTTGACAGCAGGCACAAATCAGAGAGCATAACTGTATTGTTACTGTTCTTGATATCTTAACTCTTCTGTYGTCATTGTGGCTATATTAGCCATACTGGACCTGTGTAATGGGTACACAATCATTTTTTTTCTAAATGGAAGAGTCATAGATAGGCAGCATCCATGAGATTATCTGCTCTGTGAGGTGTCAGAGTTTAGCAAAATGTGGTAAGTTGTCTGTCAACAAAGCAGTTTTAAAATATTCTGATAAGTGTATATTGAAGTTATTTTTATTCCATTTCCKGATAAGAAACGATGAACTTGTTGCTTGCAGGCTGCACTTGCAGTTAGAATTGCAGGATTGCACTGTAGTTAGAAYTGCATAAATAACTGAAAAAAGATACAGAGCAAAACTCCCTATGGTGTATGTTGAAAAGTCCTATGTATTATTTGAGTGTATGAAGTACACTAATAGCAAGTGAAGGAAATACAGATGCATCTGGCTTAGCTAAGGAGATGGGGAATTGGAGAAAATTTTTTGTGGTGTTCTTCATTATAATCAACTTAGTGAATGGTAGGTGTCTTCTCTTTAGAGATAAATCTAATTTTTCTCACAAGCTATGTATTTTTTTTGTTGTTGTTGTTGTTCTCTGGATCACAGTCCCTGTAGAATGTRTTTTTAACTTGATCTATAAATGGTTGCTGCAAAATTGAAGATAMTTCCATGTATTTGGATTGCTCTGATATCATGGAAGGAGACCACTTTGCAGTTTTGACCCCTGGCAGTACGAGTTAAGTTGCTCTTTCTGAAGAGGTGCTATTAGGCAGTTAATTTCCAGATAAATGCAGCAGTCCTTGTTTGTTGCTTACAGCGATGCTAGCTGCATTGCCCCAGRTGTGTAGGCTGGTAATATTTCTAAATGTGCTGGTCTTTGCTCAGAGTGGTTTCCACTATGCACATGGCTGAATGATGAGTTTCTGTTTGGCAAATACAGTGCTTTCCTGTCYAGTGTTTGAAAAGCTTTTAACTCTCTCTTGCTAGGCTTTCTAGGCTTTGTGTTTGTTTCCTCCTTAATTCCAGGACATTGCACTGTTGACAGCAGGAGAGTTATTTCTGTAAATAAAAACAATTCTTGTATTCCAGAAGTGGCTGCTAAGCAGTTTCTTCTCTGCTTCGCTAATGCTTACTCTTTTTTCCTGCAGTTTCCTTAAGGACTTCCTACCAAGCTCTCTTTTAAACCTCCTTTCCCTTCCTCTATTTCTGTATCGCTTCCCAGGGGCCTTCCTTGTGATGGCAGTTTTCATTAGTGATTTTTTTGATCCTTCTTTGTTGCAGACTTGCTGTCAGGGTTTCTTCCATGAGCTTACCCGACTGCCCCTTACCTCTTCCTGGCTTTTCCACTGTCTGCCAGGTCTGCTCAACTTGTTTCTCATACGCAGGAGCCTTTCACCATCTTCAATCCCTGCTGTCAGCAGTATGCCACTTCTTYGTAGGGAGCACAGCTTAAGGCAACAAACTGTGTAGTGGCTGAGTTCAGAGGGGTTTTCCCTCTCCTGATGAGCTCCAAGCTCACCTGATTTTTATCAGGGTAGTTTTGCTGCACAGTCAAAAAGTACGTAGCAAGTAGTGGCAGCTAGTTCTGGAACCTGGCAGTCACTGRTATCTTGGAAAAGCTGGAGGTAGTCCTTGCTGCCTTGCTGTCGGTTCAGCCTGTCTGCAGACTTGGTGCAGTCATGCTTTAGTTTATGTAGAGACTGTTAGCTTTTCTCTAACCAAAAAAAAAAATTAAAATGAATCTTAAATACTATGGATGAGACTACCAGCAGATGCGCAAAGAAACATTCTGGTCTACATTTCTCTTTAAACTTTAATTCATTTATTTGTATATGATTAATTTTGATATTTTCCACTGTTGGTTGTATATGGCAGATAGAGGCAATCTTTAATAAGCTTTTTTTTTGTCTTACTGTCCATTTAAGTCTTACAAATTACCCTATACAACTCAAAAAAAGTAGCTGTGTTGCTATCCAAGTGATAACACATAAATGTGCTAGCATAACTTCTGATAGTGAACATAGTTATGCAAATTTCTTAAGGTTCCCCCCCCAGCTTTAAAATAGGCACACTGATTGCTAGCATGTCTACTTGTGCTCTCCCTGATGCGGTAACACCTTGATTAAGCTATTGTCCTCCCCCCAACTCATTTCATGAGATAAGTATTGTGTTGTGAAATATGAAACTACATGACTTTTTTTTTCCCCTTTGGTCATAGTCACACCCACTGTGTGAAACTAGCCTGTTGTAAGTACTTACAGCACAGCCTTAATTTGAGGAACTGATTCATCAAGCTGTGTTGCTTGCTCAGCTATTCAAAGCTGTTGTAATAGTGTTCCTTTACTTACCTCCCTGTCCCAGCGGCCATGCTGAGCCTGTTCTGGTTCGGTGTTTGCCTAAGGTGCCAAGCTAAGTGACAGGACACAGTAGAACTTAATGAACTTAAACAGAATGAACTTWACGAACTTAACACAATGAACTTAAAGATTTAGAGCCAATGTCACTGTTCTTTTTTCCAGCCTGGCAGCTAAAGGTGATGTGGATGGGCTGTATGCTTGGTACCAAGCTGGTGCAGACCTGGAGCAAACTGGCTATGATGGCAGGAATGCCCTAGAAGTAGTAAGTGTGCATACTGCTCTACTCCATATGGTCTTCTAACTATGTGAGTAATAATGGACACTGTCAGACAATATTATTTTGGGAAAACCAACTGCTGCTTTGGAGGCTATAAACTGATTTAAAGAGTATTTCAAACTCTGAAGTCTGGTACTGTTCTGAAGTAATAAATCATTGGAGTCAGAATATTCTCATCCATGTCAGAGGAATTAAAATTTAAATTGGATTTTATTTATTTTGTGGTAGCGTACTCTTACTTCCCACAAGTAAGTATTTGCATGTCTTGTTGCACAGGATGGCAGGATTTATTCATGTTTCTACTTACAGGCAAAGGCTAAAGGGCATACAGAGATTCTTGACTTCTTTGGACATTAGCAGTAAAGAAGGTAAGATTGAGTTTTGAAGAACTAGGCTTCTGAAATGAATGAATCAGCATGTATGGAKGGGGATCTTATATTCAAGCCCTCACGAGCATCTAGGGCATCTGAGTTCAGCTGCTGTCACTGCCTTAGTTTCCTATATAACCCTGAGTACTTGGATCCTTCATGTTTATTCCTCTTTCTGTCTGAGATTGTAACTGGTAGACATGGATTTGTATGGTGCATTCTACAGTATGGGTCTGAACTTGATGGGGTGTCTAAATGCTCTTATAACAAAAATGATGGGGGCAGCAGTATATTGTTGTATTGGCCTGGTACAAAGAATTGCTCCTCTGTTTTGTTTGCTTTAGAGAGGAAGTGGCTTTAACCGGGGACTTTGCCAGCTGTGTTTTGTAGGGTGCCACGCCTACAGCACAGCAGCATCCCTTCCTCCAGCAGAACTGTGACGTGATCACGGCCGTTCTGTCGCAGCCTCCCACTCAGCAGGTCCTACTGTGGCACATACCCCATTTCCACGTGTGCTCTCCCACTCGCTTTTTCACTAAGCTCTTTATACTAGACCGTCTTCTGGCAATGAARTCAACCACCACTGAAAACATGAGGCAGACTCTTAACAGATGAAAACTAGTTACGGCTACCTAAATAGACGGTAGAAAGTTTCCTTTCAGGACAGAGCTCTGCCAAGGGTATGGTCCCCTGGGTGCACGACAGGGCTGCCCTCTCTCCCGTTCAGACCCTACGTATAGTTAGCTGGCTGTAATCCGGACATGGACTCACAGGGTGAATCTCTTTCTTACTGCTAATATGCAAGGTGCATTTCCTTAACTGTGCTATGAGATGGGTGTGAACCTCCTGTTCAAAGCATCAGATCTGACAGGTCTCTCTGTAGTAAAGTTGTCTGGGCATCTGTCCTTCTCCAGTGCTTCACKGTAACTGAAGACATTTAAAACATGCTTTTTCTTTCTTAGAACTCCTTTCTGATGCAATACCCTGTTAATTCTGGTATCTCTTCTCCAGTATACTGAAAAGCCTAATGCATCAGAGATTTAAAACACTGGGAATGGATGATGTCTTTTATTTTAAAAAATCAAAATGTAGTTAAATGTTTTGCTGCATCCATTACCACCTTGCATCTTGCTTGGCCCATTTGATCAATACAAGTGAACTCACGTACCTGAATGGGGATTTCCAGCTGGAATAATAGCATGTTTTCAGTCACTATGTGCTGGTCTAAATGAGAACATGAGACAAAAACAGATATTTTTGCCTTTTTGTAAAGTTTTGGGGGGTTATTTTGTTTTTTGCTGATATTAGCTGGTGTTAGATATAATCACAATCTCCAGCATTTAAATGGAAGTTTTCAAGAGTCCAGGATGAAGACACTATAAATATCTTCAGAGTATGCGTTACGTTGCAGATGGATTTCCGTTATCAGTGAGATATGTCTGCACAAGTCACTTTCCTTTTGCAAGTGGAGAGGGAATATGTTAAATCTTCAACTCCTGTTGGATCACCTCTTAATTCCTTTGGACTGAGCCATCAGTAGTGTAGGCAGCCTGAAGGAAGTCTTCAGGACTTCATCAGAACTTGCTCGACAAGCTACAAGCTAAACTCTTCTTGGGAAGGTTTTGGATACCATCCAGTTCTAAACCAAACATTTTCTCTTTCTCCATAGACTGTAGARGATGGTCGTTGATCTTCAGCAAAACCAGCTTTGAATCCTTAATGATGTTAAGCAGTTACAGGGGGGGAAAAAGAAAGAAAGAATGGTGGCTACACATCAAGCATGCAGGAAAGCTAGAATTGATGCAACTTTAAGGCCTCACTGATTTTCTAAAAATGATTTGCTGCTTTAGGTTTTAATCACTTTTTAAATTATTTTTTAAAGTAAACAGTGAGGCTGGAATGTATTATCTCTTTACTGTACAAGTTCTGTTTTCAAGTAGACCTCTTGAATCTTCGTATGTTAAATCAATGAGGGAAGTATTGCATACGTAACAAAATGAAATACTGTGGTGAATTTATAACAAGAAAAATAAATGGATTGTACACTTCTGTGTTTAAACTAGTAAAATCTCTGAGGAACAATGTTGGTTTCACTGTGTTTTTTGCAACAGCTTGTATCTCATCAGTTGCAATTACAGCAATTGAGAGTGTCAGTGCAAACAATTGAATCAGTCATAGGCATCTGCCTGCAGTTGGGTACTAATCTTCGCTAGTGTGTCACTATAAAACTTCACTTAAAATGAGTAGGAGGCAGATGCCGTAAAGCATATTTGTGGGGCTGTCTAAGTGAACTGATTGTTTTGTTTCTAATAGTGTCTTTACCACATCCTAACTGGAATATAATCAAGATTGCTACATACTGGACACTTAATTCTTTGGATTATGGAAGTGATTTGAGTATTAACAGACCTTCAGTTTAAAGTTCCACTACACTGAGACTAAAGGAAAAAAAAAAAGCAATATGTATCTTTTGATATATCTTTTGAGCTGTGCCTACACTGGAATGTGTAAACTTAGAGATTACTTCAGGCAAATGCATATATTGGAGAGGCAACTTTTAATTTCATCTACAGCTTCCAYGATAATCTATGTGGATTTTATATCTGCTTCATCTGAAGTGAATCTTTGAAATGCAGATTTTTTTTCACCTCTTTTTACTCTTCACCCTTCCCATAGATATTCTTATCATGGATAAAAGCTACACTGAGCTTGCTAGTATTTAAAGATTCCCAAGGTGTGTTGCATATCAGATCTCACCAGAAACAGGATAACTGTGCATGTAGTTTGAGAAAATAGCATGTATATCCTGGTTTAAATAATGATAATAATAATAAAATGCATGTTTTTTTAATGTGAAGAGCTTGTGCACCTCTTARCTGCAGTCACAAAAAATACAACTATACTGTCTCATTATTAAATAATTGATGTTACATAGCAAAAACATTCTTTATATTGAATAAAATTAATACTGAATTAGGTAAATGAGATCTGAAGTAAACTTCAGAAATTAGGCTTCCAAYTGAACACCTTTTTGGTGTTTTATCTCTAAATACATAAATGGAATATATGTAACAACATCTGTGAAAATTTTTACAATCAGGCAAAAAAAGTGTTGACTTTTCTTCCTACAGTATTTAGACCTAGTATCTTAACTCTTGYCTAGACAATTGTCTAAAAGTTGATGTACTGAACTAGGAAATGCCTTAATAAACTTTTCTGCAGGTTACCTCTTTGGGATTGGAATCTTTGTTTCCGTTTAAGTGATTCTCAGGTGGAATTAATTTGTCTATAGCAGCATTTTCATTCTTTATTTCTGTCCAGAATTACTGTGATACATATACAAGCATCGTTATTTTCCTTAAACTTTTCAGTATCAACTGATTTGATCTACAGGCAGTTTTCTAAATAATAACGTCCATAAAATTCTTACATTTCTAAAATGCAACATACAACATTGATCTAAAGTACAAAACACACTTTTTTTTTTTAATGAAGGACAGTATTCTGGTCTTGTACAGCACAGGTATCTGTGTGTTTTCAACAGCAAAAAAGCTTAGTCAAGAACCTGAGACATGTAGCTGCTGCAGAAGTGTTGGGTTTGTTCCCACCRACGGATCTTTCATGTTGCAGAGACGCTGCTGGAATGAGCGCTGGTGCTGGAAGCTCTGCTGCCTCTCCGCAGGGGAGACGCTATAAAAGCCTTCTGCAGAAGTCAAATATTACATCAATTCTACAACTTTCTTTGCTTGAAGGATAACTCCCAGCTTCCACTTTGTTTCTTTTTCCTAATGATCCAACTAATAGTGTCAAGGGATAGGGACTACTTGGCCTATGTCAACACTTCTCTAATGCTGAAGAAAGCAGAGATTTGCACAATTAACACGTCCAAGTTCCTGTCTGATTTGAGTTATAGTATTTCCTTTCCTAAATACATCCACTTTCTTTTTTACTCATGTCTGAAAACATTAAGTTTCTGTTTAGAGATTCTCTCATAAAAATGCTGTGAGGGAGAGGCACTCTTAATTATTTGAAAAATCAGCATGTACTTGCTCTCCTATTGGTAAACTGTTAACATCTCCWAGGGTGGCTGACCCGCTGGCAGATTGGCTAGCTCTGTCTGGTCAGTGCATACTGGATTAAATCAGCTTTTCTTTAGCAGCACTCCAGTATCTGCTGCTGCTTCTTAAATTTCTAAACACCTCTAGTTCTGCATGTGCTAACTTAGAATTATTGTACTGCAGCATGTCTCAGTTGTCTCAAATATGTCTCAAATGTAATGGCAACCCCTGATCTGAGACTAAATCCCYCTTTATTCTGTGAATTTTGTTTTGTTATTTTATTTGCAGTCTTCTGAATAGTGTGATCTACTGGGATTCTTCCAAAAAGATTGAGTGATCTAGCCAGAAAATTCCCCTATTTTTTGAAGGGGAATGACTAATGACGTATATGTCCCTTGTGCACAGAAGACAAAGTAGCGTGCACAAATCCACCTATACACAAAACGCTGATGGAATAACGGCATAGTGGAATCCGGCAGTAGCGTGTAAATCCCTTTTCTAGGTACCTSTGCTGATCCCCACATAACCCCACCACAACAGTGTAAGAAATCAAAAAATGCTTTTAAAATTTCCAGCAKCACAATTTGTTAGATCACTATGGAACACCTGAAATAACTGTATGATGGGTGAAAATACGTAATTATAAAGAACTCATCAAATGTGCTTGGTATATGTCATCACAAGCGTTGCTGATACATTTGTGTCTCTTCCAAGTGAGCTGTATCAGCAGTATAATCTTCTCCTAGACTAGTAAGACTAGTCTTTCCATGATTCTCTAACATTTTATGATGCAGCTTGATTGCATGGTTATAATAACACTTTCATATTACTTACTGTTTAAGAGAAGCTACTAATGTAGAACACTTAAAATATAAAATAAAACACTTATAAGATATTTAAAATACGCCAAATAAGATACTTAAATTTAAAATACAAATGAATCTGTGGAACTTGAATGTTACCATCTTAGATAGTCCATGAGTCAGAATAAAATCTGGTATTATTTGTGCAAAGTGTCTACTTGAAAATTACTTTTAGAAACTTAATTATACATCTCATTTGTTTACCTAAATGGGAAGAGGCATAAGCCTGCATCTCAAAAGTGTAACAGAGACAAGTATCCTGATTTCTAGCAATGAAATTAAATCAGTCTTGTCTAAACAGCACAAAATCACACTACTTAATCTGTCCTAGTTGGAAAAGTTGGTGCAATCACATAGTCAAAAGATTTGGACCTTGATGTCCAAATCTATCTTGACATCTGACCAAAATTGCTGCTGATGTAACAGGAATATGTAACAGATGGGGCATACAGCTCCTTGCAGGCTCTGTTAGTAAGGAAAGGGCAGTGCCCCTCTCCCCCTCATTCAGCCCTGCCGTCTTGCTTGCTCAGACACGCTCGGCTGGTGCAGATCTTAACGCTGCCTCACTGCCGCTCTAAGCGCCACACCAGCACCTCCCTCCTGCGCCGGGATGCTGCACATTGCAGGGAGGCAGTCGGCCAGAGCTGGGGAAAGGCACCAGCCAACAACGTCCTGCAGTGCAGACCTGTGGCCTCCCCGGTGCGGAGGTCCTGCCCTGCTTCAGCAGCGCGTGGCCTGATGCGTGGCACGTTGTGCTAGCGAAAGGCCGAGAGCCTTCTCAGTCGTGCAGCAACAAGTCTTGCAGCCCTCAGCCCTTCTGCACCCTCTCAACTTCAAATCGTGAGCTATACGTACACCTCTCTTGACAGACGAACGGTGGGCAGGGGAGATTGCACGTGGCCAGAACCACCTCCGAGGCAGCACTTGCGGCGTTTCTGAGCGTGTGCTAGCCCTGTTTATTATACGTTTGTGCGCACAACAAATGCGTTTATCTTACCTTAGCACCCAKTGTTCTGCATCCTGTTTGACTCTCTTGTGCTTGATGTTCAACAGTCACAGACCCTGTTTTCAGGTGTTTACAAGTGAAATGAAGATAAGACTTTGTGCAGTGAAGGAAGCAACAGGTGATAAAACAGGGAAGAAAGGGGCAAAAGAATGGCAATAATGGTCATTATTACTTAGTCTGGTTATTTCTACACCTTGATTTCAAATAACAACATTAAAAGAGGACAAGTAACAACATGTAAGGGGAATGACAGTCTAGCAGTTCAATAGCAACAGTCAGGTATAGCAAAGAGAATTTCAGGTTAAAGAAAAACGAATCTTTATGGCACTGTTTTACTGAGAGAGAAGGATTTACCACAATTGAAACAGAAAATCGCAAATTAATCCTGTCATATGCAAGCAGGTGATGCACAGGGAGGGATTTGCAGATGGTGATCCYTGTGCACAGGTGATTCTTCCTGTGCCTTTTAGGGTGCGTGAGCTCCTTCCTAGGTATGTATTGCTGTCAACAGTGGAAGTGGGATCTGGACACATCACATTCTTCCTGTGGCCCATCTGAATTTCTGACTACCACTGAAGGGTCAGTTCTGGGGGACGTGATTCTCAGCACCTTCAGRGCAGACATCCAGACGAGATCTCTGCTGAACGCAGTAGGGCTCCAGGGCTTCAAGACGAAGGTGATGGCCTCTTATCTTTGCTGACAGACAGAGCATGATGTGAAATGAGTAAGTTTGTTTACTTGGACCACTTTGACTGAGCTCTCTGCCCACAGATATGTCACCATTTACCACTGTTGTTTGGAAGTTCTCCATTCAAGGACATAAAACCAGAASTATGAGATGCTGCTAAAAATCACCATACTTCTCCAGTGCAGTCACACTCTAACTCTCAATCTTCMATGGCTTGAACCAGCAAACACATGAAATCTGAGTGGATAGTCAAACCATTAATAATGTATTTCTTTCTAATGGTTTTATCAGGCATAACACACAATTCTGCCAACTCTGTAAAAAGCAGCTGGTTAGTGAAAAATTAAAAAAATAAAGTGAACAAGGTGATGGCAATTGAGAAAGTAATTAAAGTGCACTTGGTGTACTGCAGCTAATCTGAAATATGAATTGTTGGGTGGAAATTTTCAGAAATAAATAGTGATTTCAAGTGCTTCAGCTTCCAGAGTCTAACCTGACGGTAAAATGAAAAGTGGCTGAGATTTTTTGAAAATCAGCTCTATTTATAAAAAGTCAGGAACCTGGAAAGTGARGCATTCAATATTAATGACCTTGTCATAATCTCACTCATTGGTTAATTAACTTGAATTTGTATTTCTAACAAGAAAAAATTACAAAGGAGGAGAAAAGAGAATTGATTGTGAGGAGAGAAAAAAAAAAGTAACCATGACACCAAACTTTCCTGAATTTGGTAAAAATACTATATAGATTGTTTATCCAGATTTGATTTCAAAAGGGGGKTCAGTGGCTTCCATTTCTCGTATGCACATTCTGGACTATCAAYTTAACAGCTGGATGCCTTGTGAAAGAACTGCTGGGACTCCTAGGCTTCCAGTGGAAAGTCAAAGCAAAAAATAATCTTCAGAAGGACTGCAGAAATACCCACTGATTGTTTGCAATATGTTTTTTTTCTGGTGTTTTTTTTAGTGCTCTCACTGACAAGCTTGAAAATGCTCTTAATACCTGGCTGTTGATGCAGAGGCTGATTAGTCTTTCAGGTCATGTCCATTTAACAGCTCATGCACCATCTCTCCAGCACAAGGATTATCTTTCACCCATTTTTTTTTACAGCTGCTGATGCACAGGTAATTGTTGTACACACTGATCAAGCCTGTAAGTGGACAAAGCCCCAATGGCTCCTTCTTACTGTAGACTGATTATTAAAAGAATTGACATGTTTAACAATGCAGCAGAAATTCTGAAGCAGAAAATAGTAAATTTCAAYTGTTAATTTACTTACTGCTAGCTATTGTGCTACCGTATACACTCGAAAAATTCTGCTGAAGAAGGAAAAACTACATTAATTTGTATAACATAATTTACACAGTTTAAACTGCTGGAATGGACAAGATGTTTAATCAGAACCACAAGGAAAATGGTGAAACGCAGTATTACACCAAACTGATAGGTATCCTCTRCACGCAGACTGTCTACTGCAGTGCTGAAGAATGAACTGTCTGTTTAGATAGAGTTTATGAGATACAAATCTTCCTCCTGCTAAATTAATAATTTTGTGATTAATCAAAATGTTGTGCGTGCAAGGGTGGCTTTTTCCAATAAAATRTGAATTCTTAGCCTCACATGAAGCTGTTATCCATATTTCAATTACTAGCATGGCTTTATTTATTTATAAGTATCAAATGGTACCCCACCATCTTTCTAAAAGTTCTTGGTTGAAAAAATGTCCCCCTGCATCTTGTTTCTCTATAAATCACCTCATGTTATTAGGCAATAATCTGAAAATGCTTCCTATTTATGTGGAAGCATTAGGCCATCACTCAAGGTGTTTATTACCTCAAAGTAAATTAGTACTAAACTATTATTATGCCTGCATGTAACACATAATGGGCTGCTATAGTGACACATCAGCTTGAACCAACCAACGTAAACAAGAAGTTGGCCCATCAAGTATTTCCTATGAGCGTATGGAATGCTGATTTCCCAGGGAGGAAGAAAACCTACCTGCATATTTTTTTTTWAATTATTTTTACTGGGTCCAAGAAAATGACAAGATGGACCCTACGGGCCATGTCAGACTCCAAGATTTTTGCCTTGGAAACTTCCAGTCTTATTTTAGGTGAGAGATAATGACCAAGAACAGCAAGCCAGTAGGGAACGGATGAGGAAAGGAAAAACAATAGTAAACTCAGAACCCAGGCTTAGCTTGCATGCTGGAATTTTTTTAATATTGGAATTGTCAGATAAAATATGTTGTAGTACAAGGAATAGCCCTTCAGGTTGTCCCCCACACTCCCACAACAGCACTTGTGGAGCTAGGTATTGGCAGGGAAGTGCTGAGACCTTTCCCAGAAGGAGCGCGAGGTCACTGAAGGATAATAATGATAGCAGCTCCCTGACATTTTTCACTTCACTTTTTCAAAACAGAAGTTCSTTCAAATATAATCTTCCTCTCAGTGCAATGAGAGGTCTCTCCCCATCTAGCAGGATGAGTCCATACTGGCAGGTAGCACCTGTACTGTTTTATTGGGTTTGTGCCCCTGGACTGCAGACTCCATGGGAAACATACCTGCTGTTTGCTTAACAAGTCCATTTACTYTACTATGGTCCATAAAAAGCCAAGCACATAACTATTGTAATCATGTATGTGCAGCTGTAAAGTAAGGAACATAAATAAGCTTCACTATCACCAGAAATAAGGGGTAATTACTGTTCTTTTTAATACAAGCGAATTTCTCTCTACACAGTTTCAGAGCCAATTCTATTATTTTAGTGCTTCAATCACCTTTCAAGTCTTCACAGAGGAAGAACAACTAATACATGGTTTATCTCTTGGATACTGCTAAGTAAGGATGTGCTACAACATCAGTCTGTTAATACTGTCAAGCAGCTCTATTCTTCTGCCTTTTAAAGCCTTTAGCCTGTTCTGCGAGACTCCACCTAGCTAATGGAGATGCACAGCATGTCAGATTTCCTAGTTTCACAAGAGGGGCATACAGGTGAGAAACAGAACTTGTTAAATACTTACCTAAATAAATTAATTAAATGCACATTTATCCACTGCTCTCYACCATATAAGTTAGTAAAAAAGTACATTTTTCATACCATCTTATGGAATTTATACACTTGCTAAGTGTATCTCTTTAAGCTTATAACATTCATCCTAGTTACCCCTTAACCACCCTTCAGTATTAAGCATTAAGACGGACCTTTACTATCTTTTATCTTACTCTTCCCTGAAAGAAACAACCTTAAACATTCTATTCATAAAACCACTGACCCTTATTAAAAAATACAAAGCATGTGATGTGATGATTCATCCTGCCAAACCCATACAAGCTCTCGTACCTGGGCTCCCAGGGCTTCCCCGCGTAATTCCCCCCCCCCCCCGGGGGGCCACCAGCCCGAACCCAGCCCAGCGCAGCGACTGGGTCCCCGGSCACTTGATGCAGGACCGGTGCGGCAGCGGGGCCTGGCTGGCTGGGCGGGAGAGGGCTTTCGCCCTCGGGTGGTACGGACAGCGGGGTTATTACTCAGCCGAGCGGCACTGCCGAGCGGTGGGTGCAGGCGGGTGCTCATCGGGGCAGGCGAGAGCTGGCAGGGTCGTTAGCGAGGGATCAGATACAGATACGGCCTGCACGATCGCGCTGCGGGCATCGCCGGGAGGAGTGGGACATCTACGGCGCTCCTAAACCAAATGACCRCCCTCACGAGGAGTGAGGAACCGCCTTGCTTCCAACGGACCCCCACTGACGTTGAGGACAGATGTGCCCCTGAATCATCACAGAAACAGCACACGCCKGTCTGTCAGAGAAAGGCGACTACCCTCCTGGGAGAATAGGGGGGTCCAGGCAACCCGCAAGGACTGAGGCCCCTGCAAAAGGGGAYAAAATTAGCTTCTGGGCTTGAGTCTGAGAGGGCAGTGGAGAAGGAGCTGGTTTTACCCAAGGACTGCAATGCCTCCAGCCTCGGTCCTGGAGCATCTTCGGCGTGAGGTTTGCATAGGCTCCTGGAGCAACCAGCCTGCTCCTGGTCCTGGTGCAAGTACCTGGCTCACCCCAGCCGCCCAGGAGCAGTTACAGCATGGCCACAGGGGCTTCTCGCTCCCCTCCTGTGCTGAGGGGCCTTTTCTTAAGGGCATTTCCGCCGGGATTGGCTGGTGTCGCCTTATGTATTTTTAAAAGGCCAAAGATCACAGGATCCGGAGCGCCGCAATTCATACACAGCACTTTAAGCACTTTTTACATGCTCTTTAAGCATTCAAAGCACTACATAAACGTCAGCGAGGCCTCCGCAGATGAGGCAGGTGAGCACCTCTGCTTTTCAAGGCGTGGTGCAGCGACTCGGCCGAGGCCACGGGCTGAGTCACCGCCAGAGCCGGGTTCGCCATCCACCTCTGCCCGAAACCACCTCTCCCGGCCGGCTCAGGCACCGCGAGCGGCCCGGCGCCGTCCGCGACCGCCCTGCCCCGCCGCGTCCACAGGCGGCCAGGGCCTTGGGCTCCCCCTTCCCCAATATTTCTCGGTCCTAAGTCAGGGTCGGAAACCCCCAGGAGCAGTGAGTGAGCGTGGGGCAGCTCTGCAGAGCCGCGACGCTTCGGCGCCGCCGGCGTGCGCTTCTCCCCGCGCCTCAGCCCGGCCGCCAGCACCTTGCGCCCCTTTCCGAGCCAACCCCCACCCCTTCATTTCGGGGGGRAGCTGCCTTCCCCCGGCCCCACGCGCCCCACGGCACGCGTGTGCCGGCAGCAGCGGGCGGGCCAGCGACGCGCAGCAGGCCGCAGGCCGCCGCCGCCATTTTGCGCCTTGACGCCATCGCCAGCGGAGAGCCCAGCCGAGCTGGCCTTTGCGGTGTGGAAACAAAACCCCCCCAGCGAACGGGGTAGGCCGGTTTGGGGCTTTTATTTATTTATTTATTTACTCTTTGAAGGCTGGCAATAAGGCGAGGGAGCCGGCGAAACCCGCCGAGCCGTGTCCCTCCCCGCCCCCCCCCTCCTCCGCGCCGCGCCGCGCCGCGCCGGTGACAGGGCGGAGGGAGGCGAGGCGCCGCCCGGGAACAGGTTTGTCTTTTTGAACCTGCTGACGTTTCCCTGCCCCACGCGAGCGCTGCTGGAAACAAAACCGCCCTGTCAGTGCGCGGGCAGCCCGGAAAAACTGGTCGTGTCAGGGGCGAGGGCTGCATTCCTGACCGCCGCGGCAGGGGACGGCTCAGGCGCCCGCCGCGGCCGCGCGGCTATAAGAGGGGCCGGCGCGGGCAGCTGCGGCAGAGGGGCGGCCGCGGCGGGGGCGGCCCGGCGCGGGCCGGCCCCTGAGCACAAGGGCTTCTCGCCTCGCCCTCCCTGCCCGCTCGGAGGGGAAGCTCGTTGCCTCGGCGCCCGCGAAGCCCCGGCGCCAGGGGATGTCGGCGGGACGTTGGCCATGAGTAAGTGGGCAGCGCTGGGAGAGGGGGGCAAGGGGCGGCCGGGCCGGGCCGGGCGCTGTGCCCGCCGCTGCCCGCCCGCCCCGTCTGTTTTGTCTCGTCCCTTAGGTCCGCCGCGGCGAGAGGAAGAGCCGAGCCCGGGGCCAGGAGCGAGTGGGAAGCGCGTGCGCGCCCCCGCCCCGCTCCCGCCGCGGACCCTCCGCCTCCTTGGTGCAGTGGTTCTTAACAGTTCAACAGTTCTCTATCATAATTGTGAAATGTTTAGGACCACTTGACCAGCGGGGCCCGGGCATCGCGCCGGCAGCGGCGGGCGGGCGGGCGAGCCGCCCTGGCGCCGCGGGAGAGCGGYGGCGGCGGCGCGGGGCCGCTGACCGCCCGCGCCTGCGGCCGCCGGTGAGAGCCAGCCGCGGAGTGCGCTTTGAAAATAACAATAATAAAAGAAGAAGTTAATAAACTTCTGACAGCCTGTGCTGTCAGAGCCGAGGCGTTTAATCTCTTAAAAATAAACAGGTAGGATAAACTGCTCTTCTGCTACAACTTCTGGCTCTGTTCGTGGCAGCCTGTTGCACTTCATGTGTATCCATGTTTTTTTTCTCTCTCCTTTCCTTTACCTGCACACTTTTTTTTTTTTTTCAATCAGATTGCCGACTCTCAAGGCTGTGTTCTTCAAAAGCTCACAGCTTTTCCCCTGGTAATATATGCAATGTATGGTCAGTGGTAGCACTCTTACTTACTTATTTGAGTGCCCTTTATTTATTTATTTATTGCCTTTATGCTGTGGTGGTTCATGCTGAATTATTTTCCTTTTGCATGCTTTTGCTGGGCAGTTAAAGGATAATCCAGACCTTTGTTCCCACCTTGGTCAAAATGACTTCAGTGGTGTCTGGCTTAGTTAAGGCTGTCACATCGAGGGTCTGATCTAAAAGCCTGTGGATTTGGTGGAGTTTGTTGGGCTTAGATAAAATTGGATCTTTCAAAATACAGGATTGCATTCTGAAGTTTTTTAAATYTGAAAACAGCAGTTCTGCCAAAAACTTATTTTTCTTTTAAGTWTCTTTGTAAATGAGAAGTTCTTCCTGTGTTGTGCTTATTCTTCTCCTCCCTTGCTCCAAGAGTCAAACAGAACTAGAAAAATGTAAGGTTTCCCCCTTTTTTTTTAATTTACACTTAAACAAAATAGGCAACAGACTAAAACATAAAATAGAATGTTACTAGTCTAAATTTGATGAAGAAGAGTTACTGAGCTTTTTTTTCCCTCTCTCTCTCTCTGAATACATACATGTATTAAAAAAAAAAAAACTTAAAAGCTACAAGGTGTGCATTTTTCTCCATTGCTTTTGTGGTGGTGTTTGCTTCAAACTGTCTGGTATGAACAACTGTCTGATGGGAACATGAGCTGTGAGTATAATTGCAGGTAATTCTGGCCTCGCTGGAGTCAAGAAGGAGTTCTGACGTTGCCTGCAGTTGAGTTRTGATCTTCAGAGGAAGAACTTCCAGGAGAAGCTGGAAATATTTGAAGAGTAGGCAAGCCTGATATGTAAAAACGCTTCTGAGGGACAGCTTAGAAATGGCATGATTTTTAGCAACTGCTGTAACTCAGAACAAGTTAGGCAAGGTTAATTACAGCATAATAGGGTTTAATTTAACTGGGAATGAGGGTATGGTGGTTGCTAGCAGTGTTTCTCAAACTGTGAGGCTGGCCTCCTTAGGCAAGCTTACACAAGCCCAAAGCAAATGGAAAAACACATTTTGTCTGGGACTTGGCAAAGGTAGAACCCCCGCATCTATTAATGATGATTCCTCATTTGCCAAGGCAAAAATTGAAATGCTCTCCCAAGGAAAAGATTAATGACCTCTCCCACTTAAGGGTCTGATGATTCAATACTACTGTCTGGGCTCTAATATATGGCACTCATTATCACAGTCTGAGCACCTCCCAAATATTTAGAAAGAAATAACACTAGTGTTCTGCACACACAGTTCTCATTAACTAACTTAGTGGGTGTTGTGAATGTTTAAATAGAGCAGAGCCCTGAAGAGCTGAAAATAGCCTTGCAAAACACATTGTGGGTTAGATCCACAGCTGGCTTGAATTGGCATAATCCTGTTAACCTGAGTGGTGTTATACTGACTTACTGGGGTTTGACCCTGTATTTTTTCTCTCTTGTCCTATCTCCAGTCAGTGAGTCTAATCCTCTCACCTGCCTGTATCTCTACTGTCTACCGACTTCAGTTGGGAATATGAACTGTACAAAGTGGGGTTGGTTGTTTCCAGGGAATCTTTATGCTTCCTACTGCAGTGAGAGGTGATGTGAGTTGTTTTTCCTGTGTTAGAGTCCACTGTACCTTGAAAAAGTTTGAAAGGAACCTGTCTAACAGGGATAAAGAAAGTTTTTGTGGTTTTCTTTTTTAGAGAAGATCTCTCTGTGTGGAAGAGTGAACGTGTGGGGGAGGTTCTGCGTGCACAAAGAAGAGAAGGGCTTAATGTTCTCGTACCAGATTGTCAACATCAAGGCAAACCTATACTGATTACTAATAGAAACTAGTGTTTCATTATAATCTTTGGGTGGAATCAGGGAGCGCCACAGCATTACTAGACTGCCTCTTTTATGTGTGTTTTCTTCTGTGACATTTTAAAGGTATGGAATCAGGTTGACTTGTAACCATTGTTTTTCCTTGCTCAGACCGAGTGAACTCCTGATGACAGGCTTGTAGTTTGCATGGGCTGGCAGTAAGCTGCGTGCATGAACAAACAAACAAACAAATCCCCGACAAATATGCACTGAAAACCTCTGGGTAAACAGCCTTTCCTTGTGATATTGTCTCAGCTAAGCAAAAGCCTGAGGGTATGAAGGGAGGAGACTGTCTTCAGCCAAACTTAGTAAAATGTTGTCCTGCGGTTGCAGAGCATGTTTTTAGCACATTTCAGACAATATTCCATTTTATCTTATCACTGGAATCTTTGCCTTTGTATATTAACATTTAATTTTTTTACTCCCCTTTTAAATGAACAGCAAAGATATTACGGTCAGTCTGGAAGCATGAGTAGACTAAACCTTCTGGTTACCGTGGGCTAAGAAGGCATTTCTCCATGTCTGCTCTGCCCAGGAACAGGAAGCAGAAGCACATTCCTCCCTTGCTGCTCTTTTCTGTAGGCTGCTTAATGCTTTGGCAGCATCTGGTAGTTTCAGTGTATATATACAAATATGTTGGATGTGATACTGATTCCTCAGATCTAGGAGGTAACACAGTAAAGCATGCTTCCAGATCAGTCATGTCTGACTTAAAGGTGTGTTTTCTTTTGCTGTTTGCCGTCTCCTGAGTAAGGCCATTTAGGGGCAATATGGGTATTAATGCTTGTCAGCAATTGAGTAATGGTGTAATCAAGGCATCTAGAGGATCATACTTGGGTCTTTGACCAAGAAGGTGCATCTCTAGAAAACCTTAAAAATAACAGTTGTAAAAGCTGTTTTGTGAAAAGCTAATACAAAAAAAATGCATTTCTAGCCATTGGTAGTCAAGGTTCTCAGAGGGTTTGTGTGTAACATCTAGGATGACACTTGCAATGTTATTCACCCAATAATTTCCATGCTGAGTGACCAGACATCCACTGTTTAACTATCTTTCTTTTAGCATGAGAAATTCTTAGGCCAGATGTGGCTATTTGCTTTATTACTGTAGGGGGAACAGAGGCTGACCCACTGCTTGCCACTTCCAATGTAATAGGTGTTGGTGACCATATTTTCAACCCATRTAAACTGGCTTATAGTTTTTCATTTCTGAAATGAAAGGTAGGTATGTTTATTTACTCCAACTGAGGCACAGATCTTGAATTTTTTTCCCTACAAATGATTTTGTACTCAAAAGTGATGATGTAGATGTACAGATAATATTTTGAAAAATGTTTTCCAAATACAGTTAACTGTCCGTATCTGCAGTGACTGCATCCAGAGAAGACAAATGGAGTGGCAAAGATTTTCTGATTTCTATGAAGGAATGATTTTTTTTTTTTTTGATAGCTAATTTGCTTTTTGTTCCTTCTTTGACAAAAATTTATCCAAGAACCTGGGATTTTTAGAATCTACGTGACTTCCATTTTAAAGGTGTTGATAATTTTCAGCAATTTATGTTGGTAGCTGGTGAGTGACTATCATCTCACCAGTTAACTTTTGTTCTAGCTCTGTCTGATGCAGAGGCCTGTTACTTATGTCTTCCTTTAGTCTGCATGGCTTCATACAAGCTCTCTAATGTCCATGAGCAGACCCAGCTCTCAGATAATGCTTTCTTACTGCTGTCTGGGATTCTGTATTTGACTTGTGAAAGCACTGATAGCTGGTATTTCTACAAGCATTCTCTAGAAATTTGAGAGCGGAGGGTGTCATCACAATATTTGAAGCTGGGGTTAGTGTTTTCACCATTTACCTTTTAGTGGACACCGGGGTATGATTTGCCTGACCAAATGTAAACACTGAGTTGCCTAAACTAACTTTATTGCTAGTGCAGAGAAATGGGCGTTCTCAGATGTGATTCATCTTTCCATCCTAAAGTGGATGGCTGAAGTAAATCAGATTAATTGTACCCTGAAAGTGCCTGTTTCTCTTCTTTTTCTGTAAAGAGGAGCAAGATGACTAAATCACCTGTAGCCTTCTACATTGTGGATGTCTGAGGCTAGGTGACTTGAGCCCCCTTATGACTCTCCATGCTGTTATTCTTCAGTACAAGCCTCTCTAGCCATAAGCAGCTGCTCAGCTTCTTAGGTTAGATACATGTTGTCCCTCARCTGCTAGGTTTATTTGAACTACCTTTTTCTTCCTTCCTTGAGTGCAGTGGGAAGGAATTTTTAGAATAACAGGCACTAAAATTAGAAATAATTCAGTGACACTTTTATAGTAGCACATGCAAGAGTACTTGCTCCATAGTAGTTTAACCTTCACAATATCATAAAGCAGCTGTAGAGTCTTTCCAGCGTCAAGATGAAATAAATTTTTAGTAATGTTTAGTTACCACATTTCAGAGTCTTATGCAGAGCTATTTTTGCCGATGCTTTTATTCCTGGGTTCGTAAGAAATCAGGAGCGGGAGAACTGGCCCAAGATCAAGAGTTACCATACTGTTTAATTGTCAGGAACACTGTAAGTAGTACATCTGGATTAATACGTGAAGTGTAGTACACTGGGCCTTTTTCCTCCTTTAGGAAATTTTAATCTGTTCTGGCAAATGTGCTTTTTGGTGTCTTGCAGCCTAGGCAACCTTACGAACATATTCAGTGTCAATGATTCATTAATTGCTCAGGTAACTTCATCCTGAATCTCTTGGTAGCTTGTCTTGGTACATCTTGCCCCTACAACTCCAGCTTCAGGGTTCGTGTGATTCAAGGATAACTGAAAATCTTTAAGTTTTTAGTTCCCATTGCAGCAGAAATGTTTGAAATAGTAATCTGAAGGCACCAGAACTGCTCAAACTGGTAAACAAATGGAATCAAAGCCATTTCTACTCTCGTGATTTTTGTTGTGGGGTAGAGAAGAATGATTCATTATTTCTTATTTTCTTCATGCTTGGAATTGACAATATCACATTGTAATAAGTCTGTAAAGATGTTCCCCRTTAATATTATTACATTCAGACAGAAAACCAATTTTTTTTTTTCACATGGGCATAAAACCAGGAAAACTTCAGTTATTTGTGTACGCTGATGGAACAGAATAAACAAATGGAAGATACAAATAGCACTGCAATGATCCATGCTTTTGTCATTCCAGGTAAACTTGGGATTCCCATGCAAAATGCTGTCTGCTGAGACCTACATTTTGTTGATGCCAGGTCATTGGTAGGTCAAGAGGATTGTCAAGCTCAATTGGTACATGGGAAAAATTACTGTTTCTTGTGGGCTGCTGAGAAGATCCATTTAAATTCTGGCAGCAAGAGATCTGGAAAGAGGTTCCCTTAAATGCCTGTAATGTGTGGGGCAGGAGAATTCAGAAGTACCTGACTCAAGGCAAGGGAGACTGGAGTATGAGGAGATGGCTCCTGACACCAGAGCCTTGCTCTTTGCAGTGTGTCCTGAGCCTCCTGAATCTTCCTCGTAGCTGGGATAAGCAGCTTCCTACAGAGTATGCTGCTTTTTTGTAYTGTATTCCCGGGCACTGTAATCTGCCCTGATGACAGATGGGGATCTAAAAGGTGATTTAGAATTACAAGGGGAACGCCCACCAGACTTCTTATTCCGGTATGTTCCTTCTACTGTCATTGCATSCTGTCTGTAAACTTCCTTTAGCTGACCATGTTCACTCTCCCATGTGCACACCCTGAGGAGGATTTAGTGGAGCTGTGCAAGTTTCCTTGTGGACTGCTGTTAGCGTCCTATTTCAGCAGTGCATTGCCGAATATTAAAGGTCAAAACGGTAGCATCCCAAGCTCCCTCTAACTAGCTTCACATATAAAATTGTAAAGGCAATTTTTGTGCTCATGTCAAATTTAAAGAATGGTGTTTTATTGACTTCATAGACCCAAAGTTTTTAAGGACAAGAGGATATTCATGTGGCACTGATTTTTAGACTGCCTATCTGAGAGGTTCATCTCTCCAGGAATCTCTAAAGGAAGGACAGAGAATTGTAGCAAGGCTTCTGGAAAAAATCCTACTTCCTGTAGAGCAAGCCGAAGAAGACAGGCTTAAACCGAATGCGTGTAAGTAGGCAGAGTGAACGCCTCCCATAGGGATGCGCTAGTTCCCGCCCCTGCATCACACTGCTAGTAGGATGTTGCTGGAATACCTATGGTTTGGAGTGCAACACATCTTTGAGAAAGACCTATGGCCCAGTTTAAAATACAAGACAATTTCCAGAGTGTCTAAAACAAACAGGAGATCCATTGAATATAATAATACTGTTTACATCTCCCTATATTTCTTTCCCTAGTAAATGCAAACATATTTTTGCTGGCTCTTTGTGCATTCCATTTTGTTATATGGGCTTGAAGAACAGGCAGAGTGACCACACTATTTTAAAAACAGGTATTGGATTTTCATTTTGATGCAGACTCTATATTAACCACCTAATGTTCAAGAACTTGTCAGTATCTTGCAGAGCCGTGTGTTTCCAGCCCCAAAATCTAAACTTAGCTCCAAAATCYGTATTTAAACTTAATTGTAAGTGGTCTGGAAAATCAATGTGCAAGATACTGCATCTTTCAGACTGTCAGCATGCAGGAACACAGGCGTTGCCAATCTTCACTTGCAATGTTCGCTTGTTCTACAGCAGTGACCACAAATCTGGTCTGGTGTCAGCTTGTGTCCAGACGTACTACTGTGACTTCAGGTGCTAACTGTTATAATAGTCAGTGAATGGTGTTTCTATCGTATTAATTTTACGGGATTTATGGATATGGCTTTTTGAAGCTGTGAGTTATTCAGTATTTATTGATCAATAAAATCAAATACAGAATGTGTTTGTGTAAAAGCATAATTTAGGGGGTAGAAAGAGGTAATTAATCTGGCCTCAGGTGGTTTCCTACCAAGAGTGAGTTTCAAAGGTTTCCATTTACTACTGAATTGTGGAAAGGGATATATTAAGATTATAATTTTATACTTTTTAAATGGTATCTCTTGAGAAAATTTCTAAAACAGTAATAAAAAGCTGTTATCCATACTCCTCTAAGAGCTGACTTTTCAGCACTGCTGASCATTGTAGAAGAGGTATCTCACTGCTGGTAGTAATGGTTCTGCCCTGGGACAGAAAAGAAAAGCATTTGGAGACTTGAGGAGACACTAGAGCTTCTAAGTCCACCTTTGGGACCTACCTACCTGTAATTATTGCACCACATTTAGATATAATGGCATTAGTGGAATTGTGGCAGTTAAACTACTATCCTGAACAGACATAATTGCTGTAGCAAACCAAACAATCCTGTGGCCTGCTTCTCRTGCATATTTTGCGAGTTTAAATTTAAATAGGACCATTCATTTCGTGGTTGCATGTGTCATGTTATCATATATGCCCAGGATACAGAGAATGCAGAACTGTTACAGTCCTCATGACTTAAGCTCTAACTTGGATGGCTTAGTTCTTTCATTCAAGTGTTTTCAATCATTTTCCCTGTTGTGTTACTGGTATTGAATAAAATGCATGTTTGCATGCAGAAATAGGACCTTGACTTTACAAAGACAAAGTTCAAGCAGAATGGCTGAGGACTTTTCTACTGCTGTCTTTTTTCTTATAGTTGCAAATTTGACTCTAGTTGTGAAATTGATTCTTTGACTTTGAGAATTTGGGGAGCCTGGCAAGTATATGCAGCCTTTACAAGCAGGGGTTATTCCTGCAGGAGTACTGGGAAGCGAGCAAGAATGATTAAGGAGATGAAAATAAGCCAGTGTGGAGCAAGAAGAGCGGCCCTGTTACCAGAGGAGCTTGGGGGGTGGGGAGGGGACTCTAGTTATTCACGAAGTGGGGAGATGGTGGATTGGCAGCGGGTGCGTGGGATATCTCACTGCAGAATCAGCGCTGGTGAGGAGCTGGCCTAGGAAGGCAGCCAGCCAATGTGTGTATTGTGCTCTGCTAAGATTAAGCTTCTGGGTGGGTCTGATAAAAGAGGTTAAGTTGAAATGAAGGCAAGTGGGGGGTGGCTGCGCTGCCAGGGGCAGGATGATTGTTTTGGAAAGGGGTAGAAAAGAGAGCGCCTTAGTTATTCATTTCTGGTACTTTTTCAGTAAAGTTTTGGCCCATAGTCACTCTCCCAGTGGGGATACTTCTTCTGTGGGGTAATGCTGTTTCTAGCCTTTCATCAATCTTTCCTTACTCTGTTTCTTCTCTTTTTCTTTCTTCTTCCTCTGTCTGCAGCTCCAAAATCCTGCTTCACTCTGACTTCTTTGTCCTATCCCACCTGCCAGAAGGGCCAGCAGAGGAGTAAGTAGCCTTTGTTGTTAAAAATGGTGCCTTTTTAAGTAAGTCACTGTTCAGGTTTAGTTTAGCAGGATCAGTGAACTGGGCAGATTGCCTCTCCCAGTCATTGTTTTAGTCTTATGATTTTTTTCCTCTCCTACTGAAAATAAACTTTTGTTTTGAATGATAAATTTGCATCTGGCATGTGAAGGACTGTTTTGACTTAATGTGTTCAGCAGAGCTGGCTTGAGGCTTCTCAGCTATGCATGCAAAGCAGCCAAAATCTGATATGTCACCCTGCAAATGGGGGGTATGGGCCAGATACCTTCTGCCATTACAAGAAAGGAGATCAGGGGAGAGATTCTGGCTTGGTGTCTCTATGTTATGGGGAGGCATGCCTGTGTGAGAGAGCGAGAGGGACTTCCCTCCATCCAGCAGAGGGTCAGTAGCCTCCAGCCTGGCTCTCTAGGGCTCTGGCAAAGGCAAAGCAGGCATTGGAGCTGATGGTCGTTTTGCCATGTCCAGTTTTCTGGTGCTGTAAACAACAACTTACGTTGACAGTTCCTGGAGCTGGTTCTGCTGTTCATCTCTCTATATTCAGGAGGGCCAAAAGATACAAATCCAAGAACACATACTGTATTCAATGGTAAGCCTGCATGAGCATTTTGTACCAGTTAAGTTTTTGCAGCCTGAAAATATCAGGATAGAAATGGGTACAGAAGGAGTAGCTTTTCCAGTTTAGTGAACCACTTGTATTTTTTTTTAAGTGTCATATTATGCAAGAACTTGTCATCACTTTTTGTGTTACAGGCTCTCAGCAATGTTTTCCGTGTGCAACATTGGTGCTCTCACACCCCCTTTTCTCCTTGATTCGCACAAAACTGCATTTGTCCTTCTTTGCCTTCTCAGGCTGTCAGTGCCCTGACACTGGTTCAGAACTTCATTTGTCATGTCCTAGAACATCAAATAAACAATATCTTTAATGTCTGAACTTCTGTGCAAAAGCTGAATAACATGAAGAACAGCTTATTTTGGGGGGGTGTGGGGAGACCCATTAGTGAACTGGTTGGTCTAACCCCTTGATTTTAAAACTTCTTTTACAAAGCGCACTCATGCAGGAAAAAATGAAGAAATAAAGGAGAGCCAGGAATGCTCTGTTGTTTCACTTGTCACTTGTTTATTGTAATTTGTATTTTATTCTGCATTTTTCCAATGTGCAAAGTGCATAGCTCAACTTCAGCAAGCCATGCGAGTATTCCCTGATTCACTCGAATTTAGGCTTTCTTGGCAATTGACTTTTCATTGGTGTCTCTCTTCAAGACTCTGCAGTCGAGGTTTTAAACTTACTCTTGCAGCTATAAAAGATGGACAATTTCCTGGGCAGTTCTTGGCTAAGCAGTGCCATCTGCTGTGAGTGGGGAAGCACAGACCGTAAATTGCAGTGCTGTAACATTGCTCGAGGTGGATCTGGAAATCATGTTGCTTGAATGTCGATAAATACTTTCTTTTGTATTTACTTGAGATTTGTGATTCGAACTCTGTTGCGGTCCTCGAGATTACCAGTACTGCTCAGACAAAATGTTCTTGCCTCTTGCTGCGAGTGAAGTCGGCTCTGAAGTGCCAAGAGGCTGTTGAAAATAAGCTCTTGCTCAGTTCTTTGTTGTCTCTTTGTGACAAAGCAGCGTCATTTTAGTTGAAATACACTCTTTCCAATCAAGTACGTTCAAATAGTGAATTTAGAAATTGGTTAAAAGATTGAAAAAGTACACGACTTTGAGTGGGGCAGTAACAAAAGTGCACTCAGGCTTTCATGCGGTAAAAGAAGGGGGAAAACCCCCACTTCTGCAGGAAGATAGGGCCAGTTTCCCAGGGCCTTCCCCGAGGGTGGGGACAGCTCTCCGGAGCGTGTGTAGTGACTTTGTTCCTTGCAGTACCCTCCGCACAGTGGAGGCGGGGAAATGGCATTATTTCCAGGGCCTCACACGCGATGTTCTCAAGTCGCAAGAGCTGCGAATGCTTCCGCTATGCGTGGCCGGCAAGGCGGTCTCCTGCTGCTGTAGCCGCTTGGGTCGTTTCGTATTCGGCATCGTGCTGTTTCCCCTCTGACGAAAACACGACCGCGGAGAGCTCCGTGCCCGCGGTTGGACGGGGCGCGGGGAGAGGAGCCGCCGCCGCCGCCGCCGCCGCTGTCCAGGGTGCTGACCCGGCCGCCGCCGCCGCGCCCCGAGGTGGCTCTAGCCAGAGCTCGGAAGAAAACAGTCCTCGCTCCCACCACCCCGCGTTAAAACAAACGAGCAAACGTGGAAAAGGAGGCGGGATATTCTGCTCTTCCTTCTGCAGGCTGCTCTTCAAAGGCACCTGGGCAGAGGGCATGGAAATAGCGCTAGAACCGCACGTCCGCGGTGCAGGGAGGACACTAACGCCTCCGGGTGCGCAGGTTTAGCTGAGGAAAAGGCAGCTAGGGCCGAGCTTCAGAAGCACCCAAGCAAGCGAGTGAGGGTTAAACTGGCATGATTAGGGTGACAAGAAATTAAATGGGAGACCATGGATTGCATACTGTCTCTCTTTATGACTTGCAAATTAGAATGGAAATTAAAAAGCTTGAACACAGAGATCCCCACGCCTCCCAGACACGGACAACTGAGCAAAAGATTGTCTGCAACTGTCTTTCATTAAGTGGTGTCAGGCTTTCCTTCCCCTGACCTTCACCAGTCGTTTACAGGAGCGGTTCAATCTCCCCTCGGAGAGCAGGGTCGCGGAGAGGCAGGGGACGGAGCCGGAGCGGGCCTGGGGTCACCTCTGCGCCGCCCGGCCCAGGAGGGCCCTTGCAGCGAGCGGGCTCTTTCACCCAGCCCGCCCCTACAAGGCAGGTCGCGACCCGGGGCTTGGTTAAGTCCYTGCTTTGCTACAGACTCGCCGCGTCCACTTGTGGCTTGAATTGCCCCAAGTACGGGAGGGTCACGGCCTTGCCGTGGCGGGGGGGAGCGGAGCGGGGTGCTGCAGGCCTGGGGTCCCCTCCCAGGACAGCAAGGCACCCCCGCGCGGGGCCGTGTGCTGGACGTGCTGGGGCGGGGGTAGTGGTGGTCGTGTTTGGGTTCAGACCGGAGGAAAACGGCGTCCTGGAGCGGCGGGGTGTGTATATTGGAGGGCGAGGATCTCCGCGGGTCCTGCAGAGCTGGGGCTCGAGGGACTGTGCCACCCCCCCCTCGCTGAGTTTTCAGCTCCTCTTGGGTATCTCGGGGGCTCGCTGCCTGCCCGGCCGCGCTCCCGGCGCGCCCCGCCTCCCCGGCTCTCCCTTTGGAGAACCGCTGCGTTTATTGTGTTTTCCTAATTACGTTTCATTTAGCTATTCATCAGCTATTTAGTGTTTCAGTGTCGAGGGCTATCCCTTCTCTGCTTTCCTTTCTCTCCCTCCCCCTCTTCCCTTGCTTTGATGTTCTTTAGCATATTACACAAACGAGATCAAAAGCTACGTTTAGCACCTCCGCCCACCTCACTCAATATTTGGTAGGGGAGAAGGAGTGTTTCGGGTCTAAACACTGCCTTATTACAGTGTTTCATCTAGGTAGAGCTACTACCTAGATGAAAACTTGGGGGGGGGGGGGCGGACGACAAGTACATGAACTTTAAAGTGAGCCCTATTACCACGTTATTTAAAGGTCTGATCGTGTCAGGTATAATACTGAAGAAAAATGTTATGTCTGACAAAATGCTTATATTTTCCTGTGCTATTAATGAGAAGCTTGCCCTGGGCTATTTCCCCATCTCAGAGGGCAGCAGATGCGGAAAGTCCTTGGGGAGTAGATCTTTGAAATTTCATCAGCATTCATGGGTGACCTAGCCTTTTCAAGCACAATGATAGACATGATAAATCATCTTTACAACGAATTCTAATTATCCTTTATATGGCCGGATTGCCTCTTGAAAAGCAGAAATCTAACACTTTTCCTTATTGCTTCCAGATTTCGGTGAGGGTGTCAAAAGTGTTTTGTCGTCCTTCCTCCCCGCGGCAGACTGCATTGCATGACACCGGTAAGTGTGCAGGAGTCAAACTACTCTATTAAGTTACACGCTTGCCTGTATTGAACTAAATTTAATTCCTTTTTCTCTCTTACCCAATGAAATTATGTGACGCAGTGTAAGATAGGATTAGAAGTATATCATTATAGCAATTAATACTATAATGCCTCCATGATTAGTGTGCTACATTGAATTTCATGGATTTTTGCTCACTGTTGCCTAGATTTCCCTTGGGTCCTCTAGCCCAAACCATTGTATTCTTAGTAAATTAAATGTGAAATCACAGCAATATACTTAATAAATCCACTATCACCTGTATGGTGTATTAATAAATGAGCACCAATGCAACCTGTACAGCATCACACAGCAGCCCATGCGTGCAGCAGCAGGGAGGAAAGGCCTTTTCTGCAGGAGCCATGGCTTGCGGGGACGCGCGTCCCTCCTCTGATGCTCAGCTGCCCTCTCGCCTGTGGGAGGGACTGGCTGGCTTGAAGAGATCAGCGCTGAAATCGTACCCCCCTCATGTGTCYCCTCCCACAGTAGGTGGCCACCTCTGCACCCCAGGGCAGCTGGCGCTGCGAGAGGACCTAAAAGCGACCCAAGCCACCTTGTCGCCAAATTGGGGGGGGGGGGGGGGGGATCGTGCTAGGGAGGACAAGCCTGCACCTGCCCTGGCCTTGCCATGGGTTGGTCGGACACACAAACACACACACACACACACACACACAGAGAGAGCTCCCAATTTCCTTAACTCTGTATTTTTAAGTGTCTCCTCTGCAGACCCCGGCTAGGCTGGCCCTGCAGCGACATGGCAAGGTGTGGGCCGCGCACCCCCGCCTGCAGGGCCGAGGCCAGTCTCAGGTCCCCACGGCCCAGCACGCAGGGAGCAAGCTCTGCCCCCAAATTTACCCCAGGTAGAGAGGCAGCCTCGACTCGGGGGAAGATGCATTGCAATGCAATGACCCCCATCCCTGCCAGGGCTTATCCTGCCCSCTGTGGGCAGGAGTCCCCGGGGCGGGGGAGGACCCCCTGCCTGCCGTGGGTGCCCGGCCCTGAGAGCCAAGCCTTCCCTTGCCCCCCTTCGTGGGGAGAGGGGCATAAAGAGGAGCCTGTTTGAAGTGGCCCTGATGGAAATGGGGTTATTTCAGAGGTACGGTAATGGCTGTCTGGTTATCTGCAGCCAGGGCGCTGTGGCAAGGAGATAAGATATTTATTAAGAGACCTGTTTTAATGCTTGGGGATCGCTTTCAGAGGGCCCAAGAAAAATGGACTTTATCTAGTCTATTATTATGTACAGTCACCCCGTTGATGTTTTACTTTAGTTTAGACACCATGAATAAAAGCTAATAACTTTCCCTTCAGCTTGTTTATCGGCAAGACACCTGAGTGCAGTGGGGTGGGGAGATTTTTTGCTTTGTCAGGCGTTATTGAAGAGAGACTTTCTGGGATTAGGACTGAGGTTGAGGGCTACATGGGGCCCCTCAGTGCCTGACTTGCAGGGCACATTTTGGATCCAGGCCTTCCAGAGTGTCCCTCCTAAGCAGAGAGCCTGGGAATAGGGGCAGACTGAGGTGGGGAAGGGAGACCTGGTGGGGAAGGGAGACCTAGTGGGCTGGGCACCCAGTGATACGGGACCAGGGGAGAGCCTGATTTTCATTGGGGCTAGGCCAGGGCAGATTGAGGGCTTGAACTTGAGTTGAACTGAAGATGTAGGGGAATGGAGAGAAATGCCTTGGGCTTCCTCTGAAGTAGGCCGCGAGCCTCCTTGATATAGTTATGTTTGTCTCTGCCCTGTGATGTTTTCAAACTTCTTTCCCCAGTGGTGGTGGTCTCCACACCACCATTTTGCTACAAATGCTTTTTCTTCTCCCCTCCCCTTTACTATCCCTTTACCCACCCCTTTGGAAATGTGGCACCTTCCCAACATGGGGATCCATCATGGCCAGGAGCATGTCCCACCTGTACAGGTGAGGGCAGTGAGGAGGTGGTGGTGAACAGCACAGATGGGTTAGGTCCCTGCAGCCTCCATTCATGGGTGAGGTCAGGACCCATCTGACACCTCTGCTCATCTCTGGCTTTCGATATCTCTATCAGTAATGGAGGCAATAAGGAAGTCAGATTAATCCTTTCCCCTTAGCTGTAAACATCTGACTACCCCTCCTCCTCCCCTCCATCCAAGCATCCCTCCTGCACCCGCAGGAGTCCAGATCCTCTCCCATTGTAGGGAGCCACACTTTAATTGGTCTCTCTTATCTAAAGCACAAGGTTTTGATCGGCTGAAACCCCACAAAAGGGGCCCAGCATAATTCAGAATAAAGAGACGCTATGGCATCCTTTTGTGGCCTTAGAGTCTTAAATTATTCCCTTCCTCTCTTCCTTCCTTCCTTCCTTCCTTCCTTTTTCTCTTTCCCCTTCCCCCTCCCCCTCCGGCACCCACGGCCACGCCGCACCCACGGGCGGATGTGCCCGCTGCCCAGCGAGGCGGCGCCGCGGGCGGGCACGGCCTGAGCCCTGCCCGGCTCCGCTCCGCGCCCGCGGAGCCCCGCGCCCCGCGGCAGCGCCGGACCTGGAGGAGCCCCGATGCGCGCCCCAACGCAGCCGGATTTCTCAACCCAGTTTCGCTG
>NW_028186644.1:214111-215396 GCF_003343005.1 Rhea americana | reverse complement strand
GCCCTGGCCCCCTCACCTTGTCGTCCAGCTTCTTGGCGCGGAAGGCGAGCTCCACGTAGCCGTTGTTGCCCGAGATCTCCTCGGAGATGACCTGCGGGCAGAGGCGGCACCGCGGGCTGCCACGCGCCATCCCTGGTCCTCGGGGGGCCCCGGAGCCCGGGGGGCTGCGGGCTGGTCCGGGGGGTGCCCCCCACCCGCGTGCCTCGGCTCAGCGCCGCGCGTGTGTCCCAGCTCGGTGCCACCCCAGTGTCACCAGCGTGCCCCAGTTTGGTGTCCCGTGCTTGATGCTACCCGTATGTCCCAGCTTGGTGCCACCAACACGTGCATCAGCCTGGTGCCGCCCTCGCGCCCCGGCCCAGCGCCAGCGCCGGTGCCGCGCGGGGCCTCGGCCGCTCACCGTGATGGTGGATTTGCCGGCGAACTTCCCGTACTTGAGGAACAGCGGCTTGGTCACCCGCTTCTGCGCCACGATCTGCAGCCGGGCGCGAGAGCGGCCGTCAGCCCGGGCGCGCCGGGGGGCCGGGTCGGGCTGCGGGAGCCCCGGGCTGCGCGCGCCCCGGCGCCCACCTGCCCCACGGTGCACTCCATGCCCCCCAGGAAGTCGTCGTCGTGCGTGCCCACGCCGGCGTGCCCGTGGCTGTCGTACACCTCGAACCGCAGCTTCTGCACCTCCTCGAAGTAGTAGTCCACCGTGAAGATCTTGGCGAAGACGGGGTTCAGGTTGCTCTTGATGACCTCGCTGCGGTCCACCTGCAAGGTGGGGTGACGTGGGGCTCCCACGGGCCCCTGGTGCCACCAGCGCTCGCCCAGGGCCGGGGCACAGCGTTGGGGGGCACAGCGGGGACAGGAGCACATCTGGGACAGGAGCACAGCTGGGACAGGGGCACAGCTGGGACGGGGGCACAGCTGGGACGGGGGCACAGCTGGGGTGGGGGGGAATGGGGACAGGGACACTCTCCCACCGGGGGCGATGGGGACCCCCGCCCGGGAAGGGCTGGATGCCGGGGGGCCGCCCCACACGGCTGCTTTTCTGCCGTGACCAACTGCTCGTGCTGCTTCCCGAGGCCCCTCCGCGGGCCGCCCCCTCGGAGCTGCCCTTGCACAGCCGGCACGGCGCGGCGCGGCACAGGCTGCATGGCCTGGCGTGGCACGGCATGGCACGGCACGGCGTGGCGTGGCACAGCACAGCCCGGCAGAGCGGGACCCGGGCCCGGAGCCCGGCGCTGGCTGCAGCCGCTCGCCCGGCCCTGGCGCGCGGAGTCGATCCCGCGCAGCAGGGATCTAG
>NW_028186644.1:204843-212626 GCF_003343005.1 Rhea americana | reverse complement strand
CGGAGCCGGTGTGCCAGCCGGAGCTGCCGCGCCGCCTGCCACCTCCACACAACTGACTCAAGCTGCAGTTCGGGAGCGGAGCCCTAAGAGGGAGACTACAAGCTCCGTTAACCACCTCGCTGCCGGCGCCGGAGCAGAGCCCGGCCACGGGCACCGGGGCTGAGCCGGACCCCCGGCCCCAGGGGTGCAGGGCCGTCCGTGCCCGCCGGGTCCCGGGGGCCCCGTCCCCTCGCGCCCACGGCCGACGGTGCGGCGTGGCACGGCTGGCCCTGTCTCGGGGATGGAGCACCCCGAAGCCGCMGTGCGGCCCCCCTTGTGCCTGCATCTTCCCAGAGCACCCTGTCCCCAGCACGCCTGCACCCAGCCGTGGGCCCTGGGCCCCGAGAGCCCCCGGCCCGGCGCTGCCCCTGCACCCGCGCCCCTCGCAGGCACACGTCACTCCAGCGCTGCGGCGCTGTCAGATCAGCTTTTTGAAGGATGATGCAATTAGCCCATATTTGGAGGCATTAAAATGCAGATAGGGCTAATGAGCGTGGAGGGCACTGCGGGGACCCGGGCTTTGGGAGCTAATCCACCAGCCTGTGTGGCAGAAATAGGCCACCCTCGCTCCCCGCGCCAGCCCCGCAGCAGGCAGCACGGGCCGGTGCGCTCAGCGGCTCCTCACCGGCCCCACGGCACGGCCCAGCTGGGACGGGGCAGCTGGGCCCGTGCAGGGAACCAGGATTCGCCCTCCTGTTGGAGCAACCTCAGGCTCACGCAGCAGCGCCGGGGCCRGGGGCTGCAGCCCGCAGCGCTGCCCCTGCTCCAGAGCCCTTCGCGGCGTGCAGTTCCCCACTTCCCAGCACAGGACTGCTAATGAATACAAATTACTCAATTTTCCTGGCATGGGTGATTGCAACCCAGCGAAGCTGCAACCCAGCCCCAGATCTGATTAGCCAGCAAAGGGGCCGTGCGAGCGCTCCCCCGGGRCGCCGCGCCACGGGCATCGCCCCGCGACCGTCCATCCTGCTCAGCCCCGCGTCRGACTCCGGCCCTGGGGCGTGCAGGGACACGGCCTCAGGGCAGCACCGGGGCTGGCCAGAGCTCCCTGCCCACTTCTCCAGCACCCCCAGCGAAGGGCTGTGCTCTGGGACCACCGGCTTAAGGGTTTGTCTGACGCGCTCCAGGGGCTGAGCAGGAGCAGGGAGAGCCCAGGGCAGCCGCTTCCCGCCCGCCGGTGCCCAGGGCGGCACAGTCCAGGATCAGGACTCTGCTCCACCCAGTGGCAAGCGGGAGCAAGCACAGCCCGCGCCCGAGGGATCGCGCCGTGCTTTCCCCTGCGCCCCTCGGGAACCTGGAAGCGGGGAACCCGCCGCCAAGGGCCGCGCCGCGCGCGGGCATCGCGCACAGGCGGCCCAAAGCGCAGCAGCCGGCACCCTGCTCTCCCGCGGTAGCCGGTACCGCATCGCCTGAGTGCGGTGAGCCATCTGCCGACAACGCTTGAGGCTGACCGGGGAGAGCAGGTCACGGCTCCAGCCGAGGCCCCCGCTCACCTCGGCCCCGGCTGGGCGGTGAGAGTCACTGCAAAACCCCGCGGCTCCCTAGCCGGGGCACGCGGGGCTGCCGAAGCACGCCGAGCGCCCAAGGACGACGCGGCCCGCCGACATCCCACCTTTCACGGCAGAGCTAGCTGCTCCGTCTCACGAGGAGCCACGTGCAGAAACACTCGCTCACCCGGCAGCGAGGTGAGAAGCGGGTGAAACGAAGCCAGCTCGTTACTGAGGCCGCAGCTCCGGAAAGCCTCGCGCCTCTCCTTTCTAGCTCTACCGGGCTGGTTAAATGCCGCACTTAAAGCGAGCGCCGTGCCTTGAACACAACGCTGGCCGAGGTGTCTGTCACCACGTACATCCCCTTGAATGCCAGAGCCAAGCAAGTAACAGATCCCATTTCCTCAGAAACCACCTAGTCCAGTCACACATCCCACCAACCCCCCAGCTTCTGGGAAAAGGCAAGCACGCAGCACGGAAGTTTCCAGGAACACAAGGGGCTTCCCAGAGAGGAAGGCCTGGGTACAACCGTCTGGATACAGTGCCACAGCTCAGCTGAGCTGCCCTTTGCAGGGGGGGAAGCCCGTGCCCTACCTCAGCAGACAAAGCAAACAAGCCTCCCTGAAGGGAGCCGCACAAGGCCACGGGGAAGGTGTCTGTTTATTCACTTGCTGCTTTCACAGAAACTTCCGAGTCCGTAATCACAGCAAGYGAAACTTCTCGTCTCTAAACAGCAGCTCCCCCAGACTGCGTCCGTCTACGCGTAGCTGCCCACAACCTGCACCAACAAACCACCTGTGAGCTCCTGCGCAGCGTGGACACGCTGCAGCACAGCACACAGGGAACCAGAGCGCCAAATTCTCTGTCCCTTCTACATTTGCCCTGAGACGACACCACACACTGTTACGTTTCTAGGTTTTTTTATTGACAGTTCTAGGGAGAACAGTTCATTTCTTCTTCTCCACATCCTGCTCTGCAGCTTCTTTGGCACGTTTAGCACGAATTCCAAAGAGTCGGGCGTTTGCCCGGGCCATACGCAAGCTGGCAAAKGCCTTGAAGTTCTTCTCTTCTTCTGAGATAACGCGGGCCTTCTCCCTTTTGAAAACCTAGTGGGAGCAAGAGCCAGACAGTCAGACTATGTATCAGAAGCTCCCAGAGAAGACAGTATTTATAAGGCTTAACACAATTATTATCACTAAATGGTTTTACACTGGCTCCAGGATGCCATTAAGAATACAGAATTTATGCAATCTACAGGCCCTGCCCTTATCATCACTCCGCCAGACACCTCCTTTCAACCAGTTCCTAATTTTCCAGTGCACATCAGCACAAGAGCAGAACGCAAAGCGAAATCTTATTCAGGTTTGTGCACCACAATCAACACCACTGTTCAGAAGCAGCAGCAAGGGTTTTGAGATAGAAACAACAATCTTGCCCTGCCCAGGCTGTCACGCTGCAGGCTGTCAGCGTGCACCCCTCCGCCACTGCAAATGGCAACACAGAAGTGTTCCAGTTTCAGCAGTGGCACAAGCTCCTTTGCAAAGATCTAGRTGGACAAATTTCCCTTCTGCCTGGAGGACACAACACTGAGCACACACGTGCGCTGTAGATGCTCAGTCAGCACGAGTTTTAACCTGAGGGGTTAACAGCGGTCTGGCAATTTTGGTGGATTTTGGTGCAAGTTTCACTTTGGCCTTCTCTGGACTGTCTACACAGCTACGCTTCTCCCACAGTTATTTCAGGGTAAAATTAGAATATACAATTATTCCCAGCCAACAGATCATCTCAAATACCCTAACRTAGCTTCTGGGTATAGAGGAAAGCTCTGGTCACCACAGGTCACAACTTCAGGACACTCTGAGCAGGTAAGAATTTTAGTGAAGCTCCAAATAGTTTTTTGCAGTCTAGTTTCTCGAAGTTGCATAGCAAACAGATCAAATTATACTCTTGGCAAACATAATGACAAATCTGACCTGTTCTTGGAGTATTTTGATCTAGGATTGGAACTGTCTGAAGACAGCATCCCTTAAGTGTAGAGTAATGAGAAGAGAGTCTCCTCCACCAAGTTTGAGTCTCAACTACATCCCACAAAACACACAATTTGAAGCCACACTTACGTTCCTGATTGGCATAACTGGTCCGGACAGCTGAGTTGCCATCTTGAGTTCCTCAGCCTGCATATCGAGAGAGAAAAAAAACATTATTATCAGAAGTTTCAAAAAAAGCATCTGTTAGAGTAGTACTTAAAACTTTTCAGTCTAGTACCTAGATTAAAGGCTGCCTTGTACAGAGGTACCTAGCTTAAAGGCATTGCTAACTATCAGAGATTTAAAACACTGACTGGTAAAAAATGTAGCATTTCACAAGTGCAGCTGTAAGAGAGTATCTGATACAGACATTTTTGTCTGGCTAGCAGTCAGCGTGGATCCAGCCAGTTTTGCCAGCTGGAAAAGTGTTGAAAATTATTATGTCATTTTTAGTTTGACTACTTTATGTATTCCACAACAATTCCACCTAAGGCTAATTTCAGTTTCTTATATGAATATGGAATTGCACAAAAATGAAAAAAATCAACTACTTAATTTTAAGTTTAAACTACAAAGTTCAAATAAAAAAATGAAAGGGAAAAATCTGACTCTACTAGTATTGAAATTGGACTGAAGCATGCAAGYTGAAAATCATGCTGAATATAAGTTACAAGTTGCACTGCTAGCCAACGTAAAACTGGAACAGAGTGAGTTTGGAAAGTTTTATATGCTTTTCAGCAGTTTGGAAACATCTATTTTATATTCAAGTGCACCCAGATGCACATACCAACYTTCTCAGGAAGTTCAGACTACAGATTGTCCTGAATAAAGGAGATCACTGTCATCAAAAATAGTTTTGACTTCAGAATTCTCATGTCCATACTTCTGCCAGTCCCACAGGTCAGATGAAAAGGAGCACCCCTCTCTACTTAAAAACCATTACACTGACATGTTCAGCGAAACTACTATGTTCAATCAGGGAACAGAAGATGCCAAAACTCCTTCCTTGCTCTGTTCTGGAAAGTAATCCAAGATGTCTCTGTGGACTGTGCTACAGTTAAGCTCAGGACTGACAGACTCTCCTGAAGACTGAAGGTCAACCTCAACACACTACCTCTCGTTTCAGTATTYGTACATCCCATAGGAATGGGAACCCCATAGGATTTTTCAGACAGCAAGAACAGACAAGGAAAGCCAACTCTGGATCTTGYTGAGATTTCAGCGAGAAACATTTTGTAAATCAACAGCAACGATCTTCACAGAACGAACTTATTCACTCCATTTCACTAAGTTACGCAATTGGAAAAAAGTTTGCACCTGTCTTCTGTACCTTTTCTGTGCAATACTTACCACAACAGAACAGGCATTCCAGACGGACTTCTCAGCTACTCTGACAACTTTTGCTTCATGAATTAAAATTCARCTGGTTAGGCAAAGATCAAAGCATCCCAGGGACATGCCACTCCAAGCATCGCTATGCTCCGTGTAGTCCAAAGCAGCTCATAACACAGCAGACTGCTGTAGAAACCTGTTCTCCTGACGCCCTGTCCTGTACTGCACTCAGACTTCCTACGCATACGTGCATGAGCAACGAGGCTGCCCTCCTGGAAAAAGGCTCCTCCCATCTTTTTAAAAACTTTATGCTCTGAAAAGCATCTGAGAACACTTTTTGACTGCATACCAAAGCATTAAGAGGACAAGCTAACAAACAAACCTCTGCAAAAATTATCTGAAACCAATTCCATGAAGTATTTTCAACAATCAAAAACTTACAGAACTGTCTCCTTTCTTAGGTGCAGAAGGCTTCCGTGGGAAGAGGATAAGCTTGGAGCGGTACTCCTTCAGTCGCTGCACGTTGGCTTGCAGGGACTCTGTAGACTTGTTGCGTCGCCTGGGATCCACTGAGATTCCAATAGTCCGGGCAAACTTTTTGTTAATGCCAGCCAGCTAAAAAAAAAATTACGCAGTGTCAATATTCAAGAATGYCTAATGCCACTGTGCTCCTGAAAGGAGCCACTTTGGTCATCAGCCAGAGAAGGCTTCAAAGGCAGTCATCACAGACTGCAGAGATTCCAGGGGAAGCGTCACCATCCGACCCTGCGGCCCACCAGCAGCACCGTGGTCTGGCAAAAGACACTGAACTATGTCACAGGTAAGATATACACAACAAAGCGTCCTTCAGCAGTCGAAGTATCTCATGGATCTTATACTACGTAGTTTTTGCAGCTGAATTCTCCCAAGACAGGAAAGTGCAACCCCAGAGCTGATTACGAGTGGGACGTTTACGCTCTGATATATACTAGCCAAAAATTTATCAAGTTGAGATGTAAATGACTGGATAACTGAAGGGGATCAAAAGTCCCCTTTACAGACAGTCCATTTTAAAAAGTAATCTTAAAAAAAAATCTTTTTGTTTAAAAGATAGAAATTATTTATGCACCATTTTGGTTTTCATTAGTTTTCAAACAGTAGTGGAACACAAAGTAACAAAGTATTTAGCATTGAGAAGAACGAATTTACTGCTTCAATGCACTAATGCCACTGTTACGAATGTTTTAATTAGATACCAAACACACAAGAGGAGACAGTGGATACCTGCTGCCAGCAAATATTAACATTTATTCCTACCCACTGTGTGGGAATATGTGGTGGATTCTGCAGGCCACCATGATCCAACATTTAGTAGCTCAGCAGCTAAGAAACSTCTATGAGAAGACCTTAGAGGAGTCCTTCCTGAAGCAAAGTGAAGGCACTGAAAGCTTCCCACAGTTTTTAAGTACTGCTAAGCCAACTCATAGCTACGGCATGAAAAACTCAGTAGGATAGCTATGTGTCTTAACATAACATCCTTGACTTCCATCAGAAATGAGCTGATCACGGTCTACTTGTTCTTCAGCACACATAGGGTCACACACATACAAATCTCACAACATTTAGTCTATGTTTCACAAGGAAACAAAAACGTTTAACAAAAACCTATTAGTGATTTTTTTTTAGAAAGGAAGTTTGAGTCTTAATTAACGATCTGCCAAAATCCAATTTTAACAGAATCGTTAAACTGACACTCTGACCATACAGAMTGATATTTACTTTTCAAAGCAGCCTTTCATTTTGATACACACTATTCCTTCTCCATSCTACAGTTACAAAGAAAAGGGTATACAAAAACACTAGTTTTACCCTTTGTAGGCAACAAACCCCTAGGTAAATTATGTTTCAGCCAGCTTGAGCATATCCTGACACCAGCTACTTACACGTTGCCTACACACAGAACAAGAGGAAAGGACAAGTGAGCTCCAGCTCTGCTCCCTGAGGGAAACAGAACTCAACCAAGTCACAATTTCTGTTTACAACTCTGTAAATAAATCAGCTTTGAGACATCAGAACACACCACCCAAATGCACACACTGGCTTCAGGATTAATCCTCTGTACTTACTTTAAGCTCTTCTAGGCTGAAGCCTCTACCAGCACGAACTTTTGTGTGGTACCTAATAGTAGGGCACCTCACRATAGGCCGGATGGGTCCCGCTACAGGACGTGGAGCGATGCGGCGAGCCTTTGCYTGACGGGCCTTCCTCCTGGAAGGGGACAGCAATCATAGGAAAGTGTTTCTGCCAGATCTGCCACATACAGAAAACAGCCGAGCTCCCTCCAGAGCGGCACCTGCTCCTCAGAGATCCCTGAGGAGCAAACTCAGCGCTGGCCTAACAGCTGAGACAAACTGATTTCTGCTTCTATGCAGCTACAGCCATCAGATGTACAAGGGTTCAAGGGAATCATCAACGTGTGGTACAGCGATTCCGGAGACGTCTCATCACTTGACTGCAGCTGTCGCTACGCGCACTAAGGCCAAACTCCGGCCGGGCACAGCGCAGCCGGCAAGCACCCCCGCCCTTCCCTAAAGGGAGCTGGGAACAGCCTGCGCTAAACCGGCGGCTCTTCGGGACGCGGAACGGCCGCGCACACGACGAGGGGCCGATCCCCGCGGCGGGGCGGCGGCCGCGGGGCGCTCACTCACCTGCGGATCTTCCGGGCGGGCTGGTTGAACCAGGTGGCCACTCGCCGCTGCCAGTCCTTGTGGAAGTGCGGCTTCAGGATCATGCCATTGCGGCTCGGCGCCATGGCTGCTCAGGCCTGCGGACACGGGCACGGCCGTGAGGGCCGCGGCGGCCCCTGCGCCCCATCCCGCGGCCTCCGAGCCCGCCACCCCCGCACCAGCCCCACCGGGG
>NW_028186644.1:172535-204608 GCF_003343005.1 Rhea americana | reverse complement strand
AGCAGACATGGCGCCGCTTAAAGCGCCCGCGCCGCCCGTCGCCCAGCTCCCCCGTCCCCGCCCCCCCGCCTTCGGGGCACCGGCCGCGGCCCCCGGGCTGCTGTGGCCGTCCCCGGGCCGAGCACAGCCCCGGCTGGCCGGGAGCAGCGGCCCCCAGGAGCCCCTGCAGTGCCCCAGCGCAGCAGCCACCCTCAGCCGCACGGAACTGAAGCCCCGAGCCAAAGGGCTCATTCAGACAAGCCACAACACAGCAGAATTTTTTCAGCACTTTTTTTTTTTTAAACAAGATCGATGAACACTTCAAAAATGAATTCAAAGAACGAACACCTTGTGAAGAAAGAAACCAGTCTGRAAAGAAGAACAAAGTACCCGCCACCCCCCCTCTGTCCCTAAAAGCAAGGGAAATCACCCCCCAGGGCAGGCATGCACAACCAGCCAGGCAGCAGAGCCCGGCGTCCTGCACGCGTGCTCCGAGACACACCAAGCCGAGGCCTTGCAGGACACCACAAGAGAAACAGCAGCTCTCGGCTCCAGCCTGACAAAGGGAGGAGGGGACTGTAACTACAATTAAGACCTGAGGGCTGGGAGTTGAAAATTGCCAGGGGTGGGCTTCGGCAGGGGTCTTTTGGTTTGCAGAAAATCCTTATGAAATAATCTAAGCCAATAAACCCCCCTATCAAAGTCTTATCTCAACCAGAGCACCCCAGGCACCAACAGTCATTTTAATGCTGTCCTTGCAGAATGGCAGTCAACCATTTCATCACAGCATCTTTTGCAAGAACCACACAGATGGAGACAGAGCAACTGTCAGCTTTTTGCAGGGGCTCTCCAATGAGCACACCTGCTTTTGTTCACATTAACTGACACCATCTCTCTAGGAACTAGTGCTGGTTATGTGGTCCAACAAAACGTAACTCAAAATCATTCTCTACAATGCTAGTTTCTAACATGACACTGCCGGGTCCTGGACACGGGGTTTCCCAATCTTTTCTTGTGAAACACTTGCTATAAAAACCTGAGTAAAAGCTGTTGGCCAGGACAAAAAGAATCCATGTCCTATGCAACTCCATAGCTATAATAAGCTTCGTATGTGCCAAAACACATGCTCATAAACACAGCAGCACAGCAGGGACAATTTATTCTAGAGAAATCTTTTCTTTTTTTTCCAGTTTATACTTTACATTTTGTAGCAGAGAAGATCAGAGGTTACAGCAGAGTCACAGAACTACAGCACCTCAGCTGGCTCCAAGTCTCACAAAGGGATTTCACTACACTGACTATTCTGGCACTAAAGGGAATAGCAGTGCACTGCTGCTAAACACCACAGCATAGCTAGAGGTGGCCCACAAGGACTCTGCAGGATCTTTCACCCCTAAGAAAATCTACACTGCTCCTCTCACAAGAAATCTTTCCAGCAGATTAGACTTACCCAACTCCTAATTACCACTATCCTGCAGAGAATCAGTTTCAAAAGTTCTCCTTCCTGCAGGGAACAGTCTGTTACAGGAGCTGACATCTCTATCCCTTAATTTTTGGGAAATAGCAGCACAGAGATTCCCTGTTCAGTATCCTTGATTCTGAAGCTGAGAAGGGAAAGGGTCTGTGTTTGGAAGAAGCCCTTAGAGTCCTCTGATTCCACATAATGGTGGGCTTCATACTGGTCTCAGACGTGGTTCCTCCTCCTCCTCGTGGTTTGGTGGCTGCTGGGGCATCTCTTCATCTCTTGTGTCTTGCTTGTCTCTCTCTGCTTGAAGCCAGCTCTGGGGAGCTATCATTTTCTTCGGCCCATAGGGTGGAGGCCCAATCAAAGCTTCAATGTCATCATAATTTATCACTTCTTTCTCCAGAAGGGCATTAGACAGCTAGAAAGAGTAAACAAGACRTAATGAGGTACAGGGGCTGGAGAACAGGCTCTGAACTGATGTGCACTGCTCTCCCTGCTAGCTCAATACACATCAACATCTGGGAACAGCACATGCTGGAGATCACAAGGAACAGACCCCTAGCTATCACACTACAGATRGTGTAACCTGAAAGCCTGCTGGAGTTAGTACTAAGTTCTCCAGGTAGCTGGCATCTTGTAAAAGAACATTTTTGGCCAGGAACACATAGTATGAGTGGAGGCAATAAAGCAAGCTCTGGGGAATGGTTTGGCAAGTCAAAACTCCAGGGACAGTTACAGAAGTACTCTTCCTGCCACTGTACTTGTGGTGATGCCCGTGCAAGATGCTAGATTAAAAGCAAATGAGACCAGATCCTGACCCTCCCCTGTACACATAGGTAACGTCGCACAAAGAGGCAACACAGAGCCATCTGTTCCTGTAGACATGCACTGAAGGTCATTACAAGGTGCTCTCCAGGAAAGAGACTTCTCTGGCCCCTCTGCCAATAGAAGGGACACCTTTGAGCAGCAGGTGGCTGTCAAAGACATRGAACTGCTCAACTCTGCTGACAAGATGCGACACGCTGATCTGGCAACCGAAACGTTTACTCTGTAGGCATTTTGGCTTAACTTAAAAGTTTTTCCATTATGAGCCTTTAGCAAATGTCTGACTGCTGCTAAATGGAAGTATCAGAACAGAGGAGGCCTGGAGAGAAGAGCTCTTATCRTAATGCCTGGCTTCAGAGCACCCCCAGAGTGCTGTCCTGCTGTGACATGGGCAACAGTAGGGTGTCCAAGCAAGTTTTGTCTACTTTACTATGCACAGGAGGGAGTCTTGCAGCTGGGTGGATGAAGGTGTTTTGTGTGTGCACATGTGTGTGTACATGTGTTTTTTCTTCAATTAAGACAACTTGAGGAAAAGGATTGTTTTATTTGCAAAATATTCRACACAAAGTTGGCTCCTCATCATTTTGGATACTGGAGACCAGACTTCTGAAAGGAAGATCCAGCATCTATATGGGGAGCTGCAACCCAGGCCTGGCCCAGCCCAGGGAGATGGGTAGAGACCTCCATGGCAGGAAAGTGGGGACATGCTAGGGTGACTGGCTAGGGGACACTCAGGACACAAAAGGAAGGAGGTAAAGCTCTAGCCATGCAACACAGATTCCTCAGTACATCAGGTGCCAAGGAGCTTACAGATGATAACTGCCTGGAGTCACTTAAGGGCCTGAGCCAGCATCAGTCAGAGATGACGATCCTGCATCTTTTCCACCATCCCCAGAAATTGTCCACCTGATTCCTATACACCTGCAGAACCTGGCACGATGAGCTGCTCTTGCCTTTGCAGGCTCCACAGGAATGGTCACTGTCTGCTTTCCAGGAAATTAYACTGTCAAGAGGCTAGCAAAGAAGTGCAGACGAGGGAGACTAATTCCAGTTTTCAACCACCTCCATCTAGCTCCTGGACAGAGCGCTCCTTTATCCTGCAAATACCAGCTGGTGTCAGGAGGCAGACTACCCAGTGCTGGAGAAGGCACACACTCTTCCCTATGCCCACTCCTAATTTGGAAGAACTACAGCGAATCCATGCCCAATAGCAGGAACACAAGCTCCAGCACCCCCACTGCAAGACTTCCTATAACCACATAGACACACAACCACCACCAAGTTACAGAACACAAAGCAGCAGGGCCAGAAACACCAGCAAAAAGCTTACCGCTTGCAGCTTGTCACGGTTGTCCAACAGAAGTTTCTCTGTGCGTCTGTAAGCCTGAGCTACCAGCACCTTTGCTTCCTAGGAGAAAACAGAAACAAGAAGAGAGATTTGGAGCACAGGCAGCAGCAAACGTAACTTGTGGATAAACACTAAGAGTACCAAGGGACAAAGTCTGCAAACTGAGCTACGCTTCCTACTGATAGGAAGGGTGTCCACTGATAGAAAATACATATAAACCTTCCAGAAAAAAAACACAACAAAAGAGTGTTTATGATAAACARTAAATTCTTCCACCAGCACAACTCTCCAAGAAAGTCCCAGCTGATGGCAAAAGCACTCTGAGGAGGCTATCAACCAGCAAAAGTAGCAGCTCAGCACAAATCCCAGGGAAGCATAACCACAATGCTTCTCAAACAGCTTTTCAGTTTCCAGCTATTTGACTTTCAACTAAGGGAAAGGTTTTCTTGCATCAAGTAAAACTTAATTTCCTRTCAAAACACCAGCTAGTATTTTTCAGTCAGCCATTTGGTTAGAAAGCCTCTCTGACCTAGAAACCAAAGACATTTGAATTGTGCAACTGAGATTTTAAGCCACATGCTTCTTGTGGTCTAAACATTGCATAGGCCTGCTTAGATATACATGGGACTGCTCAAGGCCTGGAAAGACCTTCACACAACAGAATCTTTCCCTAGCCTGGTATTTGTCCTCAGTTCCACAACTATACCAGTCTCTCAAAATCCTTCCCCCCCCCAACCTTTCCCCTTCTCTCCAAAGGTCACATTTGCACCTCCTTCTGCCTCCCAGCTCAGCAGGGCCTTGTCAACAGTGAAATCACCACCACAGCTTTCACAGTTTTACATATTACAGGATATTTCATAGCTACTCAGTGCAGCTCCAGGCAGCACAGTGCTAGCATGCTGAAATCATAGCTTTATATGATTTTGCCTGCTCTTAATGCCTTACCGAATAGTCCTAGCACAATATAATAGAATATATCAGTGCTCAGTTGCAGGAATTCCTAATTGCTAAAACAAATACAAAACATTTGGACACAAGTTACTTGCATTTTTCAGTGAACTGCTAAAAGTAAAGAACAAATGGGAACATACAACCAGGGGTGGCCTTACATGGTCCATCATTTGCTGAAGTCCCTGGCTGAAAGGGCGACGACCAATTCCAGCTGCACTCTCCAAGTCCGGGAAGGAGAGCTGCCCAATGCTGGGCACCATCCCATACTGCTTCACCATGGAGTAGGCTATCTTGGTCACCTTCTTCAGGTCATCTTGTGCTCCTAGGTGAGAGGGGAAGATACAATGCTCGTCAGCTCTCTGAACTGAGTACAAGAGGAGCACACGTCCTGTACAAAAACGTGTTCCACTAGCAGAGAGACCGGAGGAGCTGCAGGGGCCCACGRAATTGAACACTCCACCTTCTGAGGAACCTTACTGTGTACTGCAAAATGTATCCAGGACACTAAGTGAATACACTGGCAGCTAGCTCATGTTGGAGTGCTTAGGGTGCCACTGCCCTGTTGTTAGCCATTTGGATATAACTAACTGGAATCAAGGTAGAAAGCTCCAGGCTCCCCCACCAGGTAACTTTATCTGCAGCCTTAGCTTCAAGACAAATTAAGACAGCAGGTGGCACTTGCAATGTGAGACATTTAGGCTCACAAAGTCAGGCCCAAGATTAAAGCAAACAAACTACATTTCTCCTTTCCTGCTCCCCAAGGTGGGAAACCTCCGTGTGCTGCTCAGATCACCCTTGGATACAGCAGCAAGTGCAGAAATTCRGGCCCTTTCAGCACTAGCTCCACTTGCCCGTGCCAGAGTCTAGCTCCTCACCTGTAGTGACTTTGTTAAAGGTGATGGCCTCAGACACCCTCCCTCCGAGAGCCATACACATCCTCTCCAGTAGCTGTTCTTTGGTGAAGAGATATTGCTCTCTTGGAAGGATCTGAGCAAATCCCAGAGCTGCATTTGTTCGAGGGGCTATGGAAACCTGCAACACAGAGCAGCTCCATCAGTTCTGAGAACAACACCTCCCAAATATTGATGCAGAAGGAAGAACAGGAAGAGGCCTGCACTCTGTCAGATTTGTCAAAACCTCATGGGGCATGATGATCTACAGAGACAGGGCCAAGAACTGCAGTATGTCAGTGTTCCCATACTGAAAAGTCTGCCTTCACAGTGGCAGACATGCACTTTTTGCTATTACAGAGCAAAAAAATAAAAGGAAATTGTCCTTAACAGCAAGCCAGTGAAAYGCTGAGATTTAAGAGTGGCTTTTAGGGGAATAAGCCAAATTGAATTTGCTTTACTGTACTCCAGGATCACTGGGACTACCTGGAGAAATGTAACATGTCTTTAGAAAACAAGAATTACCTCTCCTGTCTATTAAATGCACCCACATCTTGCTGAGAGTAATTAACAACAGTTCATCTCATACAATAGGTCATTCACAGTGAATTTGCTGCTGGTGGTATGCCAAGGAGCTGTCATCCTTGTCTTTTCCACTTCTCCCCCAGTATCAAGGCTCTTTGAGGGAGATGTGCATGGGAGAGAACACACCCTGGGGTCCTGAAGGGAGGTCTTTTCCTATAGAGAAGAGTTTCAGGCAGGCAAACTCCCAAGCCTGCCGATCTTAAAAACTTCTCTTCTGATCAATTCCAGAGCAGCTCCTGGAATGGCCCATGACTAGTATATTGGCACTAACACTTTGGCAAGTCATGTCAGGGAAACAGATTGTGTATGCGTGCGTGCACACACAGAGTAGTTATTTGTTTGAAAGAGATGCACGAATTGAGTAGCAGYAGCAGGAGACTTGGTTGCTTCAAATGCACCCGGCAATGGGGTGGCCAGCAGATATATTTGGAGTGCTTTACAGTTGGCTTTTAAATGCAAGATACTCCAGTGGCTGATTATCAGCTTTGCAGCACAAAGTGTGGTCGATCATCGTCATCAGTGGAGCCCCGTAACACTTCCCCATGGCAGATTTGTCACTTGGTATTTTGCTGTAGTATTCACACCTCCAAGCTCATGCAGGCCAGGGTAATGCAGTAGAGTAACTTAAGTGCTGCAGAACAATCAACAYGCCTGGGACAGGAGAAGACCAAAGGATTCTCTCCCCACCCAATGACAGGCTTCACTATACAAAGCTGGTAGTTGGGTTACCTTCATCACAGCCTCAGTGTGCTCCAGCAACCACCCAACCAATGCATGGCCTGATTCATGAAATGCCACAACCTTCCTCTCTTCTGGTGACAGGATCTTGCTTCTTTTGGCAGTGCCTGCAGGAACACAGACAAGAATTTGGTAAGAAAATAAACTGGTAGTAGGTGTAACTAGTGGAGCTTACTCTTGAACAGCTATGTGCATAACTTAGTGCAGTCTGTGTGAGAACAGCAGGCAAGCTTGCTACTGCACTCCATCTAGGGAGAGGCAATAAAATACCCTTCAATTACGTGCTGCGGAAGAGGTGCCCTCTGTCCTTGCAGTAGAAAGCAATCCAAGCACGTCTACTAGAAACCTGCACTCTGAAGAGTTCAGGCTGAATAGCAAGCTTTGTCAATCCATCCCTGGTGGCTGTTTGTATAATGTGGCTATACACGACGACATTGGCAGAAACTTCTTCCCGTTCTCTTGCAGACAAAAATCAAATGTTAGATTTGTGTAATGATTAAATCACAGCTCTAAAATGCAAAGCTAGATTTTGTTCACAGCTCTGCTAGAAGCATATTACACTGTATCTCTGCCCAGGGATAGCTCTGCAACAAGTCAGTCCGCCATTTGGAAAAAACAGATTGGCTGCAGTATCATACTGATTTTTCGGTACAGTCTTTCAGTCCCTTAAGCAGAATATCAGACAGAGGCAAGATACTATATTATATACACCCAAAGTAWGACAGAGGGCCCAGCTGAGATTCTTGTGCATTAGGAGCATTCAAATCATCAAAAAACCAAGAGTATATACAAAAATCCTTCTCCAGACCCAGGAAGCGTCTCTGATTATACATGGCATGCTCCATATGAATTAGCTCATATTAGCTCTCAGGCTCCTCAGAACTAGCAAATTAAGCCATAACTCACACTTAATACTTCCTTCAAAAAGGTGATTTTTGGAAGTGTCTATTTTCCAGCCCAGTAGTCCRTAACACAGAATAAGCCCAATTAAGGTTTTAAAAAAATGCTGAATGAAATAAGGCTTTGAGCATGTGGAAAATACGTTAACTACAGAATACACTGYGTATCAAGCACTCATTATAGCTCTGCACATTGAACACAAAAAGTGTCAATACYTTAAAGCAGATGTCTCTGCACAGTGCTAGGAGCTGCAGGGGGTAGAACAGGCACAGTCAAAAGCAGCATTAAACCAAACTTGCTTGATATCTTGACAAACAACATTCTATTAACTTAATTTTTAAATAAAGTCAAGAAGATTATTAAACAAGGAAACAGTAAAATTAGTGTGGCAGATACTGTAAAATTACTGCTCAGAGACCCTCAGAGACACTGTGTCTGGGCCCATGCGTGTGTATGGGCACCTAACAAAAAACCCCAAACCTTTGAGCAGTTCCAAAAGCATTTCTCTGTCAGCCCACCTGGGATGGAGGGAGGGACCGTACTCTTCACCATAGCACACAGTATGCCTACAAAGATTGTTTCTCTCCCTGCATAAAGCAAGCTCCATGCAAAATCATTCCCTGAAGACCTCTCCTTATCACATTTAGGAGAGAAATAACCCAGGAAACTACTCRGGTGCATCTTTGCTTGCCTTACACAGTGTAACAACTCCTCCAGGAGCACAGGCTCCACTCCATCTTCCAAAAGACAACTCCTAAACGCCTTTGTGCATTCAGTAGGCTCCCTCCCTCACTCCCAGGAGATCCAACTTACTGACTGCTCCCTGTTCCCAGAGCAAAGACACAACAKGGACTACCACAGAGAGTTCTTGCTCCTCCCTTACAGCAAGGCAAAGCTTTAGGGCTTACAGTGCCTCTGGACTTGCAAAGTTCTCTTTTGATTCAACACCACTCTTATTAAAACCAGAAGCTTATAATGGAAAGCACAGCAGTACCCTTTCTTCAAAAAAGCTTTTATAGCAACTGAAATGCCCTCAGTTGTGAAACCCAGAAGCATCCCTGTTATTTGGCAAAGCAACATTTAATACATAGGCCTGTAGCAGTGACTAGGGTCTTCTAGGCATCTTAAGAGTAGCCAGGTCCTGCTAACATGAAGGGATCAAATTAAGCAACAAAAARACTTTATGGCCTCCTAGATGCCACAGTGCCTTAGTGGAACAGGTCAGCTTGTGAGCAGTGAAACTGCTGACACCCATGCCACACATGCTGACACCAGACACCCCTTTTGCTATACATCCCGTGATCTTWCTTGCTGAGCAAGATCTTTTTAACTCTGCCCTCCAAGTCTGGGGAACTAAGGTAATGGTTGGTTTTGGAACAAAAAGTCAAGTATATTCCCATGAGTTTGGGTGTTTTCTCCCCTGTAGAAGTAAAGCACATATTTACTCTGGCTAACTAGGACTTCTGCAGGACAMCTAGATGTGTTGCTCTCCATTCCTGCAGCCACTGAGTACAGTTTGGGCTTCGTGGAAATACAGTCAGTTATCTGAGCACTCCAAGGGTTTTAAAAGGTAGGTGAAATTGTAAAGAGTGTTCTTGAGATCCTCTCCTGAATGAGGAATTATTTAAGCAYTTTCTGATAAAGTGAACCTTGAAAACTTAATTCCAAGCTAATAACCAATCCAATATAAACATCCTGTTCCACAAGACCTACTCAAAGCAGCACAGAGTGCCAGTTCGTTTGTCCAGGCTCACCCCCGGTAATGACACTGCAGCCTGAAAGTAGCTCAGCATTTGATTATGAGAACCAAGGCCTGGCTACAGGACAGTTCAGACCAAAACTCACTAAATTCAGATCCCTCAGGTGAACTCAGGAGTTMTGGGAACTATTCTTTCCTCTCCATAATATACAGCCACAGGGTAATCTCAAGAGGTTTCTCTGCTGGCACTTACACAGCAAGCAACAGGGAAAGGCTGACAGGATGTTCTCAGAAGGAGAACAGTACTCCACTGTCTTGAGTTTATTCTGTCAATTCAAAGCCTGAGCTTTCAGGCAAAAAAAAATAGTGTCTTTTTGTATTATTTTACTGTTCATGCAGCAGGTGTTCAGAGGAGCAACAAAAACCCAGAGATAAATCCATAGAGTGGAAGTCTTTTTTTTTAAACTTTCTTTTCTAAATTAAAACACACACCCATATTTGAGCTCCCGTCTTTACAGTTTTGCTACTGGCTATCTTCACTGRTCTATCAGTTCAGGCTGCCTGCAGATTTAGGAAGAAAGATCCACTTGAGGTCTTCATTAGAGAACCTTTTGCAACCTTCAGAACAGTTCTACAGGTGGGAACACAGTTAGGACCCATTTGTCTTCCTGAAACTTAATCCACTCCTCTTAGCCTTCACTTAACAAGTATGATGCAGACTAGGAAGATGATGGGAATGATCAGACCACCTACCTGCAATGACTCTTTCCACAGCATACTCGAAGTTAGAAGTATCAATGGATTTATGACCCTCTCTGGCAGCATGAAGAGCAGCTTCGTTACATATATTTGCTATGTCAGCTCCTATAGGCAAAAGTTCACAAGAATTACRTTACATTTGTTATGTGATACACAGATTCCAGGGTACAGAAGAGGCAAGAACAAATCTGGAGGAGGACCTAAAGAACTCAAACAGCCTGCATTGCAAACTCCTCTTTGTTCCTTGGGAACAGAGAGCAAACTTTATCCATGGTGTTTATGTTGGATTTGAACAATATAACTGGCTTGGCAATGAACACTGTATTGCCACACACAGGACAGTTTAGCAATCAATTAAAAGGCTAAAGCCAAGGCTGGCTCTCAGCAACAGAGAAGTGGTGTGGGCAATCCAGATTGGCACGGGCTGYCGCACTGTTCATACAGCAACCACATAAACCTCTGTGCAGAAGAGAAAGAACATCTGTTCCGAGTTTGTGTGTGTGGGTGATGGTGGCGGGGGGCTGCTGAAAGAAGTCACGAAGAGGCAGTGTGCTGGGGCCTGTTAGAGGGGAAAACCAGAAAGAATATTCCAGGAACTCCACGTAAACAGGAACTCTGGAGCCCCTTACTCAGCATTGTTTCAAGCTCCCAGAGACCTACCCTGAAAAYAGCCACAATGCAGGAGCCAGGGTCGCCTGATTTTTACCATGACCAACAAAATAATTGTTATGTCTCTCTCCTATCCTTTTAGTTTCCTGGTAACACATATCAGCTTAAGAGTCTATCTCCAGCTCAGTGACCTGAAGTGTAACAACACACCCTCAACAGCAGCTTGGACAAGATCATACACAGTGRTTCCTCCTCTCAGGAATTAGGATCTTCAGCACTATAGAAGCGTATTTTTCTCTACTCCTACGCCCTGCTAGTCCCAGAAGTCTCAGAAAATTGAAAATAACCAYGAACAATTGCTCATCACAGCTCCATTCACTAGGGAGATGGCTCAGTTCCCACTATTTCAGCAGAGATGGAAAAGGCTTGAGGAAAAAAGCCTTTTAGACCAAAATACCCTGTTAAAACAAAGCGAACAAAAAGCCCCAGGTTGAACTGGATAACTGACAAGTGTGGAAGTAGGTAGAGCAGCCCAACACACACTGCAGCATGTCATACCGCTGAAGCCTGGAGTCAGCTCAGCAAGGTGCTGCGAGTAGAAGCTGCCATCTTGAATCAGCTTGAGACCCTTCAGGTGTTGCTCAAAGATTTCTCTTCTCTCCTGTAAAGGAAACAGCATTTGCACAACAAGGAACATCTGGGCCCAACAGGCCTTTGCAACACAACAGTCACTACCATCCATCACAAGCAGCAAAGGAGCAGCCAGACTTCTGGCAGTGGGGAAAGTGGCACTGCCACCAGAGGGCAGGCCATTCTCACAATGGTTTTGTCCTACAGGAGTCCTCTCAAATTCAGAACAGATGTATGAAGGCTTACAGTGAGTCACTGCCTTCTCTCCCAGGGCCACACTCTCCTCCTAACTTTCACTCTGATCTGTCTTTTAATTTTTGTCTTACCATAACAGCACTTGCAAAGGAGCTCAGAGCGCCTCTGCCTGCTTCCTCCTACACTGAATGAAGACCCCATCTACTAGCTACTCAGCCTGGGACCATTTCCCAGGCAAAGGTGGGGGGGTGAAGAGACAGCTGGCAAGTAGCCAGGGAGTGACTCATTCAGCTGGTCCAGGAGATCCTGATTAAAACAATGGCCTCAGTTGCCAGGGTTTTCCCCTTCCTCCTTCAGGGCAGCTGCACAGTTCATGCTTCCGTGCCAGATTCTATCAGGCATTTAAGGTATTTTAACTGAAAACTCTGAGGATGACAGTAAAGCACAGATGGAAGAAGAGCAGCCTGTGCTGGCAGAGCACGCACTTCACCACTGCAGCTGAGCTTATTTTCAAAATTGTGCTAAAATTGTCGATATAGCAGACATGGTGGACTACCCTAGTAAATGGATCTAAAAGCATTCGGGAGGAGAGAGTCACTCAGCTGGCTGTGTAAAGGAAAATGAGGAGCCTGATGAGAGTAGTGAGGATGATAAACCAACATGACAAATGGTGTTCAAGGCACATTACAATTTAGGCTCTCCTCACACAAGCAGCACAAGTTAATTTGCCACTTAGGTAGTTCCTGATTTCCTGGAGACAGGACACACATTTCTGCATCTCCATGGCAAAGAGAACCTCACAGAAGAATTCACCACCAAGCCCATACCAGAGCAAGCACAGACACTTAAGAACAGCCAGCTGTCATGTCAGAGAACCAAACAAGCGCATTAGCATGTCACCTATTTGATTTAGGGCACAGAAATAAGAACGAAGGCAAGTATAAGCCTGCCAACTCTATTTTCACCAAGCTCATCCTTTGCCAGGCCAGTGAATCATCAGCAAGTAAAAGACTGGAACACCTGAGTCATTAGCATTACAGGAAGGACAGGGAAGTGGGCAGTATATACCTGCAGTGTTGGAAGATCAATAAAAATGTGCCTGTCAAGCCTCCCAGGTCTCATCAAAGCATTATCCAAGACATCAGCACGGTTGGTAGAAGCCAGCACTATGACATGATCTGTGGTCCCCATTCCTGCAGAAAAACAAGAGTGGAGGTTTTCACTATCACAAAGATACTGCATTGCAAGCACACAAAGGGACAGGACAGGGCAGGATGCAGAGAACATTTTACACAACTTTATCACAAAGCCACATTGCGCTTACAGCATCCTCTGTGGCAGCTGAGGCTGAGGATGTGTTCTTTTCTTCAGCTGGGAGCACAAAACAGGAAGGGACCTCCCAAGTCATCAGATCCAATCTCTAGTCATCTCAGAYACTGAAATTTCCTTTTCATTTATTCTCAAGCTTAAAAATGTTTTTTCTTTTGCCACAACTGGAAATTGCTCCAGCTGGAAACCAGAACAGAATCTCTCTATTCTGACAGGTTAGAGCATGCCTTCTCAGCCCCAGCCTTAAGTCAGTTCCTCCTCATTTAATCCCAGGTTGAGCAAATATCACTGTTAACTGAAGTAACCTGTTCCTGTTAGCTGGAATAACCCTCCCCTCTGCCATATTTCTGGAGAAAGCCCACTCCGCTTTCATTTACTTTCAGTTTTTCATCACAGACAGGCCACTAGAATCACTGAGGAAAGCACATGCTTTCTTCTGACCAGCTCAGATTAAYGCAAAAAAGAGGACGTAGCCTTGCCATCCAGCAAGGTGCATATTAGAGAGTAATTTGCTCTATGTCTTTTCACTCAAATTTTATCACTCAAAAGGCAGCCAGGCACACTGCGGATCAGTGTGAAGATCATTCTTGTTGAAAGTTCTGCAGACTTCACATAGGCAAGGGCAGAATGCAACCAAACAGCTTTGTAGTGATGATTAGCGCACACTAGCTCAAGCCACAACCAGGCAAAGTTTTGTTCCCAGGTCTTAAAGACAAAGACAGCATCAGGATTTACAGGTTTTGAGAGCAGCCTGTAGTATGGAGGCACAGACAGACAGACAGGCCTTCCTGGGGAAGGCAGAGCACTAACAGCCGGCAGAGAACAGAGAGGGGCAGGTGGCAGTGTTGCTTGGGTGGGAAGGAAGAGATCAAGTTGAGGCACTGAACCACACTGCTTATTACATTCCAACAGAGGCYCCCAGGTATGAGTCACCCACTTACAGAAGATTCAACAGCCCTGGCATAGAGCAGCCTCCCAAGGGAAAGGACACGTTAGTCCCATGTGCTTCCTTCGCTGCCAAGTCACACGCTGCGAAGAGGTAGCTTTACGCAGGTGAGTTGCAGCTCTCCAGCTCCACTGGAAGAGCTGCCAAATTTGTCAACGTACAAGAGCTCAGTAGAGAGAGTAACATTAGAGGTAAGTCAGAAGATGGGCTCTTTCAGCTTGTGCTGTAGCAAACCTCAGTTCTTCCTCCCTACAGGATGCTACCTAAATAAGCTCCTGAAGACTAGAAAACCCACGATCTTTCAGGCGCATATTATAGCACATTTTGGAGTGTGATAAATAAGCAGAGAGACTGGCAGCCACTTGGGGGATAGCAGGCTTCATTCACTCGGCATTCAGCAAGATTAGACAGTACAATACATTATCTGCTTTGCAGCTGGGAAGACTCAGTCTTAAAATAGGTCCAACTATCAAACAAGTATAATTAAAACAGAACCACGGAACGCACCCTTCTTGCGTGAGTTTTTGCCCCATTTGCTCTCAGTGTGCATCCCAGTAGGGTAAAACACAGCTCCAAGAAGTCTACTGCAGCAGCCTCTAATTCACATTTGTGTTCCCTATGCAATGTCACCTGGCATGTCACAGGCTTCAGCTCCAATAAGCGAGGAGCAGTCATACGATTAGTCCATGAAAACACCACCTCAGTCATACCAACAAGTTAAAGACAGCAATGAATTTAGCCTAAAGAGAGCCTTTATATCCGTGCTGCTTGTAATTGAAGCCACTTTATGAAGGAAAGGAAAAAAGGATCCTCTTGAACTGGTAAGTGCTCTGCTTCCCCACAGACACAGAGCACGTTACTTGGATGGGCACCTCATCTGCATTATTACACAGTGTAATTTTACAGCTGTTTGTTCAAAAGCATTTTGGGCATCATCTGTGTACAGTATCCATGACAGAGCCACCTTTGTACTGGAAGCCTTTAGGCAGAAACATACATAACAGCCTAACTCAGGGAGGGAGGTCTTGTCTGAGCGCTGTGTGAAGAGCTGCTGCTGAAAGATGTCCTACATTTCATTCACAAAACATAAATCAGACCAGGACCTTCAAGCTCCTCTGTTCTGATGCATTTGAGAGGAGACTGAGTCACATTCCTCTTCTGCTTGTTTGCAGTTTGCATGTGAAGATTCACTATTCAAACCAGACACCTGTTCTGACAAAGACTGTAGTACACATGTCGCTCTCCTTTTAGAAACAGCTTCAGTATATACAGTCCCTCCCATCCCTCTCCCTCCTCCCACAAGATCCCTGCTGCTTCCAGAATATGAAGAAAGCTGTCAGAGTGAAGGAAACCAAGGTCACTTGTAGAAGAGCACTATGATTACTCTGCAATCTGCATACCAAAATTACTAAGTATCAAACTACACATTCATTCCATAAAACTTAGCATAATGGCTTTTTTTTTTTTTTTTTTTTTGGTCTCTTCATCCTTCTTCTAGCCTGCAGAGGAGGTTCCCATACAACTCTGATTTTCTTTATCTTACCTCCAAGTAATCTCAACCAAACACAGAAACTGAACATTCACTGGTAAGCTGAATATCCACAGATCTCCTTCTATACTTTTTTAATAGCTGAACTCAGCTCCATGATGTTGCCTTCTAGAATTTCAGCCATCAATTTAAGCTAAAGACAGCTAAAACAGAGGTCTTACTCTTCTGCTTCAAGGCTTCTTCATTACAAACACTTACCACTCTTCCACTTGTGCAGAACCGTTAACCTCCCCAAAACCTTATGCACCATTCTCCTGAAAACTTGATTTTGCCATGATGCACATAACACTTCAGTGTTCAYTTGGCTTACATGCTCTGTTAGATAACACCCCTGTAATATGTGCCAAGATCACTGCTTATGAATACAAGCCAATATTAAGTCCATGTTTCTTGTACTAGCCTGATAGTCCTTGCCAGCTGTCTCTCATTTGACATTGTAAGCTCCTTGGGCTATTTTTTAGCATGTGTTTGATAAAGCACTTAGCAAAATGAAGGACTTGTACATGATCTATATGAGACACGAATAAATAACTAAGCAATACAAACTTATAAAGAACTAGGCAGCACATAGCAAGCAAGGTGCTTTTGTAGGAACTTTTAAAGCATATATGGAAAATATTTGTGTTCTAAACTCACTTTCAAATGGAATTGTGCCCTAATTTCTGAATTAAAGACTCATCAACTCCTCCCCACCTCCCAAAACACTATAGATATTCTAATTCTGCACCTAATTTCTACAGACTCAAAGAAATCAGTTATTTTCATTTTTAGCACAGAGGTGCAGATTGCACAGACTACATATTCCTGAACAGTCAGAAGGGCCTTCTATTGGTTCAATGTTATCCTGTTCCCAGTTTACCTGTAACTGTGGGGGGGGGAGGGAAACACACTAAATCTGAGACTGTTGCTATTCTATTCATAGCTACCACTCTTTTCCATCAAGGTATCTACTATACAGATACAGCTGTAAACAGCTACGTTCACTCCAAATAAATTTACATGCTTGGCCAAGCTTCCTAAAAGTTAATACAAGTGTAAAGTCCCATGGAACTGCGCACACATTTAGGATGATTTCTGATATCTACATGGCACTGTGTCCTTCAAAGACATTCCTCTGATAATTGGATTCCTGTCCAAATATTTAAGAGCTACTTAAAGCTCATTCCTCTCTTTCAAAAGCCTTATGGAGCCTGACCTGAGAAGCAGAGAGGTCTGGAAGGTCGTTGTTCAGCAGGACCACTCTGTCCTGTTTCCACCATGCTGTGCTCTAGCTTACAATTTCTTCTTCTGCAGCAAGGGCAGAGATCCAAAATTACAGATCATCTTGTGTGCACTATGGAGGAACTTCTACTCTTTGCTGCAAATGTTTTTACAAGTCCCAGCTTCTCTCCTTGAGAAGAGAAGGTTTACCCCAGAGCAACTTCCAGAAGGGAGCCCTGCTGGGGAACCACAGGAAATGTTTCCTTCAGCATGGCTGCACCCTCCACTTCACTGCAAACATTCACTAAAAAAAAGTAAGCAGTTTTAACCACTAAGGCCTGGAGAAAGAGGCATGCTTTTAGTGCAGAGCATCAGAGTAATAGTCAAGACGGGGGGGGGCACACCCAAAACAGCTGTCCCACAAACAGCAGACTGAACAACCACTCCCTGATGCGCAGGTTGTTTATGCCTCGCTCAGCTCTGCAACAGAAGCAGCATAAGCTGGGTCAGTGCTGCAGGCTCTGACAGACTTAGTCGTGACTAAGAACGGCCGAAGGACTGTTCTTTTTGACATTTGTGCAGAAGTGTCTAAGGGCTGACTTCAAGACACGGTGCAGCCAGCAACAATCCAGAAGCATGGTATCAAACCATGACTTGCTTCCAAAGCTTATCACTCCTTATTTTGATGGGGATTCTGTATCCAGGTAATGTTAGAGTTATTGTCAAAGGACAACACAAGAGATATATCACATTGCTTACTTCCCTCTGGGACAACTAAACTTTAAAGCTTATCAGGCTTTAAAACACTACCTGTCTTGGACAGAACATAACAAGTATTAAAGAATATTTAATGGCCAGCTGGATTTAAATGTTATCCTCTAAACATAGCAGTGCCCTTGCTGCCAATTCACTTTCTTTTGGCTCCCCAGAACCGTAAATTATCCCTCTCCAACTGCCAGCAGGAAAACATGCTGCTGAACTGAAGCCATTTACTATAGAGTAAGCCTTTAGGGTTGCTGCCCTCTGCCAGCCATGATCTCCAATGCATGTTTTATTTTGGCTTCATGAGCAAGTGGATGTACACATGGTCATTGGTACAAATTCACTCCGGATGCAATGCTACACTTATTCAACACTAACTCTTTGGAGTACAGTCAGCAAAACAGCTGGCTCCAGGATTTTAAATTTACTAGCCCAAAACTCTTAGAAGTCTGGATTTTATACAGACTCCAAGGAGGGCTATCTCCACAAGCCAGCCGCAGCACGTACTCAGAGATCTGTCCCAAGCCCAATTATTTTCCAGACACTGTCAGCTCTGGACAATTCTCCAGAGTCTAATTCTCCAGTGACAGAGAAAAAGCGATATGATGCAGAGCCTTCACCAACAGGGACTAAAGATAGGGTATACGGATGCAGAGTGTGTTTGAGGAAATTCCTGAGAATTCTGCAGGGAAGGGTGGGTCAGCACAGAGCAAGTACTGGGCACACAACTTCCAGAAGCCTTGTGCTGAAGAGTAGCTGTTCTTTCTCCTCTGCTATTCAGTCAATGTAACAGCTGGAGAAGGGTGAGAAAGCAGAGAAAGGACCCACTTCAGGTAAATGATACAAGTACCTCTGAAATCAGAAAAACACTAGGCAAGGCTACACTGGGGTCCACATAGGAAAAGTCATCCTGCCTTTCAGGACCTCAGATGCTCCCTTAAGTGGCAATCTGAAAGACAGTATCACTTGTCATGCAGAGGGACTTTTAGCAATGACATTATCAAGCTATAGGGCTGGCCTTTGCCCTGAACAGACTGTGAAGTGCAAGCTAATCCTGCCCCAGAGAAGAGAGGAGTAAGGTTTGTTTCAGTGCAACTGTAAATACTCCAGCAGAAAAAGAATGTCGAAATCTGAAAACTTTAAGCAGGAAAAAGATGTATAAGCCAACAGTTTTGATCTCTAAGGCAACAAGGGCCCAACTGCTTACAGGTAAAGAGAAATACTCACCATCCATTTCCACCAGCAGCTGGTTTAAAGTCTGTTCCTCCTCAGCATTGGCAAAACCAGAGATATTGGTTGAGCGCTTCTTGCCCACAGCATCGATTTCATCGATGTACACAATGCAGGGTGCACGAGCCTGGGCTTCTCTGAAAAGGCTCCGAACTCGGGCAGCTCCAAGACCTACAGAGCAAAGGAAAGAGCTGAACCTCACAGCTGAAGCTGTTATCACAGCTAGAGAGCAGGGTTGCTGGCCCCCAGGGAAACACTTGATTCTGGGCAAGCTTTCAATGCCTGACTGTCCTCCCTACACTCCAGCCACAAAGATGTAGACACAGAAGCCATCTCTCTAGTCCTAAAGCACTGTTTTTCCTGGATCACACTAGCTTTTTACCCAGCTCCCAAAACTGCAAAGACTCCTCACAGCTGTGAGGAGAGGAGCTCTGTTCCCAGCTGCACATATGAATTTCTGTTCCTTCCATGGGTCAGAAGCTGAAATATTCAGCTTGTTCCTTCACACAGACCCTTGTCTGGTTGTAAGGGATCTAAGAGGAAGGAGAAAAAAGGAGGAAGATGGAAATCTGCTCTATGTGAGAACACTGATGGATTTTCAGCATAAGAAAGGCAACTTCTGCTGATTACTTTAGTTTGGAAATACTAACAAGTATAGGGCAGTCAAAAGCAAGTGCTTCCAGGTGAAGAACCATGGCTGCACAGTGTTAGAAGCAAGCAACTAGCAGTACAGAGAACAGATATTTTAGGTTCTAGTTAACTACGTAACATCTACAACTGGAAACCTCACACACCTTCAACAGAAATAAGCAACTCAGCTTCCCCAAAGACAGGCTAGAAGTCTATTTTTTGCAAGAGGTCCAGCCAGCACTTTCCAGTCTACAACAGACCAACTAAGCCCTGCTCCATTCCTCCCGAGAGCTTACCTCCTATCACCTCCACAAACTCAGAGCCTGCCATGGCCAAAAACGGCACTTGCGCTTCTGTAGCCACTGCCTTCGCCAACAAGGTCTTCCCACAGCCTGGTGGTCCAAGTAACAAGGCACCTTTAGGAACTTTAGCCCCAAGCTGAAGGTAGCGATCAGGATTCTATAAGCACAATACAGCTCTGTCAGATCCACAGCTCATATGAAACATCTGCAGAGGAATGTGGCCTCCCAGAGCTTTCTGCTACTGTTTCTGTTCTGATCAACTCAGCTGCTCCTGTTGGGAGCTTAAGCTCTGCACTCCATTACAGAATTGGAAGTATAGAGATTGAGTCATGTGGAAGTATAGCGATCGAGTCATGCTGATCACACCATAAATAGTTGCCAGACTATTTAAACAGAGGCTGTTTAGTATGATGCAGGATGAAGAGGAAATATATACCCTGCTCTCCAGGTTGCCCAGCTATCTGGAAAGATGGGCAGCAATCACTTATTTTGTTCTATTTTTGTAGGGTGAAGAAAAGGCAGAGGAGAGAATTCAGCACATTTAATACAACCATGGCATTGTCAGTCAAATGACAGGTGAGCATGGGCACTTCTGCTTTTTAATCTAACATTTCCAGCATGGATAATCATGATCAACATTACAACAGGAACCCAGAAAACTGGAGAACCTCTTATGAAAGCTGCATGGCTTCCATTACAGGACACGTCTGTACAGTTCTTACCTTTAAATAATCCACAAATTCTTTGACTTCCATTTTGGCCTCATGCATTCCTGCAACATCCTTGAAACCAATCCCTTTTCCAGATTTCCCATCCACAACAGTGAAACGAGCCATTTTCAGTTGGTTCTGCGGAAGGCAGTAAAAGTAATAAAGATATGCTCTGACTTTGGACACGGCAACAGTCTGAAAAAGCTGTTTGATGTACTTTAGGAGACAGCAGAGCACCGTTATAAGCCCCTCCTGCCCCCCAAACAAATGCCCACTAATGCGTTGATATTTTTTCATCCTCTGCTTTGGAAATTGTTCACAGCCAGACTGCATGACTGTTGACTCAGAAGCTTTATCCATGTTTCATTGGTAACAGACAACATAAGCCTGCAGCAATACTCCTGACATAATCCAACTCAAATTCCCTGTAGACCCAGCAAGGATACTTAAGTATGTGCAGAATGCTCAAAACCTTAATTGGGATCTGCTCCCCCATTTTTAAGTGCTTTGATCTTTAATATGCTTGGGATAAGCACAGTTTTGAGAAATACATATTGATGGTAATTAACTGTCAATACTTTCTTGTAAATGAATATAAACAGACACTTTGCACCACTGTCCAATGCTGCTACTAGCTTCTGTTACAACACAACCCAGGGATGGAACTATAGGCTCTCAAATTTAAAAGGCACCATATTTCAGTCTCCATGTGTGTGTTAAACCACATGACAGCCAAAACAACAATTTAGCTAAACATTCTCCTTGTAAGTCCTCATATTTTTCCTTCTGAAAACAGCTACTTACAATTTTTTTTTCTCTTTGAGGAAAAGTTCATAGCTTCTCAGGCCTTAGAAACACAGACTCCAAGCAAAGAGTTAAATGCGCAAGGCCTGGCAGTCCTCACTTATGCAAAGGCAGAATCTAGTCCTTAAGGCCTTTATTACTCAACATTTTTTTAAACTATTCTTCTCTTCCAAGCAGCTGCACTCTTTTGTATAAAGTGAAACTCAGAGTCAGAAGAGAACTGCATAGGAAACCTAGTGGGAAACTTCTTAACAGGGGACTGAATTCACCACTATTTTCATTCCAAAGTCCCTGTGGTTATTGCCAGTGTACCCAGGGCCTATTTCTACATAGTTTCATCAGCTGATCCAGGCAAGGGTAGAGGAGAGAAGTAGGAGATTTGACTGATGTTGCAAGTGAGGCATGTGGYGTGAGGGGAAGCAGCCAACATATAATGAAATCCAGAATTTGAACAYTTTTTTTTTTCCAATAAATTGGGAAGTCATTTTGTAAAAAGCAGCGATTCCTGCTCCTGGCTGTATGGGAGGCATATTGGCAGGACCCAGTGAAAAACACCATCTGCAGCTGCACCTCATTAGTAGGTTTTGAAAATAGCAGAGAAAACTGGACTGCAAATTCACTGAGCTCAGCCCTTCCTGTCACTGGGGAAAGAAGGGGCCTCAGCTAAGGCCAGTTACTGTACAACCTAATCAGATGATTGGGGCAGAAAAAGATGCAAGATGTGTCAAGACTGCAGAGTTCTTGGCATTAGTTAATTCTTATCCTCTGTTGACTTTACAGAGGAAAGGGGAAGAAATTAGGCTAGCAGAAGACCAGACTGCTTACAGGCTGCAAAACAATGACAAGATCTAGGATACTTACAAAGGCATTGAATCCTCCTACCCGGCTTGCCGCTCTAATAAGGCGGAAGATGCTCCACAACATAGACACAGCCACAAGTGTCACTATCAGAGAAATTGCGTCACTGAAAGGACAAAAGCAAGTCAGGTACAAATTGAAGCATTCAGCCACAAGAAGTATTATTAGCTTGGTAAATATTACTCAATGCAGCTATTTTCAGTACTGCAAAGACTTTGGCATTTAGACTAGAAACACAGCAATGAGTAGACATGACTAAGAAAACGGCATCTTTACGGTTTTACATATTTTTACAGATTTTTTTTACATATATATTTTTATATGTGTACGTGTGTGTGTGTGTGTATATATACACACACATATACATACACACACACTTTTTGTTTTAGATGTAACAGAAAACCCAATAATTACGTAATCTAAAAGGTTAAACAGAGGACACTGGCAAATACTGCTTACAGCTGTGGAAAAAAAAAATTCTACCTTACCATCCCTTTCAGAGGCATTGCTGCTCATGAAACAAATACAACCTTCAGGCAGTTGAATTACATCCAGACCAGAATCTGACTGGACCAGGCAAAGAGTTTGCCACAGAAGATCTGTGGCTGACAACACTAGAAGATACCTCCCTCTCTCAATCCTGGGGAAAATCTCAGTACAAGTCAGGCATTAAGAAGCTGGTCTGTCTATTCAGGTTGGCCCTCTCTGGCCAAGCATCTTAGAAGTCCCTTGTGTACAGCAACCAACATAATGAATTTTCTGCACCTTTCGCAATGCTAATCACGTGAGAAAGGAGACCTGAAACAGAGACAACATTGCAGATCTAACACAGTTATGGGACAAGCTTGCTGAGAATGAAATATCCTGTGAGCTCCAAACACAGTATTTTTTTTTTWWTTTTTTTWTTWTTTWTTTTTTTAGGAGGAAAAAATGATCAGACATGCCAGATGACAGGCTGGGATCTGAGGGACCATAACTCAGCTCCCTGTTCTGCTACAGATGCCCTGCTTGACCCTGTCAAATCATCTGGCCTCATCAGACTTCTGTTTCTTATCTTTAAAGAAGGAGCATGTCTTCCGTCCCCCACAAAGGGATGATTTACTGAAGCAAAGGGACCAGCACGCACCATACACCCAGCTGTGTTTATTTCTTCTCTGTGAGAGACCCTAGGCAACACTGGGAACTGAAAGTCACCTCCAATTTGTCAACTGTACAAACAGAGGATTAATTCTGAAACAAACCAAGTGCCCATATCTCAGAAAGAACTGAAYCCAAGCTGTGAGTACTCTGTATCTCACAGGTTAGAGTTCCAGATTCTAGAGTCTCCCAAAAGAATATAGACCCTACAACATCTCTTTGAAGAATCTTTTTCTGTGGGCTGGGGAAGCAGCTTGTGTTCTTGGTTGATTATTTTTTCAGTTTACTTTCTGGTATGCAGAAGTTTGAAATAAACTGGCAAATTCTGAATTTCAGCTAAAGATCTCATATTGCATGGTCAAATAAATAGAAAGTTTAATCTTCCTATAAACCATGTACTACAGTATGTAAAAGCAGTCCAGACGTCAAGAAACTAGCCAATATCCTGTACAGATATCTATTCATAGCTGAACATACCATTTAGGCATGTCTCACATTGAAGCAGGGCCTCCAAGAGGAAGAACTACACGCACTGGTCATCTCTACCTCCAAAATGACACCATCTTCTGATCCCCATGAGCTCCTGAGGAAAAATATACACCTCCACTTCATTTGTTGTATAAGCAGGTGACCAGGCCATCTTGGAGGATGATTATAGCAGTATGAAACTATTTTTGGGGGGGCTTTCAGGGAAGGGAAATTCTTGGCAGACAAGATTTCTGCACTACATCCCTTGAGTACTTTAAGATAAGTAACTGAGAACTCTCTCCCTGCTCTGGTGTTTCTCCACACACTTTAAAAAAAAAAAAAAGCATCTTACTGTAACAGTGTAACAGCTGCCAGGGTGGTGGAGCTCCTGGACTTGTTCAGTATCCCAGTGAACAAACTTTACAGGTCTGTTTTGTACTCTGGACCCCATAAATCCTGTTTTCCAAGAACAAGCTGCCAGCCTCAATAGAAGGACACAAACCACAGCAGCAGCAAAAGACCACACAACACTATAACAGCATACRAAAATACAAAATAAAGTCTAGCCAGCACTCTCAAAGTCTTTTGATAGATTTTTTTCCCTCTTCTTGCTCATTAGAGCCTTATTTCAATATTAAAAGCTTTGAGTCTTGTTGATTTCTTTTTTTTCCCCTTAAACAAAGGATCTTGCTTTCAGGTAACAGAACAGGACTGTGAAATTAATATAAGTACTCATTTCTCATTGAGATTTCTTGTGTCTCATCATCAAAGCTGCTCTGCTCAGTATGTGGCTCACAGCTGGAGCCAATACCAGCACATGCTAGTCTCTGATCTACAGCTGCTGGAGAAATAGGCCAAAACTAGGTGTTTATTTTTACAGACTGAAAAACTGACACAGGCCTTCCTGAAAGCACTTTAGTGGGGGAAGGCTTACTGCATCACTGACATTTTCTGTAGACCAGGCCATAACATCACAATTGTTGAGCCTGTGGAGTCAGGATTTCTAATAGACTCTGCACTTTAATAATTGATCAAGAGGACAAAGAAGTGTTCAGTTTTGCAAGAACTTACAGCAATTGATACAGACTTTACTTAAACTTGCTGACAATGACTCTAAACATTTTTGTCTATTACATGGTGCAGCTCTAGCCACCTCCTGGGACCCTTACTTTTGAAATACTAGGACATATATCTAGAGCAGACTATTGCCAAAAGATAAAGTACTCCAAAACATGGAACATTTTTGTTCTGCATTTAAAAACATTCAGTACAAAGACTTTCTTCTCTGAGTGAGGATATGGCTGTCAACATAAGACCAACAATAAGCACAAGTTTATATCATACTTTCCATAAAAGCCAGGGTGTTTGTAGGAAACGGGGAGTCTCTCTTTCTCATCAATATTCAGCTCATCCTCTGCAGCTCTCAGCTTCTCTTCAAACTTGTCAATGTTTGCCACCCGCATCGTGTACAGGAGGGTAACATTCTGGGGACATGAAATCAAGAGGAATATACTGGATAATAAGGATGCAGCAATGAGCAGGAGAGGTGCACAACATCGAAAAGTCAGRCAACAGTTAGCCTTAAGTTGTAGCCTGTTTTTAACTGCACCAACAAACTCGTAAGATGGTAACAAGAACACTAGGACTAAAAAGGAAGTTAGGAACGCCTCTGGTCTTTCCTAGCTAAACTAAAATCCAAATARGAGAAAATATTTGTAAATTCTTATTACTAGATCTTGTTTCAATCATCTTCTAGATGCCTTCAGTCATATTAAATCAAACTGGTAAAGAACCACCACTGAACACTTGGACATCTCTGTTAAGATTTTCTTACAGTTGAATACTGATTATTCTTACAATTTAAAACCAGAAAAACCTTAGATTCCAATTCAATATAAGCAGCAAAAGTTCCCAAAACTTCAAAAACAATGAAAAGAAATATTAGAGAAAGGCCAATTTACCAGCAAGAGTTTAACTGAAGGCATACTGTTTAATTCAATTCTTTAAAATTATTTATTCTAATTGTAGAAAGTCACTCACAACTTGTCCATGTGGAGTGCCTCCTGGATGTAGATAAACTTCTACAATATCACTCTCTGGAACCACTTCAATTCTCTGGACTTCCCCCTTTGCCAGCATCTCATTCACAAAGTAATTCCAGGAAATGTTGGTCCCTTCTCTGTTCTCACTGACCGTGAATCGAAACATCAGTAGGATGAAAGTTATGATGAGGAGTGCCCGCAAGCGGTCAAGATGCATCTGATTTTCTCGTTTCCTGCGTTTTTCATCCTCTTTTTAAATAAGGGGGGGGGGGGGAAGGAGAGAAAAAAAAAAGATAGGAACATGTAATTGTGTAATTTTCTGACCTAAGAAGGACAATGGAACTATGAGGATAAACCCTATGGTACCTTTCTTTGTTGCKGTTGTGTAATTTGTTTCTCCTGAAGCATACAGAGGCAGTATTGAGCTTGTATTGCACAGCCAATTTTCTAGCTAGGCTGACATAGGTAAAAGAAGGTTGYGCAACTTGCCCAAGGTTACAGTTCCAGACCTTTCTGGCTTCTAGACTGCCAGACTGCAAGGGCTCGGCTGTACATATGAAACAGCACCAGCTCAAAAGCCTAGTCATGAGAGGACAAGTAGTCAGCTGTAAAATTAACAGCTGCCAGGAAGGAAGCAAATTTTGTATTCTGCTAGCCCACTACTACTTTTCAAATCAGATCTGCTTTAGCACAGCTACATCAAACTACTGGCCCACTTCCATAAAACATGGTTCTCTACTGCCCACTGCTAAGGCTGCTGCTAACATATCCACTGGAAAATATTAAAACTGAGTAAAACCAGTCACAGTGTCACTCTCCAATTATGTAGCACAGCATTACACAGTATAGTTGTTGTTTGGTGAATTCCCGATCTGCAGACATCCTGTATCACAAGACCAACAGCATTTCTACCACCCAGGAGAACAGCTACATTTATAGTAAATCCAAAATAGCATAGAAGATACCACATACAGTTTACCCAGGTAAACACATTGCAAATCAACCTCCTGGACTTAAAATTGCACAGATTTTCTCCTACGGTATCGAATTAACCTCATGCTCAAACAGGTTTGATAAGCTGTACAAAATTAAGGGTCTGTATCAAAGAGGGAACCACATACTAGACATGCTTTCCTCTCCCCTTACTGTACTAGTGACATAGACATATACTGAAGTGATGCCATAAGAAAAATGGATGGTTTACTTTGAATATTTGCCACCAAACCATTTTTCAGACTTTAAAATTTTTTGAGACTGCATAGGCAAATTCAAAATTCTATGGTCTGCAAAGGACTGTCACAGCACAGTGGTCAAGTCAATGGCTTGCTATCTTTTGAGTTGCTGAAAAGACTACAAATTTCCTTTCCTCCTCCTCCAGTCATATGTAGATATTCTTGATATGTAATTTACCACTTGCTCGTGATACACAATTTACCATCAACAGCAACATGGCATACATAAATACTATTCCGTACCCAGAAATAAATTAAGTCTGCACCACTGGATTGCTACTGCATCTGCCTGCTGCAACTCAGATTAGATTTACTTGCAAATTCATAATGAATGTTCTGACACTAGCATTTATCACTAGCCACCAATTAGACCCTATACACAGTGCAACAAAACCAAAGGACAAACATACGGCCCAGTCAGATGCTAAAAAAAGTTCTCTGTCCTTCAGATATATAGCATCATTTTTCATTTGTTTCCTAGCTCTGCTTCACATTTAACAGGAAAGGCTTGTACCTAAATAGAAACAATGCAACTTTTCAGATAAGGTTATAACTTCAAAACAGAGCGAAAAGCTCAGACACTGTGTCCAGCCTATCCACTTTGTTCTTTGATGCCATCTCCTCACTTCTGTGTTATCTGCTAGATTCAGCTTTATTAGAACAAAGCAGATTCATCACAAAGCTGCAGGCTTACATCCAGTAGTCTTAAAGATAATTAAAGCATAGTAAGATAGAACCCCTAATCTGGACAATATCCTGAAATGCTGAGCAAGGCCTAAATAAAATGGTTCTATAGAAAAAATAACTCCGGAAAAGTGAATACAGACAAAGTCCATCTATTGCTAGAGCACAATAGCGTAAAAACTGGCTATTAGGTATCTCAACAATCTCTCCAGTGTCTAAAAATTAGACTCGTCTAGGACCTTTAGCCTATRGCCAAATAACTTTAGAAAACACTACCATTTCGAGAAAGCAGGAAGACAATGCAAAGCCTTCTACTCCATATTTAATTTGGGACAAAGCTTATCTATTTCTAGTTTATGCAAAAAGTGGCTATCTTTGCAGTACAGCACTTGCACTGCACTGTAAGTTACTCCACAGTATTTGGTAAATAAAAACTGGTAACTGGAAGTGACACTTGCAAGCAACAGCTGCAGGAATACTTCCAGCTCTTCAGYCTCAAAAAGCCTCCATAAAGCAACGATTTGCTTTTAATCCTAAATTTGAACTCTGATTAAAATCTTGCAAAGGCTGCAGTGACAGTTTGAAGAGTTCTTTTTTTTTTTAATAATTGCTGCAGAGATGAGTATTCCCCTGGAGACATGGGATAGCATTCCACCTCCCAAAGTCAAGTTACCCATTAATCACAGGAGGAAAGAGGCCACAGAACACAGCATGTTACTGTTTACTAATTCCAACAGCTACAATACTTCAAGGCTCTGTGCTCACAGTCACCCTGTGTGGTCTTGCAGACACTAAGCACCCCAGCCTCAAAGCGCCAACTTCCTTAATGAGGGAACTGCAATACCGCACTAGCGCCCCATTACAGACTTTGTCTCAGTTCAACAGATGAAACAGGTAAAGTCACTGCTCTTGGCTGATGGAGACTGCACGCAATATGACATGAATCAGAGTAGGAGTGATCAGCAGTAGATTGTTTTTACTTCAAAAGCTGAACCAAGAGGATTCTACCATGGTATTTAAGCACAACACAAAACTAAAAAAGAAAAAGACTTGTCTATCTGATGACAATTAGGCAAAAGTTTGTAATATGATTTACAAAACAGAAGTATGATGTGTGAGCCTTCAATTTAGAGAGGATTTATCCCTCACTCAGGCGTCCGGAAAACAAATAAGCAGCACAGCAGACATCCATGTAAGCTCTAAGCCATCAGCAGCTCCTGTAAACATCAATTAATGTTGTAAAATTAAGACATGAGGTCTGTTATGCTTCAGCAAGCATTACTGACTGATAGAAGAACATGATACTTTCACCTGGGTCACTTCTGACACCTTTCAAAATAAAGTCCTAAGCCAGCAGATAAAGGATGTGCTATCAGCTGTGGGACACCACAGCTAGAAACCTACACCACAAAGTTGAAAATATATCCACCCAGAGCCCGGGAACTTTACATGCACCTCAATTCTTGAGAGGCAGGAGAGAAAGAACACTCAAGAACAAGCAAAGAATTTTCTTCATAGTGGAAGGAAAGAGTCAGATTACACTTTTTAAATGGAATACAGCTGTTGTCAACCCACAAATAGCAAAGACTCACTGACAACACTAAGGTTTGAAGAGACACCCACAGATAGCTTATATTTGAAAAATGTTTGACGAAAACCTACTGGAAGAACATAATAGTGCCTCCTATAAAGATCTAAACACTAGCCTGTCAAAAATTATGTAAGATCTTGTCTCGTATACAGAAGTTATTCCTCTTCACTTTTTTCACCCTTCCTTTTCAGGGTCATTAAATTCCTCCCCCTCAACAAGCTTAACATACACAGAGGACACTCCTCGACTTCTCAACTTAATCTGCATCCCATGCAGTTCCCAAGGTTCCAGAACACATTTCATCAGATAAACAAAATTCTTTATTTTGTACCCCAGGATGGCCGGGGCTTTGATAGTACAAGACTTGCAAAAAAACAGTATCGAGGAAGATTGATTTTAAAAATGAAAAGGTTTGAACAAGTATTATTAGTAACGCAGCTAAAAAACTCTTCAAATAATCTATTTTTAACTTTACTCTGTAAATCACTAGAGGTAGAGAGAGACAGTGAAGGGAACCTAAATACAAGAAAGAATTGGAATTCATCTTCAACTTGAACTGACTAATAAAGAACTGTATGTTAAAGTGTTCTACACAGGAAAGAACTCCAAACCAAAAGCCAGTAACTACTACTGTTCCCTTTTGTAAAGTAGGGAGAAAGGGCAAACATCAATTAAATTGTTTGCATGAGATGCAAAATGGCACAGAAAGCAAACACACACACACAGTTCAGGATCTCTCTTAAGCCTTAGGGCTCTGGTAGCAGCTAAGCCAAAATAACCCTTCAAACTTAGCAGCTCCACAAGCCTATGGCTAGGAACAAGTTACAGCTACAGCTCTGCAGAACAGAGAGAGTCTATCGTCATGAATTGCTCTAGTATGAAGGTGGATCTTTCATGTTGTCCACTTTCATCCCTTACATATTCCTGAAAGGTTCACTTAATTAAACATCGTTTTGGCACATACATACCCTCTTCTTCCTTTGGAGTTTTCTTTTTGAATCCTCCATTCTTATGGTTACTCCCCTGAGATCCTGAAGTAGTGAAATAGTAAGTGCCACCTGCAGGCAAGCAGAGTTAAGCAGTTACTTACAGAAAACCTCAAGTGAGAAAGATGGACAAAGGACGAGACAAATACACGAGCTCCAAACGCACAGAAAGCTAAGTTCCATGTCCACCCAGGCATACAGCCTCATTCACATGCCAAAGCAATGGGACAGCCTCACCAGAGGTAGTAACGGGAAGGACGGACTCCTTCAGTCTTCTTACATACTTTTTGACAACCTCATCAAAATACAGCTTTGTTCAGACATTAACAAGGCTAAGAAAATCATTTGGAGGGCTGGAACATTCACACATTTTCAAAGGCATAACCAAAGTTAAAACTGGTATGGTCAGTTAACAACAGCCTTGTACCAGGAATTGTAAGTTTTTATTAACAGTAATTCCTGTGCTAGAGCTAAACACAGGTTTTCTCAGTAAATGCTTTTAGGACACAAATAAAAGCCAAGACAGTAAAGATACAAACAGCAAAACTCTTGGCTACTGCTAAAAACAATCAGCAGAGGCTTTCTTTACCAGGAAAAAGAAAGAAAAAAAAAAAAAAAAAGCTCAGACACACATGAAAAAAATGACAGACTGCAGCTTCCATTTCCCGTTGTCTTTCATGAAGGCAGCAGAAAGGGGAGTCCAGGAATTGGGCTGCTTGTCAATTTTTATTTCTTTTAGAGGGTTCCCTGCCATATGAAAGATTGCACAGATACTTAACCACTCAAAAGCAAAAAAAAAATTTTGAACTCTTCAAGATAAGGTAGCCCAAGCTCACCAGATCTACTCTGGCCAGARCAGCAGCAACAACTTTTGTTCAAATCTCAAATGCATCAGCAAATCTGTTTTCCTAGTGTGAAGAGGGCAGGGAGAGGAGTAATTACTTTTGTTGTACATTTTGGAGCTTTTGCTCTAAGAATGCTGATATTTTACATCATACAATTTAACTTGTTCCAAGTTTCAATGCAATGTTTTCAGGAAAGAACTCACATGATGTGACTTCTGCCAAAGGTGAATGCTATTTTTTTTTAAGCTTTGCTAATGAGGCACATAAAAATTCTCCTGAAGAGTCTGCAGTTTTTAAATTAGCTTTTGAATCTTAATGACTTGAGTAAGCTCTCATCAAACTCAGGTCCTTGGGGAAAGGTGCCATTGTTCAACTCTGCCACCAGACAAAAATCTAAAAGCCCTATAAGTGATTACACTGCTCCCTAAGACAAGTTTTTTTTTTTTTTTTTTTTTTCCCAGGTGCAGGAACACATGCAATGAAAGTAATGAAAAGTCAACACTCTTACTAAATTAGACCTTTTTTTTCCCCTCCCCAGCAGTACAGTTGCTTTTAGGGACTCACCTAAGAGTTTCCAAAGCCTGACTGGATCTCGAATTATGTGTTGTTTCACTAGGACTCCACTGAGACCTTGAAATGTGGGGGAAAATGTTTGTGACAGAAGGCTCTGAGGCAGAAGAGAAAGAAAGAAAGAAAGGGAGGGGGAGAAAAAAAAGAGAGAGCTATTGGAAAAGTACTGTGCCTGCTTGATGATTCTGTACTCCGTGAGACTAAAATTCATTTCTAAATATGAAAGAATTATGGATAAGTCCTAGCAGCACCAGCTGGGAGATCTGAATATTTTTCTTGCTTGTGCTGTGAACATCCCATGTGACACTGAGGATATTGTTTATAACCCAAACTCAGGCCAGCGCACATAAGTATAAACCCATGCCCGATACATTCGGACACTGGATTTTCCCCCCCCTGTACCTCTGTTACGTGCTCTAAAGGCACGGCGGAATTTGGTTCTTCCCGAAGCGCAGCGAGTTTCGCCTTCTCACCACTGCCGAAACGCAACCCCGCTCCCGCAGCAGCAAGCCTCAGGGGCTACAACTCTGTAACCCTTTCGCACGGCGGTAAGGGTAACGCAACTGTTCCCCTCGGTCCTTCGCACCCGCCCCGCGGTGCGGGCCCCCCTGGAGGGCAGCGCCAC
>NW_028186644.1:162788-171602 GCF_003343005.1 Rhea americana | reverse complement strand
GCCGACCCCCTGGAGCCGGCCCGGCCTGAGCCGAGCCCCGAGCACAGCCTTAGGCAGGAGAGGAGCAAGCACCTGGGAGAGGCACGAAGATGCCAGCGGGCGCGGGAGAGCGGCTGTGGCGGGCGCCGCCTGCCCGCGGCCCGGACGCAGGGCCCCGCCGGCTGGGACAGCTGGCACCGAGCGAGCGGGCCGGGCCGGGCCGGTGGTGCGAGCGTGAGTACACGCCTAGCCCCACGCTGGGAATTTTTCACTCTTTCCATCATGTTCCGTGTAGTTACAGCAGCCATGAAAAGAGAGAGAAACAACCTCTGGGAGGTTAGATAATGTTAACACAGAGGAAAAGAGACCMGCTACCTCCCTTTGCAGCTGATGCTGGGGAAAGCTCCGCTCTGACAGCTCAGACTTAGGTATGCGTTAGCTCCAAACACAGATGGAAACAGTATTTRGTGTCTGCAGCTGAGTGTGGTGGATTATCAAGAACTCTCAGAAGTAAATTGAGTGCACACATATATCTTTGTTTATATACTTGCACTTTGTCAGGCAGATTAGCTGGCCCTCGTGATCTCCTGTCTTCTGTGGAAAAGCCATTATAACGTGTTTGACAAGTCACAGTAGCCAAGCTGCAATGCTACTGATAGAGTTTGCATTTAAAAGTACTCCTGTTAGTACATGTGCAGTTTTAACAGTGATGGAAAAATCCCTTCAAGCATTATATGAGAGTGTCAAGGTTATGAGCGGTGTTAAGTTCCCTATGTACGGATATCACAAAGGTCATTGTATTTTAAGTCCCTGATCCCAAATCTTGTGTAATCTCTTCCTATTTTGCACTGGCTGTACACAGCACAGTGGGTGGGCTCAGTGTCCTCTTCCAAGTGTTAATGTGGGGCAGGAAGGCATTTCAGAACATAACCTGAATGATAATGGATCTTCGCATTTCCTCTGATCCCACCATCTTTCCAATTCAGAGTCTAAAAGTCAGTCAGCAATATAAGGTTTGCAAACATTATTGTGTCAGCTAAAACCATGAAAAGCCCATCCCAYGCCCAGTGATGCAGCCAGAGGGGCTAGTAAAAGCTGTAAGGTGGAAGATCTTAATGGCGAGAGCAACGTTCTTCTTTGGGCGAGCAAGCTGAAGTGCAGCACCCCAATCTTTTTGGACCCTTGGCCTTTGTCAGCCTTCACCTGCAATCACCCRGTGCTGTCAGCAAGTGCAAATGTGGAGAGCCTGTGTGTTTTTAAGAAGGCTGTGCTAAGGTTGGTCCAGGACCACAGAGGTCCCCAGGCTGCAGGYTGGGAATGGCTGTTTTCTTCGGGAAGTCAGCACGGATTCTTTAGGAACTGGAGCTCTGGAGGACGGGCCTTACTGAGACATTCACCAGCTTCTCTCTAACCATGGGTCTCACCAGGCCAARCCAAATCTATGGATGACTTTAGGTACTGTCAATGTTGTTGCTTCACCTCCTGCAACTCACCAGTCCTAGTGCATGTCAGGCCTTCTTGAATGGAAGGCTGTGGGGCGACATAAAATAATAATAAATTATCTGTGTGAAGGATCTCTCCCTTCTCCTCAGCAGGTCTGAATTAGCATCCTCTTTCTAGAAGAGTCTCTTAGGATGTTAATTGTCATCTGCCCCCTGGGATGTGTCTAAGTAAACCTTCTACCAGCAAGGTCTATTAGCATGTTAATGTCCTCCTCACTCCTGGAATTCTCTTTGTATCACTGGCTTAATCGTCAAACAGCTTAATTTACAGACACAAAATTAAACTGGTTGCAATTAATCCATATTGGCTGGCCAAAGCTTGCAGTGTCGCAGTGGGGATGTGACAGCCGACTGCTGAGAAACCAGCAGCTCCTCTGCTGCTGAAACCCACCACAAAACCTACCTGGTACAGCCAGCCAGGCTGCCAGGGGAGACGCTGCACAGTCCGTGTTGCTACCTGCTTCTGCTCTGCACCAGCTCAGCAGGCAGAGTTCTCCTCATGGAAAATTCACTGTCTGCAAAGAGAAGTTCACCCGTACTGCTTGGCTCTGGGGAATCCGTGCCCCTTGTTCCACCAAGCCTGCAAGCTGTGAAGCCACAGCTGGCCCCTTGGAGGCTGCAGAGAGCCCAGGTCCAACATGGGCACACACCATGTGGGAACTTTCAGTGATAGGCTGGCAACCAAGAGCAGTGAAAGCTCTTGTTCAGCACAGACACGAGCCCAGTGCATGCCCTCTGCTGCCCACCAGCCTGTGCCACCATCCTTTGCTGGGTGGCTGCCACAGAGACCAGCAACACATCTTCCCCTGCCTTGTGGAGGGATCCCTGGCAGGAGGTATTTACACTTTGGAGCAAGAAATAGCTTATTTGGAAACGGTGACTCCCTCTAGTAGAGGCCATGCCCACAGAGGACAGAGGTGTGGGGTTTCCAGGGTGGAAACGTGGGATGTGACAACCGCAGCAGAGTGCCAGGAGTCACAGGGCTGCAGCATCCCTGTGCCCCGGTCGCTGTGGGGTACCAGCACTGTGCACATCTCTGCCTCAGCTTCACTCCAAGCATATCACACCTTGCTTGCATTGATTTTGTGATTAGGCCTGTTGCTAATTAGGCCTGATCTATTTTTAAAAATTGCATCATTTAAATAGAATTACAGCCCGATTAGAAGTGAAGCAGTGCAGTTTGCTTAGACTTGACTTCACTGACTTCAGCCAGGCTGATCTGACAGAGAGCCAAATGAGTTTCATTACATCTGCATTACAGTTTTGCTCCAGCTTTAGTGAAGACAGACTTGCACCCACTTAATGACAGAGGGCAAAGAAAGCTGAATGGGTCCGGATGGGCTCACTGACTGCAACAAACAGCGTTTCAGGTCTGTACAGCAGTTGGGCTCTTGCTGCAACGCTCCCAAACAGAAGACACTAGCCTTGGTGTGGCAAAACCGAACTGAACTGTGAGGACTGGTTATTTACAAACACAACAGGTAGCTGGAGTTGACCCCATTTCCATTCCTCCTTTCACACTGTGCCTCGAAGGCAGCACACCCATGATGAAGCACTAGGAAAGGAGGTTGGGATCTTTTCCTCTCTTGTGCCAACACAAAGTAACACTAGGAAGGAGAGTCAAGAGTTTTGCTCTGTGTGCAGCCAGCAATCACGATGGCTGCACTGAGCTTGTGTGTGGGTGGCTCAGACTGTGCTGCGTGCAGGGAGACAAGTGCAGTCCTCTGTGTGTGCAAGAGATGACCTTGGGAAAGGTGGCTTCAGCCACTGCCCTTGGACTGGCAATATGCTCCTTTGGGAGTGAGCCAGTATTCTGAGGAGACAGATATAACCTGATCCAGGCTTGGCCTCGCTGGGATGCACTCCAGCCATGACATCACTCCTTAATACCACGTGTATTTACTACCGGGGAGAGGTGCTGGATTGGAGACTAAAATCCCTGGTTTATCTCCTGAGTAGGTTATGGACAGGAATCAGCATTAGCAGCCCCCACCCTGTGTCTCTCAGCYCAAGAGGAAACAGTCCCCACAGCCTGCACAGCCATCAGCCTCTGTTATGTCTGAGAACTCCTATCTCCTACTTGGATGCTCCCGGTGAAACAGTCTTGCCACAGTTTTGCCCTCAGAGTCTCAAGGAGCCATTGAAACGCCACCCCCCAGCTTAGCTCAGACTAATTTCAAGACAGCACTTTCCTTGGCAAACTGAGTGACTGGATACCTGGAATTGAGTTTCGGTTGCACCATCCACAGACTTGATATCAATAATTTGATTCATCAATAATGAATCAAAGGACTAAATGTAAAGCTGAAGTGGCTAGAAGGTAATTTCAGACTTTTTAAATGGATGAAAAATACCTCTGTTCTATTGCTCACCTGCATAGCTCTATAAACTAGGACTCCTCTGTGCAAGGGACTGTCCAGGCCCAGGACAGAGATGCACAACTGGAACTAGCTGGGAGCCATTGGGGTGATTCAGCACTCTCTAGCAGCATGCATCTCTGCCACTGAACTAGATGTTTTTAGATGACTTGTTTGTGGATGGCAAGTCAAGGTCAAGGGCCGGATGCTCTCCTTCAGCATAGCAAGGCCAAATATCCAAGAAAGCCTAGAGCTCAGGAATAAAGGACATGCTTAAAAGACTCCACGTCTGTCCCTCAGGCACAGTGAAACTCCTTAGCAGGAAAAGAGCTGTACAGCAGACAGCCCTTTTTACATGAGCCAGTCCAAACCCATCACACCTATTCCTCCAGGAACAGCTTGAGATCACTGCAAGTTTCAGTTCTTCCTGCCACTGTTGCCAGACTCGCTTCCCTGCCTGCTCCCTGCAGCGCGTAGAGAACAGTCTGGCCCTTAAAGGGCTCCTTCCCGGAGGCAAGGCAGGGGATGGCCCCATGGGGAGGCAGCCTGCAGGCTTACGGCACGACTGGGACACACTGCTATGTTAGGAACTTTCATCTTTAAAAATCACTTCTAAAGACTAGACAATGTAACTTTAAGACAGGTAGGTGACAGATGGCTATAGACATGGGATCACAGAGAAACAGCGATACAGCAGCAGTGACTGAACTGTGCATCAGGATGGCTGCCAATCCTTGCTTACAAATCACTAGAAGAACAGACCAAGTGCAGGCCACAAGGAGCGGTGCTCTGACAGAGGGATTTGAGTTCCTCTCAGTTTAGCTCACTGGGAGGAGACGAATAGCTTGTACCTAAGTCAAAGGCCACAAATTGCTCCATGTGAACAACCCCCTTGGAGAGCGACTGCAGTGGGCAGAGCCCAGGGAAAGCTGAGGAACTCGTCTGTGTGCAGGAGGCAGCTGGAGTCATCTCCAAATCCTGCAGACCAGAGGAGGTCAGTAAGCTCGGAGCGAGCAACTGTTACTCTACACCCCTCCAAATCCACAAACAGGCTAAAAATCTAAAGCGTATAATGAGGAATCATAAAAACTATACTGCTGCCTTTGTGGGCCAAGGGCATGGCTTAGCATGGGAGCTAAATCTGCTTCGTGGGTGGCTGTCTCTGCCCTGTCCTAGGCTCCATGCATGGACGCAGCACTTGGCTGGGCTGATGCTGGGACTCAGCTGATTAGATAGAGGGTTGGATCGAGGAACTAAACCTTCAGAAAACTGCTGATTCTGGTCCCAGTGAGTTAGCCTCCTTGTTTAATCACATCTCATCTCGCTCTGCAGAGTTGTGAACAACTGTCTCACTTGTAAAGCAGGTGAAAACCCAGTCTATTATTTCTTAAAGCCATCACATGCAGAAGGGCTTGTTTAAATTGGGTTTACCTTTTAACAAAAGAAACACACGGGTAGCTTGAAAGTACCTTTATTTAAGAAAAACAAGATTGTGTGCAGAGTTAGGGAGGTTTCTGCTGTACGTAGTATTGAGAGCATCAGCTGTACTCCTTGCTGGCTTTTTAGGTTTGGCTAACAAGGCAGCCATTTATCTTTCTTCAAAATGTTAATAGCTGGCAACTAAAACATAAGCCAAGCTTAAAGTAAAAGTTCTTCTAATCAAAGTCCTTCTAAAGTTTTATTCTCTTGGCCTTTCTGATATTGGCACTTGGCTAGTCACACAGAGTTTGCCCTGATTTGCAACTGTAGTAGTTATAAATCACAGATTGTATAACAAAAAATAGATTCCCAACTTTATAGGCTGACTGGAGCTGAATCAGCAGAGAATTGCACTCACAATAGCACAGACCAGGTATCTTTGCCCTGAAGCTGTGTGACAAAATGGTTCCTTACATGATGAGACAATTGCTATAGAGCTGCAGTTTAAGTAGTTAGATGGATATGGTTACCCATAGGTGGCAAATGCAGTTGAGTGGCTGATGCAGATGCTACCTCCAGTTAGACAAGGAAGGAGTAACAGAGCAAGGACCAGAGGGTCATAGAGTTCTTTCCCCAAAGTTTATGTCCTTTTACTCCTCCGTGATAAGACAGAAACAGGCCTGAAAGAACATTCCGCAGGTGGTCTAATTTCCCTGCCCTTGTGCAATGTTCTCTTTCCTCCTTAGTACCAACACACTTAGTTTATTTCAGGATTTGAGAGCTAACAAACCCCTCCTGAAGGAAGAAGGTCCTGAACAATTAACTACTTTTTTTTTCCTCCTAAGTATTGCAGTTAAGTTGCAAAGGGCAAAAGCCAGTAAAGTTGCACATAGTCACCCTTAGTCATCTAAAACTGACACCACCTGCACTTCTAAGGTAACAGAGAAAGCAGATTAAAAATCCATATAACAGAAATCTTATCTAGAAAAACAGAGCAGCCCCCAACTCAAGTTATCCACCTTCCTCCCCTGCTGTTAGCTTTCTTTTGCAAAGTAATTTTAATGTTCCTCCCTGAAACAGGCTTTTGTGTTCAAATAAATAAGGTCAGGATGACACAGAAAGGCTTTAACTTCCTCCCCAGCATTGGATCTTTGACCTGGATAACATTCAAGGCTGTCAAGGAAGTAGTTACAGCCAACTATATTTAGGAAATGAAAAAACATGTTTCCCCTTTAATCTACTAACTCAGAGACACCAGAGGGGCAGATACTTGTTTGCAGTGTTTTCAGTGAAGTATGACAAGAAGCTTAATGAAAGGGAGGACAGAAAAAAAGAACAACCCAACACCCCTAAACACCCTTTCTTTTGACTGGTTTAGGAGGTCTTATGGATGAGGAAGATGGGCGGAGATAAAAAGGCTAAGCCTACGCAGAACACAGGACCAGCTTAACAGGCTCAGAGTAAATCTCTCTCATKCTGTTATTTAACAGTGAAGTCAGACACATGCTCCTGAACACTCCTTTATCACTACTGAACCCAGCAAAGAGATTTCTCCTGCTGGGGGGCTGCTCGCATCTAGACCATCCTCGGCATGAGAATAATCCTTTCAGCTGTGTCTGCCAAATGTGTGATCCAACACTGAATTGCAAATGCCAGGAAAGTAGTCACAGTTACAGGACATGCTCTTGGAAGAGGGGGTTAAGAGACCAGAGCAATTACTGGTGAGGTCACTGGTAGAAACTATTTGAGAGCTGCTGCCTCAAGAGCTCCCCCTTTTCCCTATGTGAAACAAAATAGGGTGTCTTAACTGTGCAGGCTGCTCTCCCCAGTCCAGGGCACCTTGACCAGCAGGCTCTGGGAGGGGAAGTGTGCACATGTGCTGATTTTATACTTGCTGAAGAGCTGCTCCACAAACAGAATCCTTCCTTGAGGGATACTGCAGCATTCTGTTTACCTCAGTGACATAAAGGAGCTCTAGAACTAGATGTTTGGTAAAAAGCCTGACCTCTGTATRACCAGTATTCCCATCCTGCAGTGGGGCTATGCTAAGCTCAGGCTCAGGTATCTGTGTTTGCGTAYGAGGATCTACCACTGTTTGAGTTTCCTTCATGCTGGAGAGTTCACAAGCCAAATATAACACATATGGACACAGCTGATATGATACTCGCTGGGGCTTGAGGCACCACCACAACAAAAACAGAGGAAGAAAGGCATGAGCAGTGTTTTCTGAAGTGCGAGGACTGAGCAGTCACAYGGTTGCTCCTCTGCACAGAGCAGCCAAGCATGCGCTTGCTCACTTTTGCCACTTTCACAAGCCCAGTGGGACAAAGGCAGGAGGCCTATCCAGCAAGCAAAATGAACACCCTTATCTGCAGAGCCAAAGTTTTTTTTWTTATTATTATTATTATTAAAAGAGACTTTATAAATAAAAACACAACAAGAGCCTCTGGGTATTACACAATCAGCTTTTGAAACCAGAGAAGAAAAAGGATCAGAAAAAAAGATCCAGGCACAGCCATCACAGCCTGGTCAGGAGCAAGTGACTTGTCCCAGGGCCAAGAGGGAACATGCTGTTCTGATGCACCCACACTGTGCAGCAGGGACCACCCAGGCTGGCAGAGAAACCCTACTCAACAGCCTTCCTCTAGCAACTGTCTTGACGAAAGCTCTACTAACCCCTGTGCCGTGGCACATCTTCAGTAGCCTCTCCCTCGGTTTCAGGGCATTCTTTGGGCCACTCTACAACTTAATGCACACGATCCCTTCCCTGTCCTACGATGGAACTGTCTATGGCAGTAACAAAAACAATAGTTTGTGTAAATAACTTCCAAGAGGAGTTTCTCATTAACACAGACTGCCCTGAAAGTGAAAGCAAACACTTGGCATCAAGAGCTTTTAATGAGAATGGAATTAAGGAATTCAGCCCCAAACCACAGTGATTTGGGGTGCACTGTCTGTGCAAACGCTGTGGCCGCGCAGCAGAGGCAGAAGAGGCAAACACGGGACTGAAAGGCCGAGTTAATGCCAGGGTGTCTCCGGACAAGCTGCAGGCAGGAGCGCAGTAACATGTAGGTGCGCAAGCACCGTCTCCCTGCGCCCAGCCCGCTCCTCAGCCAGACGTCGCCACCCCACAAGCAGATGCACCCACCTGCGCCACCTCGCAGGCCGGCGCGCTGGGGGCGGAGGAGCCGCGCAGCCCCGCGCTGAGCCCGCCGCCGCCGCCGCCGCCGCCCCGGGCGGAGCGCGCAGACGGCCCCCGCCCCGCGCCGCCGCCGCCCCGGAAGCGCCGCCGCTCACGTGACCTCCGCCCGCCAACCAATCGGCCGCCACGTCGCCCTGGCACGTTAGCCAATGGGGGGTCGCGGCTGGGCCTTCCCGTCCCACCCCGTCCCCGCTCCCGTCGGCCCCCGCGCGCGCGGCGGGGAGGGGGCGCTGCAGCGCGTCGTTTTGTTCCCTTCCCCACCCCCTCCGCGGCGCGCTGACGTCGGCGGTTCCGCGCGCGGCCAATGGGGCGCGCCGATGCGGCCGGCCAATGAGCGGGCGCGTCTCAGCGGCGG
>NW_028186644.1:95643-162423 GCF_003343005.1 Rhea americana | reverse complement strand
CTCGGCGGCCGCGGCGTCTCGGGGCGCCCGCGGCAGCAGCGGCCGGCCTGCCGGGTGAGGAGGGGGCAGCAGCGCCTTGCTGCGGGAATTACGTATATACACACACACACGAGCGAAGAAAAAGTTGTCCGAAATGGTAATTTCCGTTTCCCATTTCATCATCCCCGGTAGGCGTTAGCCCTGCGTGTGTGCGCGGAGGGGATGGAGTCGARGCGCGCTGCCGCCAGCCAGCCTGGCTGAGCCGCGTTTATTTATTTATTTCCTCGTTTAATCTTTAAATTGCTCGGTATTCTTCTCCTCGGAGAAGCCTTTGTGTGCTGGGGAGGGGCTGCTCGACACCTTTGCCCCTTAGCAAAGAAGGAGGGGGGGGGAATCCCAACCCGAGCCAGCTGCGCTTCTGCAGTCCAGAATTAACCTCCCCCAGTCCAGCAGATTGATTGCATGTTTAGAAAGGCAAATCGTTGCTCTCCCCACCCCTCGCCTCTAAGAAGCCTGGATGAGTTGAGCCCTTGACGCCCTCTGCCCTTTCCCAGAGCGAGCAGCTGTCCTGCGAGGGGGGTGTGCGTGCGGTTTGAAAATCAGCCTGTTCATTGAGGCACAAGAGCTGGTGTGTTTACGGATTGGCTTCTACTCCAAGCTTGTAGGTCTGTTTTGATATCCAGTTGCAGGAAGAAGGTTCCCCCCCCCCATTTTGTACACAAAGTACTCTGTTACTCTCCTACCACTGCGGACATGGCCCTATAGGCAGAGAACAAATTCCAGACAAGGTTCTTGACGCAAAATTGCCTTCTGAGATGGCTTCTGAAATTGAGTGTAGACCGCTTCTTTTCATGTAGGCAGAGATACTTGCTTAAAATAAATTTTGTGACTGTAATGCTTTGTAGTTGCTGTGTACTGACTTGAAATGCTGAAATTTTACAGAACCCAAAAGAACTTTGAGTTAAATGTATTTTTATTTTTTTCTGGTTTGTTCATAAGATTCCAGAACACTTTTATATAATCACTTCAATTATTTCCTTTTTCTGGGGAAAAACATTCCATGGAGTCATCAAGAGGGAAAATAAGATTAACTCTTGCATATTTTTCAAAAGGCATTGATATGTTCTTTTGTGTGTGCTCTACCAGGAACTAAATATTTGACTTGATTACCTTAAAAAGGGAAAGTTGGCATTTTTATGAGATATGCACCTTTAATCTGCAAGTAAATATATTAGGGCACTTTTAAATGGTTATGGTGGCCTGCAGTGTAAGTATTTAAAGTGCTACATTGTCTATGAAGTAGGAGCTACACTGACTTCCCCTGTCTTAGTAGGGAAATTCTTAAGTGCCTGGGTTTAATATGCTTATGAAACATCGCTGTTGAAGCCATGTGACTTGTTTTCTTTCCATGGGAAGAGTTCAGTCAGTGGAAGATCTCATTCTGTGGGGTGGTCTGTGTTTGTGTGGGTGTGTGTCTGTGGTTTTTGTTTGGAGCAGTGTGCATCTGGGTTGCTCCTAAAATGTGTTTGCAGCACAGTTAACCTCATGGCCAGTGTGCATTTGTCCCCAGAGCAACGGCTTGTCTGCGTTACTGTGTCCTTCCTTGTGTCTGCTCTTGCTTAGGTGTGTCTGGGGTATGTGGAGCTTGCAGCTTCTTACGAAGAGATGCTCCAGGATTCTTTTCCTTGTTGGTTCAAGGAGAACTTGTCAGTCCTAAAGGAGGTAGTGAGGAAGGTATAAAACTTGCCAGGGCACATCTTGTCTGTGTCCTCCCTGGAAAAAAGGGCGGGCTAAGCTGTAGTGGAATCTGCTGTGAACCTGTATTATTAGGCTAGCTGGGGCTTGCAGCACCTCCAGAGGTGGTCAGAGCGGTTGTCTGCGCGAGTGCTGCGGGTTCGGTYTGTGAATTTCGCAACAGGCCGAGCTGCCTGTGCCGTGGCCCTGTTCCTTCCAGGGTGGAGAGCGCACGAGCCCTGCGGTTCTTGTCCTCCAGCTTGATCAGTTCGGAATTATTTTGCTCATCTTTGTTCCTAAATAGTGATTATAGGAGGCCTGCTCATTTGGAAGTTAAATGCTTTGACGGGCTGGAAACTGTAGGTGTGTTGTGTGTAGGTGGTTTTACCATTCAATTCTKCGTTTGCTTTTAAGAGTGAACTCTTGTCCTAATCTCCATTTCATAAAAATGTGGCTCAAATGGTGAATTGATTTGTTTTTATGTGCTGCTTTTTGTTTTTATGATGTTGTAATAGCGTTTTCAGAGACTTAAAAATACAGAATGTCCAATGTGAATATTGGTTTTGGATGGGGGAAGGAGACTTAAAAAAAAAAAAAAAAAAAAAAAAAAAAAAAAGGAGAGAGAGAAAGAAAAAGAAAAAACCCTACAGCAAAGCACTGGAGTTTTCTTCCTTTGTGTGTGATAGGCAACCTGTTCAGATTGTTTTCTGCTTATTTTTTAATTGACTAAATCCCAAATATGATTCTGAGCAAACTGAAGTGGAATACACCGTTGTGCACCATTCTTGCTCTGTTCAGTAGAGCAGACAAATGTATTTCTCTAGGGTCAGTGAAGACTAGTCGTGTTAATCAATACTGTACCAGCAGTGTTCTCTCTTCAGTAAACCAGATGGACTACTTACAACTGGTAGTGATTATTTTGACTGTGTAATTGTAACATGGCTGCATGACGACAGTGTTCCCTGCAAATACTTCAAAGGAAGGTTCTTGAAAAGTATATCTTTTCCATGTTTAATCTGTACTCTTTCCTTTGTCTTTATGYTGTGGCTTTTGGAAATAGATTGAAGTACTAATATTTTTTCTTGCTTTTCTATGAAGTAAAACAGTGCAGTATCCTAATGAAGTGCCTCAAGCATGGGACTAAAAGTGGGATAATTGCTTTTTAGGGGCTCCCACAATAGTATATTGGTTTCGCTTAGTTCTAGCTCTGTGCAGTGACTGGGGTGAACTAGAAAGAACCTTAAGATTTTGTGAAGAAACTGCAGTATTTCTGAACAGTGCATGAATTCGCTATAAATGTGCATCCTTGTAGTTTTGTTTTGAGGAAAATATGTGCTCTAGTGACCTGAGTTTTCAGGAGTGAGACATTCTGATCACTTGGCGAACAAATTCTTCTCAAAGGAGAGAAAATTCTTAGGACCAGAGTTGGTTAATTACATTTTGTAGAATTATCAAGTATAAGAAAGTGGCAGCTTTCTTATGGTGTTGTCCCCTCTTCCTCTCTGTTCTGTATGAACTACTTGAATTTCAGGCTTGACAATCTGCATTATGATTTGAAATTCTTTCTTGGTATTAAGATACCATGGTGGCAGATGCATAGCAAGTAGTGACAGGTTCCCATGCTTTAGTGACAGGTTCCCGTGCTTTTTCAGTACAGCAAACCAAGTAACACTTGGAAATATGTACATGGTGATTATTCTTCTAATTGCTTTTACTTAATGAGGGTCTAGCAAAGATGGCTTGTCTGCTACTCCCATCATGATCAAGAACTATATGTATTTCAGATGTAAAAGGCTGTGGAGAAAAACTGGTGTCTCCACAGCAAAGATTTTAGTGTTTCAGGATAAACTTGCATATAGTTTCACCCCATCTAATTTAAGCAGTCTGCATGACACTTCACAGGAATGACTAGTATGCAATTTTTAAACATTTTTTTTTCTTATGAGACAGATTAGCAGAGCAACGGAGTTGCTTTTTCTGAGGGTACAAAGCCCTTAGATTCTCAGCCAAGTGTTATGTAATTTGTGTGTCATTGCACAGTAATAAGAGAAAAAAAACTTGCATAAATGTTAAAGGAAAGCTTGTATAGTCAATTATTTGAAATTGTAAGAATTCTAAGTGGTACGGGTTTGTGGAGCTGTAAGCTTAATAAAGTATGCTTAGAAAAAATTCTGTCTTCTSTATCCTGCTAGGAAGTGGGATATGGAGTTCTCAAAGCCTAGGGACTGGAAGCCATTTTTTAGTATATTCAACAGCACCTGGAATTTTTAAGCTTTCCCATGTAAAAGCTGTTTTTTTAATGCAACTATTGAGTATTTAAAATATTAATTTGTTTGAACCTGAGTGGTGGTAATGTTAGTTTTATCTGTGACTAGTTATTGGTGATGCCAGTTTGTAATCCTTTGCAAGTATATAACATAAAAAGAAAAAAAGAAGCTTAAGTGCTAATAGCAGTGAAAAATCTGTTCAGAATGTAGCCCGTGTGGAAAAAGRCAAGCACATATTTTGGTCTGTGTAGTCTCCATCAGCTGAGCTGAGGGCTTTTAAAAATCTGTTCTAATTCTTATGCTATATGTGAAATGGCTAATCCCATAAAAGACTCGCACCTTTTGACAGATGAAATGCTGCTGTTTCTTAACTTATTTCAGCAAAATATTTTTATAGATGGTATTAGCTCTGTGGCTCCAAGGGTAATGCAATCCTTATACAAGAAAGATCTTGCTTTGATCTGACAGCTTTCAAGATCCATTTCCAATCACTGAGTTCCATTAAGTCTGTTTATAATGGTGCCCTCAGTCTTTTTTCTGTTTATATGACTCTTTAGAGTGTTAACATTTCTGTGTATTTGAGTTCTCTTTAATAAACTGAAGGAGTAATTGGGGTCARAAAAGGAACTAATCCTATTGAAAAGTCTAGTTAATTATAGCAGATATTTTGGACTCCACAATTCTTGATTCTTTAGTATTTTCCCAAAATTGTAAGATGTAGAGAAATTATCAAACTGGCCTCAAAGTGGGACAGTAGGGCAGGCTGGTGACTTCACAGTTAATTTGGGGAGTATCATGAACATGCAGTTGTGGGCTTGCTAAGCTTGAGGGTCAGGGAGGAGGGGAAGTGGGGCTTCCCCCAGAGACCAGCCACTTTCCTTTTCTGTGTTGTCACAGCATTTGACATGCTCTACTTTATGCTGTGTCCTTTGAAATTTTGAGGACTAACACAACTTGTGTACCTTGCAGTGAGGTTAGCAGAGTGGTGCCRTTTTTAAGACTTCTGTCTTAAAAAAATGTACAAAGTGTCCCTGTAGACTGGCACCATCCAGGGAAGTAGAGTGGGAACAGCTATGGGTATGTGTTGTAAGTGGGAAGGGCCTCTGGTCTCTCCTAATGCTTGTTCACTGTTTGTGGCACAGCTGTTGTCTTGCTAGATTTTGCACATGAGAAATTGCCTTGGGTTTTCCTAATCCTCGTGGTTTAGATAGTAAAGAAGTCCTAAACAGGTCTTCAGAAACTGGTGCCTCTGCTAATTAGTTTTCACTTTGTTACGTTCATCGTGTGAATAAGTCTTTAGTTGTTCTACTCGTTACAACATGGATGTTGTGAACAGAGGCCAAAAATGCAGTACGTTGGGCTTAGGGATTAGGAGACGATGGCCCAAAGTCAACAAGGAACGTGCAGCGGCCCTTCGGCTTGTGGGGCGGCGAGGGCGGGGAGGCAGCGAGCTGTTGCAGCCGGGAGAAAGTGATGTTTTTTCTAGGTCAGGGTTGAAGCCACTGTCAGGGTGGTGATGTGAAGCATATATTACTGTCTGCATTGTCCCTGCCATATGGATGTGTGCAAGGCTTCTGCGTGCAGTACTGCCCTTGGCATTCATGCATTGAATTATTTATCCCCTGAAAATCTGTCGGCAGCCTTCCCCCCCYGCCCCCACCTCATCTAAGGAAACCAAACTTACCTGATGAGTATTTTGAAATAAATCTTCCACTGAAGCACAATATTGATTGTGTATTATCTTTGTGATAAAAAGCCAAATATAAAACCAAAGATTACAATATTCAATATTTTTGGAAATGCTGAAACATTAAATGGGTTCCGCTGTTGCAGATCTTCATCGGGGCAAGAGTGCTCAGGCTGGAGCTGCGTTCCTTCAGAAATTCTGTGTCTCTTTCTTCTTTATCAATAAAAATTAAAGGAAGACTTTGAAAATAGGCTAGAAAAATGATTATAAAAGAAGCCTTTTCTTCAGTACATATTGAGAAAACTGACCTTTCTTCCATGTGAATGGTGAGAAAGCATCTTCTTTCCTCTTACTGCTTTTGATTTGCTCCAGTAAAAGTGTTAAGATGGTCCTAATTCTAATGCTAGACTTCAGATTCTCACCTCATGATGTCAGCTTTTGCAGGGTGTCACTACAGGGTGGTTAAATGGATCTAGGAAATGGGAGAGGAAAGCATAAATTTTGAAGGGAAGTGACTCTAATTTTTCTGAAGTGACTGACAGTTTTGCAGTATAGAAAAGATCTAAAATCGTTTCCTTTTACAGTAGCATGAAAGTGTTAAAWTTTTTATCACAAAAGGTGGCAAAAGAAGGGATATATTAGCTTCTAAAAAATTAACCACAGTTCAGAGGTAACAAGCTGTCCCTGAAGATTTGGCATCCTTTACAGCAAGAGGCTGAAAAGCTAGGTTTTTGAAAATACTGTGCTGCTTTAAGTACCTTGCAGTGAAATGAAAGTATGTGCAATTAGGAATTGGGAGCTCTCTTAAAAAGAAAAAAAGCATTAAAGGAAAATTGGATGAATGGGAACTTCATTATTAATGTGTAAAATTCTTAACCACAGATCTTTATGCATCTTTATTTTAAATAGAGGACACATGAAAGTTTTCTCCAGAGTGAATTAGTGCACAAAGAGTTACCGGCTTATGTGGGCAGTAGTTCAGAGCAGTAAAAACTATAGGCCTTCCAGCCTGTCTGGTCTGCATAAACGAGTTGTACCAGGATCTCCGAATTACTGCTACGTAGCTGGGTTTTTTTTTAAACAGGTTATTTAGATCTGAGAAGAGGCAAGATAAAGTTCCAAGAAGTTCTCTCTTGGAAATGGTCTCCTGATAACTGCCTTATGCACTGAGAAGGTAACAGTTCTGGTAATCCCACTGATTGTAGCTGTGACAGTATCCCATGAAAAGTAGTAATCTCTCAAGTAGACTTTATGCTTTCAGTGTGGTCTTTTCAACTCTGTATGCAAAATGATGGCAAGTGCCGATAATGAAATGTCAGTGTTATCATAAGACATGGAGCTTACTATGTGGACTGTGACATTCTGCCATTGCTTCAGGTTTTAAGTAGTCTAAAGATGTAAGCCTTTGTATAAAGTTTTGCTATAGTTGTATCTTCAGATACATGGATGAGATTAGCCATGCTGATACTGGGAAGAGATGTAGGTAGATGTGGGGAAAGGGGTGTGTGTGTGTGTGTGTGTGTGTGTGTGTTGGGGGGGGGGGAACATGCTGTTTGCAACTATGATACGGTAAATACCACTGTGGGAGCCTGTGCTTTGGCTGCAGTATTTGGCTACTTCCCGCAGCTAGCTGTCTCCTTGATTTCGTTTTGCAGCTAGGTACAGGGAGATATGTTTATCCAAACTAGACAGTAGGTCTGCAATGAACGTAACTGGGTATTTCTATGTGAACAGCCTGAAGGGAGTTGAATGTACTTACATGCTTTGAAAACGAAACCCTTACTCCTTGAAAATGGACTTTTGACTCCAGCTCATGCAGTTTCTTGTGTCAGTTTGGAAAGGTTTCAGAACTTAACTAAATAGATTGGCCATGCTTAAGGCTCCTTTCACTCGTGTGCATTTCTTCAAAGTCTCAAAGCATTCTTCTAGCTCTCTTTGTGATTTGTCAATTCAGGGTAAAAGCTGGCCAAGTCACTGTCATTTGATACTAGTGGAGCAAAACCTGTGTAGAGTGCATCAGATCAAAGGAATGTTTGATCCATCACAACTTACATAATTAGCGAGAGATATGCTAYTTCCTTTCTTTCCTGCATTGACTATGAAGCATATTGGATTGAGACACAACTTTGTGGCATCAGGTTCTCTCCCAGGAGCTCTTACACTCATGAAGTGAACAGTGACGAAGACACCTTACCRTTTTCTGCAGTCACAGATGACATTTTCTTCTAGAGATGAAGACACCTGGTGTTTCGTAAAGAATAGTCTTGAGAATGTGCTAGTTTTTTTGTTGAGAATTAGAGTAGCTCCTGACCATAGTATCTGCTCCAGTTTCTGTTCTTGCTCTAGCATGTCTCTTGGCAGATGTTAGGATACTGTTCATTGATTGTCCAGGTCTCTGATCTGCTTGAAGGACTAAAYTTTGCCAGCAACTCAGAAGGCTTCTGGCTTTTGAACTGCGATCTGAGGTGCCCTGTATTACTCAAAGCTGCTCTGTCTTTTGGGTAGTGTTGGTGAATTAAATTGCCTTTCCCTGTGCTTAGCACTGGAACTGGGGTGTTAGCTTGTTTTGTGGTGAAAGCTGAGTTGCCTTTCGGTTAGCCCTCATCCAAAGGAGATCAGGCAAGAAGTCAACTCTGCAGCTTTTTCCTAGTGTGCTGACTAGTGCTTTTTAGTTAGAAAGCTACAGGTTGTAGTCTGAAAATACTGAATTTATTTATGCAATCTCTTCTGTTTACTAGCTTTCTAGTTCACTCATCATAATATTTCTTCTCCCTTTTATCTGTCCCTTTCCCTTCCTGGGAATMTCATCCTACATTCTAGAGATTCTTCTCTGCTTTCTGTCCTTGTCTTGATGGTCTTCCTCWTTCAGAATTCTCATCTCTAATTTTAGGTTTTCTACCTCTGGATGTTTCCTTCCTTCTGTTCCTGCCTTTCTTCTTTTATYTGATATCATCCTGTGCTTCTGACACCTTCTTGAGGTCTGTTTTTTTTTCTTTTCTTTTTCTTTCTTCTTCCCTCCCTTCCCCGTAGTGGGAGGAAACTGCTTGAAAATGGAATAAAGTTGCAGTAGTGTTGAGAGAGGAAGGATTTTAGGATTTGGAGGCTTCTGCTGGTTAAGAGAGTTYGGGGGAAGCAGTATGGGGTCTGCTATTGTATGGCTGTTATGCTCATCAGTAATAGCTTGTTGCCTCTTCTGTATCTCTGCCCTCGGCTATTGTCTTTGGCTAGATCAGCTCTTTGGATTGTCGTCTGCCGTATGGATTTGTCCTGTATTTAGACAATGGGGTTCAGGTCCACAGCGTTACCAGTAATAGTTGCAGGCAGGATTTACCCTTATGGAGCAGTGCAGGTAATAGGAATCAGCCAGTCCTCCTGATCGGTTCTTCAGAGAGCTGCTGTGTTGTCTGYCTGGTGCTAGTTCGCTAGATGCAGCCTGTAGCATGGAGATTGGTGCATGGGAGATCTGCTGGCAGTGTTGCATGCTCTTTATAGCTTAGGAGCCTGGCTTTCCCRTGGATTTATTTCAGTTTGCTAGAGCATGAAAGCTGAAAGCTGCATGGTCTTCTCTAGAAATTTACTTCATGTTAGCGTACATGTCAGCACTGGAGCAGGTTGCCCAGAGAGGTTGTGGAGGCTGCTTCTCTGGAGATATTCAAAGCCCGGCTGGATGCAGTCCTGTCTAACATGCTCTAGGTGACCCTGCTTGAGCGGGGGGATTGGACTAGATGATCTCCAGAGRTCCCTTCCAACCTTACTCATTCTGTGATTGTGATACATTAGCTTACATTTGCTAAAAAAAAAAAAATGACTTAGGTTTCTAAACTGGATGTATTCTGCCACTGTAAAGGGGAAAGCCAGTCTTCTGGAAAAGGATGCAGCGTGCATTAGCAGGAAGCATGGTACCTCATTTTATAATTCTGGCATCCTGAAAGGTGGTATGGCCTAGTGGGATTCATCAGCTTGAAAGCTAGCAGGGCTGGTGTATATATGCATAATCTGATTTTTGCATAACACTTAAAGAGCGAGTATTTAAATTCTTACTTGCAGATGTGTAGTCTGACTTTTTTTTTTTTTTAGGTTCTCTTTTGTGAAGGGAACATTGAAACACTGTAGCAAGGAGCTTCAGTAGAAAACCAATCATGGCAATTATTGGAGGGTTTAAAGAGAAYCTAGCAACTGCTTCTAGTACTATAGTTAGATTTACAGACTTTCTTTTTTTTAATCTAAGATTTGTAGCTGTTTGCATTGCAGTGCATGGAGGTAATCCAAATATTGTTGTAGAGAGAAATGTGGTTGCACTGAGACCAGTGACTAAATTATTTGAAATGGTAACTGTAGTGCTGCTATGGTCTCTATAGCAAATGATCTTCAGGGAAAGTGGAGCAGGATGGTGTATATGTGGTSGTATGTGAATTTGATGTTTGTGGGAAACCTAAGCTAACCTGTAAAGATTTTGGTTACCTAGATACTTTCTGACCTAACTTGTTTTTCTCAATAATTGCAGCAAATGATTAACAAATGATGCTTTCCATGACTGTGGTTATGTAAAATGTTAATACACTGCATATTTTTTTGCTTGCATTATAATATGCACAGGGCTTAGAGTTAAACTTCAAAGAAGGTAGTTTGCTTTATGGTTGAACCTGTGAGCAGTTTTATGTACAGGGTGGAGTGAACTTGGGAAGAATATTGCAGTTTTCCCACTATCATAAAAAGTTATGATCCTCATGATTCAAGTGTTGTTCTGTAGGTGGAGGCAAAAGACAGATGCAKAGGTCATTAGGAGCATGTACAGAGTAAGTTCAAATGTGCCAGTTAAGTGAATGCTATCTTCTGTGTTCGCAGCTCGCTGAAATGGGTTTTAAAAAGTGCTTTCTGTTCCTTCCCAAGAAAACTTGCACCTGTGTTGCTTGCAGAACAGTTAGACCATTTCCATGGGAAAGGAACTTGGCAGGGTGAATTATGAAATGCAGATGAGAACGGGTGCTTTTTTTTTCCAGTGCAGTATTTTAAACCATTCTTAAAACGTGGTGCTTCAGAGCAGAAAAGAGACTGTAAGTCGCTTTATAACCTACTTTCTTATTTTGGACTTTTCTTTGGGGTATGAGCCAAGTGAATTGAAAAATAAATAGCTGCATCTTGAATGAGATTCATTCCAGTTAACTTTATTAATGTTTCAGAAGATATTTAGAAATTGAGATATATTACCTAAAATGAGYATTGTTTGGGCTAAGTAGTCATGGTGGAAGAATAGGATAGGGTTTTTTTAAGCCTTAATTGTGGGCTTTTGCAAAATTGTATGACAACATAATCTCATTGACCTGTGCTGCTTTTAAACCATGGTAAGATAGGAGTCTCCTAGTTATAGAGTGAACACTACAAATTCTGGGATATAAAACACTTTTCAGTTTTCAATAAGTAAGTTATAACTGGTTGAAATAAGTCACTATTCCAGTTTCAGTCAGATCTCTATAAATATTCTGAGTGACTTAGCCTCTTGTTTAAAACGTTTTCTCCTGGGATGGAGAGGTATAAATGTGCTCTTTGTCTGCGACCATGAAAATTAAAGGATCACAACATTCAAAGTGTGGATGTTATATCTGCTGAGGAACTACTTCTTGAGGAACATATACTGTAGATAAAACCTTAACAAAGGTATTAGTACATTTTTGCTTGCCATTTTGTGAGCTTGAATAATTTTATTCTAAATATATTAAAAACTTGAAAGCAAAACTGAGCYTTATCTTTGGATGATCTGTTAGCTGTTATACCTAGCATTTTACTTATTTTTGTCAACMCATGTGAACATAAACATTTTATCCAGAATGGCCTTGCAAATATTGCTGGGTTTACATATATTGTCATGGAGAATAATTTTCATTTAACTGTAATTTGCTTTATATTTTCCTTGCTGGTTGCTATAGAAACACAGTCCAATGTGGCAGTGACTACTAACAGGAGCTAGGTTATGCATTGCGTTTATAATGGACCTCTGTTAATCGTGCTGCYGTCTTCACTGACGGAACCATGATTATTTGCAGGAGGCACTTTATTTACATAAACTTAAGATGCCTGTAGTACCTTGGATTAATATTCAGAGCTAAGTATGCTCTTTCTCTTCTGCAGAAGTTTGACCATAAGAACTGCCTATTATGATGATTCTAGGATTGGGCAGATTTACTTTAATGCGAGTTAGACTTCATTTTCTATTTTCATTTGCAGTAATAACCTAACTAGTAACATTGTTTCCTATGCTATATTTTTCAACCTCAGATTTTTAACTTTTGAAGCATGAGAATGAAACTTTTTTTTATCCTTTTGAGTATAAAAAAAGAAAAGTTGACTTGTTTTTTTGTAATGTGTGTGTCTTTATGGTAGTTACTGCAGCTAGGTAAACACCTTTCCTATGACACTGCRCCTTGCATCTGAGAGCAGTGTGCTTTGTCTAACAGAATGATAGCAAAGCAACTGATTGTGCTTACGCAGGTGGAGAGGGAGCGGAGATGGATTTTAGTCTTATTTTTGGCTGCCTGTCGATTTTTGGGTCTATTTTGCTGCTCTTGTTTTTGGCATCCTTGTCCCTGTCTGTCTCGTGCCACAGCTGCTATTCTGCTGAACTCTGCCTACCTTTCCGTTTGATTTACTTCTGCTGATGAACCCCCAGGCACAGAAAATGCAGATGTGAGGATTATATATGTCCGTTGCAGCTGGCAGAGGAAGCTGATTTTTGCCRCTGAAGACAGCGCCCCATCTCAGGGCAGAGGTGGTTTAGGGCTTTAGAAATGATCCGTCTGTGTCGCCGTACGAGCCGAAGGAGCTAGCAGAATAGGCGAGAAGCGTAGTCCTCAGTGCGTGGCGGTGGGCTTTGCCCCCTTCTGACGGGAGCGCAGGCTTTGGGTGGCTTCTTCTCTTTCCTGTGACTCGAAGTGTAAAGTACAGCATGATCTCTCGGAAGCAGAGTATCTGTGCTCAGATATTCTATGATTCAGGATGCTTAAGAAAATAAAAGGTTTCTGATGTGATGGCTTCTTGAATTCTTGGTGCTGTTTGCCTTCTAGCTACCAGGAAGACAAGCATCATGGTGGTATCACTGGCATCAGTTCAAATTGAACTCCCCATCTGTCAAATAATTTATTTTTGCTTAACAGGATGAGCTAGCAAAGGGAAAACCACATCAATTTTTTTTTAGTCTGTGTACTTTTATGGCAGAAACCTTAAACTGTAACTCGGAGACATGGATTTTACTCACTTCCAGAACAAGATTGCTCAAAGTGAATTTTTTGTTTAGTTTTAGGACTTCAAGAAAACTTGTATGTTGGCCCTTTATTTCCTTTTCTCTGTGGTTAGTGACCGATTATGTAATTCTAGATTTTTCAATCATGTGGATACTTTTAGGTGCTTTGATATCTTAAAATGTTACTCCATTTTATATTTTGTAATGAAGTATTAAGAAACTAACCATTTTCCTGCAATGATGTAAAAGCAATAGTGATAGCATCCTATTTAAAGCATTTGAAGGAGGTAGGGATAAAGAGGGGAGGTAGGGCCAAATCGAGCTTTCTTGTTATATGTACACACTGTATTTTAGTACAATTTTGTTTGCTTCATGTGAAACTTGTAAGCTATTACAATTTTTTCTGTGATGTGTAAGCATCCGTATACACTATGTGTGTAYGGAATAATCTCGTCACCTCTTAGGAACGGCTGACAGTAACACAGTAAATGTGGAATTCTTTCCTGTCCATGCAGATAATGGAAGGAAGGGTGTCCTGATATAACTCCTGCTAAGACTATCTGSATAAGAAGCTGTAAGCCCCTTGGACTCTGTTCTGCATTAGTAGTAGTATTCACCTCTGTTCTCCATTGCTTAGTTCTGTGCCTTTCATATCATGATGTCAGTGTGCTTTTTTTTCTTTTTTCCCCCTGCTGAGAAGAGGCAGACGTGATTCATAGTCCAAGTCCGGCCTAATTTTATTGAAAGTCTATAATCGTAATTGTATTTTTTTTTTTGATCTTATGTAGACTTTCTACATGTTTCCTGTTTTTCTGCATGTTGTCACCTAAGCATGCAAAAGCAACCATTTGTGTTCTTTAGTGACAGACTTGGTACTCAAATGCACCTCTTTAAAGGGARTAGATAACCTGCTGCAACATCCTGAAACACCAGCATTGAGGCATTGTGCCAAGAGGCAATAAGCACAAACTGAAACACAGGAGGTTCCACCTGAATATGAGGGGAAAAGTTCTTTACTGTAAGAGTGACAGAGCACTGGAACAGGTTGCCCAGAGAGGTTGTGGAGTCTCCTTYTCTGGAGATACTCAAAAATCTGCCTGGATGCAWTCCTGTGCAGTGTGCTCTAGGTGACCCTGCTTGAGCAGGGGGGTTGGACGAGATGATCTCTAGAGGTCCCTTCTAGCCTCAACCGTTCTGTGATTCCGTGATTGCTYGCATCAATAGGATGTTCAGGCTTGCTGGCAATTTATGAAATAATGAACACTTACTCTTGTGTAATTCACAAATTTTATCTGAATTTTATTCCAATTTTATTTACCTTCAGCTACCTCAATATYGAGCATTCCAAACCAAAGGCTTTATGAGTTGGAAGTATTTTACTTAAGAGCTAAGAATTAAAATACGGAATAACATAGCAAAATATTAGGAAACAAATTTTTGTGGTGGTGCTGAGTTGAGCTGTTTTTCCCGGTATTGCAGGAACAGCCTCATTCAGAACTGAAGGCAGAGGTAGATGATTGCTTTTTTGGCAGTGTTTCAAGTCAAGGGGTGACATTGCATTGATAAAGCATAACTGGGCAGTCTGGTGTGTGGGGGAGCTGTGCGTTTTTTTTTTTTTTAAGAAAAAGCGTGACTCTGTAGCCTCTGTATGAGTGTGTATGATACCTAACTTGAAGACAACTTAAGTTCTTTGACTTCTTTCCARATCTGAGGCAGCTAACTTAATTGATATTTAAGAGTATCCCCCCCCGCGAGTGCAGTCATGAAGGTTTGCTTGATGAACTGCAGTGTAAGCATAGTTGTATGCATAAACTAACGCGTGCGGTGGTCAGGTTACCTTTTGTGGAATTCATTGAACAGACTCTGTTACCTGATTGTTCTGTTAAACATTCATTTGTGAAGTGAAAGAGCRGAGTGGCTTTGCTCGCAGAGAGAAAGAGAATTTGACTCTTTCTAAAACTTTGCTCTGAAACGGAGAATATTGAAAGGTTCGCTGATTTGCATTTGCTTTTGTTCTGACAGCTAATACACTGTCTGTCTGAGGTCATGACAAAGTGTTAGTCACAAACAGAGCGTTTTAAAGCCAAACTGTCATTCTGCTCCCTCCTCTTTTTGGACACTTGGGTTAACTCTGAGGCAGCTTGCGTCCCGTGTTGAGCTTTGAAGACARTACTGAATTTGGGCCTGTTAGCTCTCCTCCCTTCCAGATAATCTGTTAGAACTGTCTAATGTGACCGAGGCATGCTGCTGGTTTTGGTGTAGGTAGTTACTTCTGGGCARGTTGGGAGTGTCCAGAGGAAGCTGGCTGGTGTTTCATCCAGGAGGGATTTCTTCTGGACGCGAGTGAACTGTCTCCTGCTCTGAATAGCCTCTGTAGCRGTGCCCTCGCTAGGGTGTAAAGAGAGATCAGCTCACCAGGCTAACTTTACCCTGTGAACATTTCCACCTCTTTGCAGCCTCACATGCTTTTATCTAAAAATACGTTCATGTTTCTGTACAATAGGCTTCTCAAGAGCATGTTGAACCTTTTCTTCAAAAAGGAGACTTGTATTATCAGGTGARCTATTCTGGGAATAAATAGTATTCTGCATTTTTGCTGTCAACTATTCCTATTTTGCTTCTTCAGACAGAAGAAATTGGAGTGAAAATAGTTCTAGTTGGAATTCCCTCTCTGACAACAATAGCAGAAATGGGGTGGAGTTGTTTGAAAGCTTGTAATGATAAAAAAATTTAGAGGAACAATCTATCCCAATTTACACAAACTTCACTACTTGATTCTGTTTAAATAGTTTTGGCCACAGGCGGAGTGGATTAAGCGTGCTTTGTCGGCTCTGGTCTGCTCTGCTACATTCCTTCATTAAGTTCTGTTCATTTGGTTGTAATTTAGCACTTCCCTTTTTTTGAAGAGGAAAAAATGAAAGCCTACCAGTCTGACACCTATAAACAGTACTTAGTTATTGCTACCTCTGAATGTTATGATTCATCTTCTAGGTAGACAACTTGCTACCTTCAGCGTCTCATTTTAGTTTTGAACAAACTGAGCTGCTGTGCTTAAGCACGCGCRGCTTACGGAGTCAGTGCTGCTTCTGTTTGTTGCTTGGCTGTTTCCAGGTGGCTTCAGGAGCTCCTGGTAGCAGGGCGAGAGGGCTAGTTTAGACACAGCGCTGCTGGCGACAGGTGAGTYTTACTAATTTACATTGAACAGCTTGATAGTTGAAATTCTAGCAGCAAGTTATAACCTGAACTCTTGCCGTTTCTGCCATCGGTGAAGCTTCAGTGGGGTGTTTAAATTCTAGGATACAGAGGGACTTGCAGCAAATGTTACTCAAGTATGTGTAGGTTTGATTTCAATGCTTGTTGTTTTCTGTTTGTTTCTAAAAAAGACAATGAGAAGAGGCATATTTTTTGCCTCTCAGACTATTTAAGGTTTGCTGTACRTTTTTCTCTCCTTTCAGCTTTGGGTTTACTCTGACTCATTTTGATATGGAAGCTCACCTGCTGTATCTGCTAGAACTTCATATGCTTGATGGAAAGTACACCTGCGTGTGTTTTGCTGGCACCTTCTGTTGATGTTAATTGGCAGTAGGGCTCAGTCACGAGCTACATAGACAATCTGAACAATTTACAAGGAAGTTTGCTTTAAAATATTGTTGGCATTAGTGGGACTCAAGCTTAAAATTAGAAACTGTTTATGATGTACAGTTGTAGTTGTTTACCTTGGACCATAATTATCTTATTTCCTGAGTTAAAAACGTCACGTCAGCTTGCTAAAGCAAGATTTGATGACAAAGGAATTGTTTTTAGCCACCAGCAGAGCAAAGAACACTTCAAATATGTGTCTAAATATGACTTTCTAACCCAAAGTATAGCACACTCAAGATTTTAAATTGGCTCTGGAAGTTGCGTGGGTTTATGGGTAGGCCATTTGGCTGAGGATCAAGGGACTCCGGTTTAATCCCAACTCTGTTGTCCTTTTGTCCTCTGTCTGTTTTCCTTGCCACCCTCTGTGTCATTTATTTGCTCTGCGATCTGTTTTGAAGGAAGGGATATGCCTTTTCACTAGGTGGTTGTAGATTTGTCGTGGGGTGTGGCTTTGCGGCGCTGCTTGGGCCGGTTCCCCAGCATGCCGGCAAAGAGGGCAACGCTGCGCCACCTTCCCTGTACAAGTCCTGGCTCCTCACAAAAGCTAAATCAACTTTCTAAAATGCTGGAACAGTACCCTGGCAGAAGAAAATGAATAGATTTTTGCAGGGCCAGCAAGTTGGACTGGCTTACGGATAAGCACCAGAAGTAGCCCAAGGAGAATCGGGGGATGAGGTGGCTGGGAGGGGGCACGAGAGCTCCCTTTTCAGCTTTGCTGAGCTGTTCAAATCTGCTTTAACACGTTAACTTCATTTGGCATCAAGTCCCTCTTTAGGAGCTGGAGGCTCCACTGAAGTACACAGCACATTTGGCTTCCTTATTTTACTATTTCGTAAAGCTTTGTGGTGATTCTTAGTGGTTGAGGTTGGCTATGCCTTCCTCTTACCTTTTTTCAAGCTTGCTTTCCGTAGCTGAGATGCAACTGTGCAGCTGTCTGCTTCATCTTGGTTGTATGGTACTGTTAAGATGTCCGTATTTCAGGAGAATGAATGGAAAATGGGAGGGGAGCAAATTCCTTAATGATGGCAACTGCTCCTTAAACCTGTTCAGGGCTTATAATAGAAGGAACAAATTCTTTAGACGCTGTCGATGCTTTTGATTTATGTGGTATTCTTTAAGAGTCTCTTTTTATCCTGACCTTAACTTGCCGGGACGTAGACAATAGGGGAGAGATCCCATGTGTACATCAAAGGGGCGCTTCCTTTAAGGTTTATCCTTGCTGCGCATTTTGTGGTGATTGTAAGCTGCTAGCGACTGTGGAAACTTMAGACTTGAGCACTTCTTAACAACTGCATTTTTTGCATTGTTTTCTGTGGACCTCTGGGGTCATCAAGCCAGGTCTGCTGCTATGGCGGGTAACAGCGTCGTATAATCATTTTTGTGAATGTACGTTCTGTTGTGAGCCTTTGAGACCTGCTTATTCTTAAGGCAAGAGCCCTGTATCCGACTTGCAGAAGTATCAAGTTGTGATGTTTGTGCGACTCCACGTAATTTTCCTGGCTGAGGAGGCTGTAAACTGCTGTCTGGAGGGGATGATCATCATGTGCTGCTCGAAGAAGTTTGCTCTATTTTTCCCCCCCTTTGAGAGAGACTACGTGTATATTCTTGAAGGCTGAGTGGTGACTTCCTTGACTCTTCCTTGGCTAATTAGTGTTTTTTAAAAATGGAATGCCTGCATCCTTTTTGCAAATCAGGTTTCAGAAAGGAAAGGAAATAGTTCAGTTATTAATAGTAACCTGTATCCAATTTGCCACTAAACTGCATGATTGCAAATATCTGAGGCTCTAAAAGGTGACAAATGTGTCTGTCTCTCACTTTTTTTTTCTCCTCTATTTTAAGAATGTTTTGTATCATCTCYGTGTGTTTAAAACGGAGCATGGGATAAGAGAAATTGCAAAATCATACTTAAAAGGGGGGGGGGGGGCTGGAAATCTCTTTCCAGCAGAGTTGCATTTTTAACCCTTGCTCCTTTGCTTTGAAGAACTGACAGAAGGAATTTGAGTGGAATGGATGAGTAAAGGGCTCTCGGCAAAGTTAGGTGTTCAGTCTAATGATGAGAAGCATGTTTGTTCCATTTCAGACTTGTATGTAGGAGGAATGAAAAGGAGAATGTCCCTTAAATATGACAGCAGCTGTGATCCAACTTTAAATTACTGGTTTAATTCCGGGGAATATACTACTTGTCTTTACCGGTCTGTTTGTTGAAGGCCAACATCTTGGAGCTTAGCTAGGACAATGTGAAGCTTCAAGATTTTCAGCTTGACTCTTAACTTCGGGCAGTTCAACATGGTGGGTGATGGGGTGTGTGTGTGTGTGTGTGTGTGTGTGTGACCTGTCAAAGATTAATGATGCTCTTGTTCATCTACAGAAGTCATCTTTAAATACCCCTTTTGACGGGCTATTGGCATTTTCCTTATCATGTATCTTTTTAGATCTCAAATGGTAGCAATTCCACTAGATCACTGTTGTTTTTTAGTTTTGTTTTGTGTAAGTGCAGTAGATAAATTTCCAGAATGAATTACTGCAAGTGTAAGGTAGAGAAYCTGGTATTTACATTTGTTTGCTAGCTTTGTTTGAACCTGTTGCAGTTCTTTTATAGGTACTTGTAGAGGGTGATCTAGTCCTTGTTTAAAAACTTGAATTTCTGTAGCTGAGTTTTCTAGCACTTGATTAATTTCTTCTGGATTTCCTATTAACCTTTCTAATTTGTCAACATCCGGTATATCACTCATGCTGCAGTCTATAATAGTGCTGTTCTTCCTCTATTACTTACTTTTGTTTGTATGCCCAAGAATAGCATTTGTTGTCGTTGCCTCCTACCTTTGTACTTGAATTMATTTTCTGTTGGTTTCTGTGTTGACCTGAAAGTCTTCCTGGATAATATTTTTCTAAAATGTTTCCCTTATGAACTACATAGTACCTTTATTCTWCGTGTCTGCATGTATGTGGGTGTAGTTAGGCTTTAAATTTTTTAAAAAACTTTTATGCATCTATGTGATTATCTGACACTAAAATAATTGGACTGGAGATGCATTTCTTTTCAGATAGGCTCAGGCAAGCATTTAGCATCTGGAATTTACAATTTTTTCTCCTCACTTCTTTGTGAACTCAAAATTGTCATGGAACAGTTCCACTTTGAAAAAACACATTTGTGCATTCTGTATCTGTGTCAAATGGTTCAGGAATTAACAGCATACTATACCCTAAAATAATAGCTTGGGGGTTCTGAAGGCATTGATATTAAATTTTATGTCTGGATAGCTAATGAAGTGAGGTTATCTGAAGGAGGAGATGATGCTCTGTGCTTCTATCAGAAGCACTTTCTCACGTGCRTAAACTGTATGTTTTGCTGTGTATCAGTGGTAATGAAGTGTTTTCCAAAAGCAAGACTATTGAATATGTCATGCTTAGGCTCACTTAACTATTAAATGATCTGTATGTGCTTGATTATGCATCTTCTTGGAAGAGGCTCAACCAGGTTGGGAAGACCTAGCAATCTTAGATAAATTACATTTCATAGTGGAGCACTAAAAATAAATAAATAAAGGTCTGGGGGATTATTTGGAAGTAGTAGAACTAGGAGGCCTGTAGCTTCCTAGGCTATTTAAATCACAGTACGTCATTGGTTTGGGATGCCTAACCATTTTCTTATTTCCATCTATGATAGAGATGATTTCTTAGTGTGAGTTAATGCTGTTACAAGGCAACTATTCCTAGTATAGTTTAGATTTTTCTATTCATATGCCAATAAATGTGGATTATGCTTAAGTATCTAACTTTTTTCTTTTTAGAACTAGCARTATTTTTATTTATGCAGACTAAATCATAGCATAAAAAACRAAATGTTCTCTAGACTGACGGAACAGTTCTTGTCTCTACTTGCTTGTACAGAAGGGCAAACTATAGCCTTGAGCTTTAGTCCAAGGTTGGTTAAGGAAATTGCAGAAACTGTGTTTTGACTTAATACTTTCCACTCATCAGAGAAGCCACAGAAGGGTGGTAAGGGTGAAGAAAGAGAGATGAGAGAACATGTTTATGTATTTCTATAACTCTTAATTGCATGCATAGAATTCAAAAATATGGCTCAATGGAAACTGTTCAGGCTTGCTTTGCTCTTCTGCCACATCACTCCAAGAAAAAAACTGAGTTACTTAAATGATTCAAGCTTTCAGGTTGTGCTGAGGGCTGGGACTTTTCTGACATCTCCAGTTCTTCTCTTTCTCTCTCTTTTCCCTGCCAACTACCTTTCAAACTGCTTTCACAGGTCTTTCCAAGAGGAAACAGTGAGTGTTATGTAATTCTAGGGATTAGTAATTTTGAGATACTCATACTCTTCAGGAGCAGAGTTCTTTAAAAATCTGATAGAAAGACGCTTGATAACCAATGGCAAAGTTGAAATGTCCACTGATCTCCAGGAATTTATTGCTTAACTGCTTTTTATATGCTTGCAAGGGTTTAAAATCTGTGAAGTGTTAGGTAACTATTCTGCTGGGTTTTTTTTCAGTATAGTAGTGATTTTTGTATTTAAATTGCATTAAGCTATCTTTTGACTTACTAAAATGAATATCAGAATTTTTATGGAACTTACGAAGTCTTGCTTCTGTAGAAGGAAGCATAGAAATGTATCCTACACAAGCATCTTTCCACATTCTCCATATAAGCATGATGTTTGGAGTATTTGAGAAGTAGTTAACAATAGTATTCAGTAATTCTTTAGGATCACCCAAGAATATTTGGTGTTGGAAGCTCAGTTTGACTGTCAAATCAGTGTGTAAATACAAATGTAGTTTAATGAATGGAAAGGAGCACAAGTCTTGAGGAGTATCTAAAACATACTGAAACTAGTTATTTGACCTCGCAAGTGCTGTAGTCCTTTCTTTCATTGGAGGTCTCTAAATAGCTTAATGGTTCCTGAATTTAGACTATTGTCAACTTTCAGTTTCTTGTGGACGATGGTGTCTGTATCAGACTTTCAATTAAACACTTAAATGACAATTTAGTTCCCCAAGCCATAATTCAGGAACCACATCTTTCCCTTTTCTTTTGAGCSTGGAGCTTTTTCAGCCCACGTATGAATACCTTGTTCCTCTCTGTTTTGGAGGAACATACCAAGTTGTTGTGTGTGTGTGTGTTTTATTTATTTATTTTATTTTTTATGAAGTGGCAAAGGGGCTTTAAAAATACGTACATACATATTTACATATGTAAGCATATTTACATATGCATACATATTTATCTGCAGGACAAAAGAAAGAACCTTTAAGACCAAGAGTATGTTGTCTACTTGGTTTCTTAAAGCTGTCAAACTAAATTTTACTTAATATATAGTATATGGTATAGTGGAGTCTAGAGTTCTACCCACTTTGTCACTCTCGAACATACTAAAGTTTTGTTGTGCGTTTGGGAGTAGAGAGCTCTCTGCGCTTTGGTTTCCTTTCCCCCTGCCCAGCTCCCTTCAGTGATGGGCATTCAGTTTGAATAGTATTCATAGATTCACAGACTGGTAAGGTTGGAAGGGACCTCTAGAGATCATCTCGTCCAGCCCTCAGCATAACCCATACAGGGATCGAACCTGTGACCTTGGCATTAGCAGCACCATGCTGTAACCAACTGAGCTAAACCTGCCCCCGATGGTAGGAGCGTCTTGGTTGTTGAAGTTTTTTTTTTGTTTGTTTTTTTTTTCCCCTGTAGATTCTAGTAAAAGGGAAATTCTTTAGCTTAGACATTGCTATTGTGAAGTTCTTACACCTATTGCATGTGTGCTTTAATAAATGCATGAGCAAGTATTACTTGAGTTCCACAGAGCCTAACAGCTCGTTAGGTGTATGTGCCTTTGGGGGTGGCTTGTGTGTAAGCTACCAACCTGATGCAAAGCATTTCAGTTAAATGCATGTTATTTGTCTTTAATTTCTGCATGTTGCTTAAAAAAACAAAACAAAACAAACCACCTTTCTTCCCTCCATCTGGGCCTGCAATGCATGACCTCTCCTTTCCTCCTGCTTCAGCAAGCCCCCAAACTGTTTCGAATGGTCTTGGTGTGCTTTTCCAGGCTCCAAAATGAATTGTCACAAATACAACGACCTTTCCTTAGCAGTAGGTGCCCTTGTGGGGTGAAAGGCAAGATGCAACTGTTGCTGGTCGAACTGTTCCTGGCTCTGAAGTGGGTGTGACCAAAACCTGTTGAAAGTAACTGTTTGAAATAAGGCTTAAACACAGGGGTTCTTTCCTACTCTCTGTAAAATGAAGATTATAAAAAACTTTTCATTTTATCATCAAATTAAAAGTATTTAGAAATATAAAATTGTTGGATCTTAACCCTGTTTTTCATAGAAACTCTTRCAAGCGGCTCTGCATCTCTTGTACGGGGCTGATGCAGTTTTATCCTTTTATTGCTGATATCAGTCTATCAGGGCACCTTCTGTGAAGCTGTTGGAACCAGTCAGTGTTCCACTGTCACTTYGCAACAGCCTTGCACAACTGTTTTGATGTAAACAATCTATATTTAATATAAGTATATATTCTGTTTTTGTCATATTCACATCTTGTGACTGTGAGGTGCTTGTCTTCAAATACATACTTCTTGTCTGTAAAGATACAGGATACTCTTTAAAAAAGTAGTTTTAATTGCTTAATTCCTATTTTTTCAATACACGCTAGCAAAAGTTGCACAGAATACTTCAAATCTGTGCTGCGTACCGGTCTGTCTGGGAGCGCAGCAAGAGGAATCAATAACTAATCACTGGGGAGCTGCTGAGGACCAAGCAGTTGGTGGGAGAACTTCAAGGGGTTGAAACATTCTCCTTTTTTTTTTTTTTTTTTTTTTTTTTTTAGTGGAAGTGTCTGCTTACCTTAGGTTTCCAAATTACTTCATGTTAATATAAAATAAAGCACCACAAGTTTTGAAAGACTCTGAGACTGTTTTAAACCAGAGTCTGATCTCCTTGAACACCTCGTTATCCGGTGTTTATACCACCATCTTATTGCAGAGGAAGGCTTAATGGCTGCCATTCTGCATTGCAAAGCGGTTTCTGTGTAGCTGCAGCTCACTTTCAGTATGCGTCTGAGTCTAGTCTGACAGTAAACCCTGTAAGTTCACGGAGGGGAGAACAAGTGTAGTAATGCTAGTTTTTGAAGTGATTCATTTTCATCAGACTAAAGCTGAGAGAATTGGATGGGTGTACACTCTAACAGATAATTAATTGTAATCTAGGCTTTTGAGAGTAAAGGTTTTAAACTGAAACGTTGGGTTCTGCACAACTGGAATGTGACATGAGCAGTGCAAATACAGCCAGCCAGCCACGTTTTACCCATGATCTGCGTGCTGGGCATCCGCCACTAAAGTATTTGCTGTGCGTAATGATGTTCGGTAATTTGATATGCCTTGAACAATTTCATTAAGAATTTTACATTTAATTTAATTGCACAAGTTTCTTGGCTCATATGCAGTAACTATCTCAGTGTTATCAGTGCTTTATGTATATTTTGCGTGCGAGTTAAGTAATGAATAAAATATATCTATATATTTAATCTAGGAAGCAGATGTAAATAGATTTTGAAAATTGTGCACCGGTGTGTCATGGGACAGGATTGCTTTAGACTCCCATAATGATCTGGCTTACAAATAATCCTAGTCATTACCTGGCAGTAAATAGCACTACTGATTTTTCCAGCTGTGGCAGTTGAAATTCAGCTTAAACTGAAGAGAAAAAAAAAAACACTTGAACTTCTGTATATATTGAGTGGCTAACTCTAAACTTGTAACTTCTATTACAAGGAGGAGAGGGGAAACTAGGCAGGGGGACCATGCTGGAAGAGATGCTGTGCAAGTATGTTCTGTATCACCACAGATGCCATCGGGGGCCCCCTTCAATGCCCCGGGAGCCATTTTCTGGAAAAATGGGAAAAAAAACATGAAGTAGCTGTATGACTCTATCTCCTTGCTCTTTTCAAAGAGAAATGACAGAAGTTTCTCGGTTGTTTCCTTTTGCTTGTCTGAAAATGTTCGCCTGCTGCAGGATTCCCTTTCCTTGGGCCTGGGCTGTGCACTTCTGTGTTTTTTGCAGTTTTCTTGTTTTGGCCTTTTCATCATGACTCCTAGGACTTTCCTTCTTCACTTAGTTGCTAACARCTCCACCCTGCCTACTGACCTTCCATTTTTCATTTGAGAGAGCAAAAGCTGCTTGCAGCAGACAGTGTTGTCTGGAGGTCCCAGGTGCCTTGGCCGTGCGGGTGTCTTGGTGAGCCTCGGGTTGCTCGTCGGGACTTCTTGGTTCACTATGCTTCACTTGGGGCCTGAGACTGCTAAAACTTGCTTTCTTTGCAGCATAGCTGTGCTTTTTTGTTTAAGGCTCAAGGCTTGTGCTGTTGTGGTAGGTACTWTAAAGATGATCCTGTTGGAAGCAGATGTCCAAATTTAGCTACTTAATGGAAGGMGCTTCACATAAGATTACAGTGACGGACAGCTATAAGATATAAAATTGAACTGGATGCCACAAGCTGTACAGGGAGAAAGTCCTGTTGACTGCTGTATTGTGAAAAGATTTAGTTAACTAAATTTGTTGTGAGCACTGTGGAGCTGGTACTGAGAGCTGTGCCTTGAAGAAGAGAATTTGGGGGACTAGTAATAGAGTTAAACAGAGTTTAAAAACGTTGGTGACTCCAAAGCAGCTTCCAAGGAGAGGCATTGGCATAAGGGCTGTTTCACAACAGCACGAGAAGAACAGCGTTGTTAGGAGGGTGATGACCAGTGCTTGAAGTTACTAGGAATAAGGATGATCTCTGTGAATTGGGGATTCTTTGGAACTTTGTAAGGGGCAGCGGGAAATGGGTCAAGCTGGTGGAAAAGCAGTAGTTAAGGTTTGATTCYCTTGGGATGGAGTTAAAAAGAACACATTTTCTGTGCTTTGTCCTTTTATACTTAGGAGTTTGTATATTTTATATAAGAAATTACTTCACAAAAGCTCTCCTTTTCGAAGGGAAGGTAACTTGGAGAAATTCCACATCCTCCGTTTGCTAGAACGGAGGTTTGACTGTTGCGTCCCTCAGTATGGGTCAGAGGAGCTAGAGATGAGACGGGACTTTGTGGGGAGAATTTGGCAGAGAGAGGAGTATGTGAAGGTGAGTTAACCCTTTAACTCCTTTGTGCAGACCACAGTAGCTTCRGACTGACTCGGGAAGGGCCAGTGCTTAAGCTTCAGGTTACTGCTGCTTGTCTGACACGTGGAAAACTTCAGCAGTCATAGTCTGTAGTATAACATCAGCTTATTTCTTTTTAAAAGGTTCCTGCCTTGGGCTAGTTCTCTGTGGAAGTGTAGGAGAAGTTCAGATATTGCTACTATGCGTTTTTTGAAGAAGTTTTGTGTTTTTACTTACAGCATACATTAGTAAGGGATCAGTAGATACGGAAAGACTCAGTGTGGAACAGATACCCGGAGGTGGTTTCATTTCTTATGGACATAAAACAGTATCTTACCCCCAGACTTTTTACATGCGGTTTTGCACAAGCTCTCCACCCATTCACGTTGCAAACCTTCAAATACTTGCTTATTTGTGGTTCAAACTTGTCCTCGCTCATATAATGTGTATGAGCTACTGCCAGGCTGGGCTGCTCTGAAACCTGGCCTGTTTATGGTTAAGGAGCAGGCAAGATCGCCTGACTGASGAGAGTGACTTCTCGTGCAGCTCCGCCTTGGAGCGGACTAGTTTTCTCTGTTGGCTTGGGGAGGAATCGATTTCTAAGCAATGTGCTTGCCGCGCTTGCAGACGGAGCTCGATGACTCGTCAGCTAGGCAGGGTTTAGCCGGGCTGGTCACATCTGCTCAGGCTGACGTGCCAGTCACCTGAGACGCTGCGGAGCGCAGTGCAGTTGAGCTTTCCATCTGTCTGAGAAGCAGTAAAGTGCTCGGCTGCTGTTTTTTGGAGTCAGAAGTTTGTGCCAACCCTTTTATGTACCAGTTTAGTCACAGAGTTGAAGAATGTAATTCCCCTTTCCCTTAGGTGTGCGAGAGCTCGCGCCAGTTCTTACCCAGCGTCTGAAAAGTTGGTTTCAGAATTTGTCACTGGAAAAATATCCTTGAAAAGGTGCAGCTAGAGAGCTGATTTAAAACAAAATATCAAAAAAATGGAGCTTTGATTAACTGCCATTCAGAGCCAGAAACCGAAGATGTGCTTTAAAAAGAAAAAAGCTTGTCACGGATGACTCTGTGAGCGAGCGCTGTTAGAGCGGGGAGGGCAGGCGCGCGCCGGGCGGCCCTGCTGCCCGCTCGCGCCGTCCCGCAGCTCCCTGGTGGTTCTTGTGCTTCTCGGCGCGAGGTGGGGGGACATCCTGCGCTGACTTTTCTAATAARTAAAGTGACTGTAATGTCACACGGTTACAGAAACCTTGACAAATAAGATTTATCTATCATCAAAAAGTTAACTTCAGTTGTAGAACTCTGTTTATATTGTGTTAAGCTTTCCACAAATTCATTCATTTTTTTTCCCCCCCCTTTTTGTACATGCCCTTTATCAGATTACTTTTGGATTAGACAAGGATTTGTATTTAGTAGCCTTTGGATACTCAAATGTAGTATGCCTGTTTGGAATAAAATTAAATTGCGTTTTAACTTTCTAACGAATTAATTTCTGTTCTTTCAGAATACACAGCGTTTTTGGGACACACCTTTGTTGGATTTTAATACATGTCCTGCTAACAACAGCTTTCAACTATGGAATCGGTAAATATTTACCTTCCTTCTGTCCAAGTCTCTCCTTTATTACCTAACAAATGTTTGTGTCCATGTTGATGTGTGTTAATATTTTCCTGATGTTTACTGAAATTGGAGGTTAAGCATTGAAAGTTTTCATAGAATAACTGGAATGTACTGAACCAGGATTATTTTAGGAAATGCCTTTAGTTCTAAAACCCATTCATTTTTATATTATTTCAAATGCAGCAATTTTTTTCCCCTGACTTCARGGAAAACGAAAGTTAACGTTCCCATAGAGGCTGTTCCAGAGCTGGTTTGTTCAGCAGACTTCATAGCTTGCTAGTGCTGTTGACTGCTGAATAATGAAGTATCCTTCTATCTGTAGTATATCATGGTCCTCTTTCTTTCTCTTCACTTCTAGAATATGTTAAAAAAATCAGTCTATTAAAGAAGTGTAAGTGTAACAATGTTTTGTGTCCCTGTGATTAGTATAACTGAGACCAGTGGCATCCAAGATTCATTCTGGGCTGGCAGACTCTAAATACGTTGATATTATGGTCTCCATGCAGTGTTAGAACTCAGCTTTTTGATATCATTAGCAGAGGTAGAAATGGCTAGATGTACAACTGTAGGTTACTAATAGTAACCTAATACTAAATACTAATAATTCCTAACAAAATTTAGAAAAAATGAGATTTTGCTTAAGTATTTTGAGAGAGCATGAGAGAAGTTGGTGCTGTCCTCTGAAAACCCTTCCCCGGTAGGGAAGAGTTGTGTTCTTGCTGTTATTCTCCAGTGCTGGCAGTTCTGTGTGGTGGAAACCGWGTAAGAGCTGTTACTCACTGTTCTCTGAGGGTTCAGCATTACGATGTGTATCCTGGCACTATTATGGAGGGGAAGGTCAGTGGTGCAGAGTTGAAGGCATCCTCTGCATGTCCAGAAACGCAGTGAAAAAGGCTTTTCAGCGGATAACCTGCAATGTGTTGCTTCTGCCATGGGGCTTTGAGTACTTGGTGAACCTCTTGGTTTATGCTGCAGTAAAATTATTTGTGATCAAGTTGTCATTATGATACTAAAGGCTTTTATTAAAGGAGAGTTACTCTATGTAGAAAAATACAGGTCAGCTATATCAGGGGGCTTTGCAAGCTTGTACGGTTTTTTGTGCTGGGTTTTTGAGGGGGGGATCATTGTACTTTGTTTGTCCATATTAATTCCAAGGTATTCAGATGGAGACAAGAGGTTATTTCAGTTTCCCGTAGTGAATATTAATAGCAGTAGCAGCCTTTCACAGTGAAACAAAACAGACTAGGCATCAGTAACTCTCCCCTGCTGCAGCTTAGTAATTAAAGTGTATCAAGTGTGAGAGCTTTTGCTGTAGTATGCAGTAACTCTTTCTTTAATGGCTGTTCTGCAGTTCCCTGAAAAACTGAGTTGAATCCCAACATCAGTTATAAAATGAATTGTTTACTACATAATATATTTCATTATTTGTTCCAAAAATTTTTCATTCTCAGTTTTAAAAGAAATGATACTCTGCATTTTTGTATGCAAACCATACATAAATTCTTTATGTAAAAAGATAATTGCAATAGCTTTCACTTAAATGAAAATCTACTGAACRTTCAAACATATTTGCGTGGTATACTTGGCCAGCAGGCAAACTGCACTTGCTTTCTAATGAATTATAAAGCATTATGGTAGACTGCATCTGTCCACGGCCTTTTGTCTGCATCACCTGCTTTTGGCCCCTTCTTCTAGATGCGTTTCTAAGAGCTCAAATTTATGAACTACATARTGTAGTAGCTGCACTACTTTGGAAAAACATGCCACATATTTCTTTCTCTGTCGTTAATCCTTTTCTCATCAGATGTTTTATATTTTGTTTATTTAAAGCCATGCTATGTTAGTTATGGGCCCAGCTGAAGCAGTGAATGGAGAAACATGACAGATGAAGTTGTATGATATTACAAAATTGCCATGCTGTTTAGAATTAAATAGTTATTATGAAGTCCGTTTTCCTGACTTTTGAAACAAAAAAAAATGAAGAATAACTTTACTTTGTGTTTTTTCTGAGCCCTGAGAGTTTATAGTCAAGTGACCTTTTCCAGTAACACAAGTTTTTATCTGTTGCTGTGCAAAGWCAGCCTATTGTGGTACTTAAAATGCTTGTTTGTCTACAATCTAATAGCTCCATTCCTTGGCCACTGCAGTATGGAGACATTGGAGTGAGGGAGAAGATCAGAATCCTCTAAGTGTTGCCTGAAGATTTTGCCCAAATCTTGCACGTTCTGAAATTTCCTGTAGAAGTGAATTCCTAGGCATGGAGTTGGTGAGGAGGCTGTGGTGTATATGGTCATTGCAGTTTATCGAGCAGATATTGGCAAGTGCACTGATATGCGGTATATGCCATTCTTGGAACAGACCRAAGATGGAACAAAATTAGTATCTGGCTGAAGCTTGAACGCAACTCGTTCATCCTAAAAAGCTGTTTTTCTAAAGGCAGATTCTCTTAGCCGTTGCTGTCACCTCCTTATGCTGTGCATTACTAAAACCCTGGAGTGCCCTTGTTCTTGTATGCCAAACTAGCAAAGGGACGATATGCTGCCATCTCTCACTTCTGAAAAGATTGTTTTGTATTATAAAAGACTGAGAAAGAAGTTGCCTTTGCTGTAGAGTTGTGGATGAAAATGCACTCATACCCAAAGCTGGTTTCTGTCCCCCTCCCCACTTAAAGCAACRTGTGCTTACCAGAATGCAGTCTGCTGTGAAGGACATGGCCTGGATTCTCCACTGAAAGCAATTCAGGAGTCTGATTTTCAGGACTAGACTTTTCTTTGCAGTAACGTACTACTATGGTTGCACATTGCTGCTGCTGCTCCACCTTGGTAGYATTGCTAGTTGAAGTACAGCTTGGGTGCTGGGAAGGAGCTCAAAGGGCGTCCCACTACGCTGCTCGCTTCGGTTGCATCAGGCTTGCAACCTGGCGAGGTGGTTTGTTCCCATCACTTATGGGGATACTGCCTTTTGTGATGATGTGCTGTTAACCGGGTGACCAAGGTACTCTGCATCTAAATAAGAGTATTTAGAAGCTTGAGGATTGTTTGTGGAGTGATCTGCTGACCCAGAAGCAGTTGTATTAGTAAAGCTGGAGGAACAACAAACTGCAGTATGTTGGGGGAGGGAGCAGATGGAAACCGCAGGCCTGTTCCACTGCAGGAAAAAAACGTTATGAAAACCTAAGGTTTTCCTACTGTACTGGTAGATGACTCGTTTTTACAAAGTACAGGAATTGCTACAAATCATGATACCTTAAATGCTTTACAAGAGACTTGTCTTAGCTTCCCATGGCAGTCATGATAGAGGTCCTGTCTAAATGGGTAGAAAAGGGGGATTCTAATGGGTTGTTCAAGTTGCTGGCTTCCTATAGCTTGAACGTATGTAATTCCACATCACTCACAGCATGGTGAGTAGAACAGGTATTTTCTTGTTAAACTTTCCTAAACAGATTGTTTGAAACARGTTAGGTTCATTGTGCTCTATTCTTTTTATATACAGAAAAAGTACTGCATTACACGGAGTTAATTCTCCAGAGTCGCTGATTTGAGTGGTTTGTAGTGCAGAGCTCTAGTGCACGAGCTGACAGCTGGTATAATTCTCACTTTCCTAACATCCTCATTAGAGAAGCAGAGGGGTCAAGGCTTTCTCGGAGCGGCAGAGAGATTGAAATGGCTTTTGATGGTGGTTTTGGCACTGGTATTTTACTGAGTTCATAATGAATATGTAGGTGTAAGATTAAAAGAATGAATAAGGTAGTGCTGCTAAACAGAATTGCTTTTCAGAGCTAGAGTCTTGCCTTGTTCTGACCTCCTGAGACGGATGCAATTGTAGAGCTGAGGCCTGTAGTGAAAAAGCAATTACAGTACATGTTTCCAGAACTGAATTGTCTTTGGAAAGTCAGAGGCAATAATAATGGTAGTATTGTTTAGATGAAATATGACTTTATTTAACATCTTATTTAATATCTCTTCTGTTAATTCTTTAAACTTGATCATATACAATTTTCAATATTTACTGCTTTGGGGGATATAAGACTTAGTATTTTACAAAGAAAATGTCTTTTCATAGAAGCCTTTTGAGTTTCAGATTTGTTTCCACTTGTTTTAGTTCTTGTTCCTCTTGAGTTAGAAAGATGAGAAGATGACATATCAGAAGTGTAGTGTAATTTTTCTCTGAGTTCAGTCAGCTGAAGCAAACAGGGAGGCTTTTTATGTGGTGCTGGAGTATAATGTGAAAGTATTTGCTTCTAGCTCTGAGGGAAGGCTAATGTGCTCTGAAGGAGGGCTAGTGATGAGAGGGGACCCCGTGTGCAAGTGTAATTAGTAGTCTAATACTAAAGTGGAGCTGCTTGGCTTTTGGGTTTGATTTAACTTCTGTGTTCCTCACTCATGCTGCTTCTAAAATGGTGGGGTTTTTTGTGGTTTTTTTTTCCACCCTCCCCTCTTACAAATATCCAGATTTTGGAGATGCCTTACAGCAACTGCGTAACTTCTTTAGCTGCAGGTTTGGCTCAAACAAGGCAGAGCTTGGGTTCAGTGGTGTGTGTGGCTAAGCCCCTAAAAGCCTGCAGTCCAGTTTGGTGGAGAGCAGCGTTTCTTACAGAGTGCCCTGCTCTGGCACGGTGCTTTTACTTTTACGATGTCTTATCTGCGTGAATTTGAGGTAGGGATTAACAAGCATCATATGATGTTTTTTTCCATGCCATTTCGTGTTCTGTGATGGACAGTATTGAAATTGCACGGTCTAAGTTTAATTTTTAAAGCTGTTTACTTCACTTATAAATAGAGGTGGCCTTTCTGTGAGCCTGGATTTCTGTCACGGGTAAAAGGGGCATAAGCTTTTGGACACAACACTGCTGAGACCTACAGAAAAGAGCTTTAAAATTTCCCTGCCTGCAATGAAAAAAGATAGATTTTCAGATGTACTCTCAGCAGAAGCGCTTTTTTGAGTRTTTGAATTGCTGCTTTTACAGTTCCCTGTATTTTATCAGAATTTGTTAAATTGTGACTGTTGTTCACATGCCATTTTTGGCAGATGCCACCTACGTGCCCTCAATTTGAACATACCTTTTAAGAGAAGTGTATGTAGGGGAGCTCCTTTCCTGCGTGTCAGATGTTAGAGACTGGAGCACTTACATATATGTATTTTCACTAACCTTTCTGTTGCCAGTATGTTAACAGGCCCTATGCACAATGCAGCATTTTTARTGAGCAGGTTTGAGCTAAGCAGAAACTTCTTTGGAAATTGTGTTGCTTGACTTGCCTCTTCATGTATAGTCCAGATCTGCATATTCACTGTGACACAGAAGGAAACTCTCAGCCAGAACAGTTCATAACCATATACAACGCTTTTCCTCCTTCCTCTCATGGTCTTGTTTAGAACTAGACAAAGCCATTGCATCAGCTGCCTAAAAGAAAGAAAACTTTTTTTCTTTCCAGGCTACTTGGGTTTTGAATCATCTTTTTTTTTTCCTAAGGAGCTGCATTCTGATCTCAATCTCCTTAAAATTATACTTCTGACTTCAGAATTTTGTAGCTTTGTATCAGGTTATATATTCCATGCATCTCAATCACTATTGTGTTTGATAGCAAGTTCAGTAAAGCAAGGTAGTAAAATAGATGAGGTACAGAACCTTTATTTCCAAATTTTCAATAACTGGTGCAATCTGTTATTTCACTGGGGGAATGGAAAAAAATATATGTGTAATATACTATATATGTATATAATGCCAGAGTGGCATATATGCCACATATATCCACATGGATACAGTACTTCAGGGAAAATCTGTAGGTTATATGGAGTGTGAGTGGTTAATTACAGCTTTCATTGATATGCCACTGGTTATACTTCTTGGGTGTAACCTTTTCTGAAAGTAAAAGTGCTTAGAGCCACTAACCTAGTCATTGAAAAAATGAAATGCAATAGTTGGAGTAATCTTTTAATTTATTTGTTAAGTTTTGTGTGACAACAAGGCGATATCTTAAAAGAAAATAAAGTTATGGTCTTTGCCCTGAGGAAATGACACTCTGGACACGAGATGACAGACTTTGGAGTGGGGTAGTAGGATTACACAAAATATGGCTGAAGTTGCTTGTTTTCAGAAGATATCCATCATGCTATGATTAAGTGCAGATGATGCATTTGGCAGCAAGAGGTATACAATCTGTTCCTACCCTAAGGAGCTTACAGACCAAAGGCCTACTGATAAGACTAGACACACTTACTTCTTGAATGAATAATGGTTTAGGGTGTTCTTGTTCCCCCCCCCCCTTTTTTTTTGCTCTTTTAAATAATTGTGCAGGTAATTGTGAGCCTGGTAGTTTTGACATTCAAATCCATTAGTTCTTTGAGGGAAGGGGGGTTTCTTTGCGTGGGGGGGAATGCGTTCCTGTTGCAGGAATACAGCAGGAGGTGCATCAGTTCCTTTGGCACTTCCAGCATAACTACCGGCGGGGTAGTTACTGTTGAAAAGCCTATTAGCTGACTCAAACCTACCAAGAGCTGCTGTGGTATGTTGATAATTAAAACTTAAGTTGGTATTTATTGCTGGGTAGTGCAAAAAGGCAGCAAACCAGAAGTGCGAATTCTATGGAAACCATGCATGGAAGATGCTTCAGCTAAGCTGCCCAAGTGCCTAACGCTATAGTAGGCAGCTGGAGGCTGCTGCTTTAATAAAAGGAGGAGGAATAAATACACGTTTTCCCCTTTTATTTATTAAATGTTATTTTCTTATTGTAATGAGCAAATGCAAAATTGTTGTATATGCTTTACTGATATTTGCCAGGGGAGTTCTGATAAAAGAAAAGAAATGCTTCGGAAAAATACAGCTTAAATGTTGAGTGTGGAGATGGAGACTAGACTTTACCGTTGCTTCTGTTCTTCAGTTGAAGTTGTGACAGAGCTTCAGTTTTCAGATCAACTTTTGGACAACATGGGCTGAGAAAAGCTCAGTTTAATTCATTGCTAGTTTAATTAGATGCTTGACAACTCACATTCTGCCAGTTCTTGCAACTCGGCGTGTTACCCTGTTTTATAGTAGCTCGCAGGACTTCTGTGGCTGAATGGCATCAAAGATAACTTCACTGGAATCATATCTAACAAGTTAATGTTTTAATTACTAATTTGATTCTGGGTTAAGACTAGATGAGCTAATTGTTTCAACTTGCTAGCGATGTAAAGAAGCTGGGCAAAAGGATTTCTTTGGTGTTTTGCAGAAACTTGCATCTTGCTGTGGACATGCAGCAAGGGGACACTGGCTTTCAGTGGCATACGTTTTTTTAAGTTTTCTCTCTCGCTTTCTGCACAGTGAGTTAGAGGCTCTTGCTTATTTTTGCGTACTTCCTGGGTGTTTTGGGGAAGTGGCATGCCTGCTTTTCCATCCTTACTTAACAAGCAGCTTTGTTTGGGTGAGCAAATGCTGAAAGCTTTCCTTCAAATCCAAGCTGCTTAGTCCTCACTGCCCGTCTTCACCGCCAGCCAGGTTCGTTTAGGGTGTGGGCAGATGGCGGTAGGCAACCGCGTGGGAACCTCTTAAGAAGTTACTGCCCTTAGCTCAGGGCAGTAACAAAATGCAAAAGTGAAGTAAAACAGGTTTCTAAAGCATTGTGGAACTGGCTGAAACTGTACTACTTCCCTGTGAGAAAGGCAGTCTTGACTGTAATGGTTTTAACTCTTGAATTTGCAACAGACTAAGAAGCTCACCTTTGGGGGTGGTAGCTTGTTAAGTTGTCAATACTGTTGCCTGTAACCATCTGTTCATACRACTAAGTAGCTGCAAAAATTAGTAAAATATATATATAATATATATATATTTTTCAGGTGTTTGGGTGTAAATCTTCTCCCTTGTTATTTTTATGGGCACCATCGTTGTAAAAAAATATCTCCAGAGTTCTAGAAAGGGAAAACTAAATTCTTTCTTTAGTCTTTCATTTACTTAATTCCAAATAAATTTAAATCTAGTAACTTAAATTCAAATAGTCACCAATACCTTTACACAACAGTGATTCCTGACTAAGGCAATGTGTAGGTCTCCTTATCAAACAAGAGCTCCTGTGCGACTGTTAACCGCTCCGAGGAATGAAAGGATGGGAATTGTGCATGTGCGCAATTTATTTTAAGAAATCATCACTGTAAGTGAATGGTATTTTCTTTTTCAAGTAAAACTTGTGATGGATTTTTTTTATATATTTTTTTTTGGTGGAAGTGAATTAATCCAGGTTGGCTGGCCTTTGTAATTCTGATGCTAAGTAGCTGCTGGTGGGAATGTGGTGGTGGGGAGGGGTGGTCTCAAGGCGACCCTGGCTGCTGTCGTGCAGGCRCCACCGTGACGTCGAACGACCTCAGAGCAGCCAGACCTGTGCATGCAGCATCCCAAGCTGCTTGGCCTCAGGGTTTCAATTCTAGATACAAAWGGCAATCAAAATACTGATGCCACAGTGTCTTGGGACACGAGGTCCCTGTGCCTGGGGTTCTCTGCAGTGCCTTCCCGGGCATTTATAGATCTGGGAGGGAGGAGGGGGACTGGCACTCTTTTTAATCCAGAAAGACTTGGCAGCCCGAGGGCAGGTGCTCTGCAGAGTCTTTACTCCTTGCCTTCCTGCATCACTGCAGTTTAGTTTTCCCCCAAATGTTTATTTTGGTGCTTATCTAAAGCAAGGGTATGCATCCAAGGGGTCTGACAAGGTGATGTCCAGTTTTTCCAGCTCTGGACCGCCTGCACACTCACCAGTGATGCAAAAAGCCAGGTTTTATCTGATCCAGTGAGACGCATGTTGGGTTTTGATGGAGTTTTGGTGAGATGCGTCTGGGCTCTTATCTTACAATAACCCACAATACTGTGAAAATACAGTATTGTCTTACCTGAATATGCAAGCAGCAGTGGCCTGACCAGCTCTGTTCTTGTGGCAGATGCATGCTACTGCCTTTTTCATGTGTAAAGTTAAAAAATAAAATAATAATAATTGGAAATACCTGGGTGTTGTGCTTGGCTTGAGGAGGCCTGGGGGACTTGGAAGCAGTGGCAAGGTAGGAGCAGATCCTGTGCCTTGCAGTCGCGAGCGGCTTGTGTGCGGCCGAGAGCCGCCCTGATGCGGCGGGAGGAGGCAGCTTCTTCGAATGGGGAAGTGTGTGGATGACTGTCGGGACGCGATTAACGGCTCGAAGGGTTTGCAGGATAGGAGTGGTCTGGTTACGGCTCTTCTAAGAATCCGCGAGAAATGCCTGGAACAGAGCATCTGTTGTTCTTTAGCGGCTTTAAGTACAATAAAGAAGGAACTAGTGTTGCAGTGCAAATTTCTGGTGTACATTTAGAAAGTTCTAAAGCTTCCAGCGTTGCAGACTTCAGAGCTTTTCAGGGAAGTCGTTGGACACAYGGTGCGTCTTGCAGGGCGTCTTGCACTTAGTGGAGCAGGGCTCTATGGGTTGCGTGTTTGCTTTTTTTTTTTTTTTTTTTTTTAAATTTTTTTTTTTTTTTTTTTTTTTTTTTTTTTTTTTTTTTTTTTTTTTTTTTTTTTGAAATTTTTMTTTTTGAGTACATTATCTGTGAATTTTCTTGAGTTTAGCRTATAATGTTYAACCTTAATTCTGAATTTCCTGGAAGGCTTGACACCTCATTTACGCCTAACTTTGCCAAAAGATAGGATGGAAATGTGAGGACTGTGTGTTTGCGCGCGCCCGTGCAGCTCTAACTTCACCCAACTGGCAATTTTCGTTCAGGGCATCTGAGCTCGACCAGTCAGCCGGCCGCTGAGAACAAATTAACYTGGGGGGAGAGTCTTTGAGAAACTGCGAAGATGAGAGGAGCCGATCAGTCTGATGGATGTGTTTAGGTACGGCAGGATGAGTTCTATGATTTCAGTGATTTTTATCTTCTCRTATAATTTTTAATCTGTAAGGCTGTCACTATCATGGCTGAAAGGTCAGGGTAGATTAGAATAGCTCTGTTTTTTCTCTATTAGGCCTAGACTTATTGCTGGAGTCTTATAAGAAATACACTTCCTTTTTATGTTGTACAGTCATAAGAAAATTATTTTGTTGTCTTCACTAGTTTTTACCTCATTCTTGTAGTCTTGCCAATATCCTGTATTTGTTTTTTGCAGGAAGCCTTTCAACATTTTCTTAATTGGAATTAAGTGTTGTAATAGAAGTGCACATTTTTGTTGGAGATAATGTGGGAAATATTCACAGAAATTTATTTTAGGTCAATGAAAAGCACTTAGTGGATGGACTAGCTTTGGAACTTTAACTTTTGAGATTTTTAATGAAAGCTTTTCTGCTGTTGGGTAGTAATACAGGAATAAACCAGCTTTGCTTCTCTTAACTTAGTTTGAGGAATTATTCTCCGAGACTGATAGTGAATCTATTTGGTGTTATTTTATAATTACTATTAACATAATGACACTGAGATTTAATGTTATGTGAAAGTTATATGGAGCAAGAGATTCAAATGACAACAGGTAAATAATTTGACAAAGTAAAATAATGAAGACAAACATGAAAGTTTGTTTTTTTTTTTCCTGTCAGCAGCTAGAACTGTGTCTGCATGTAGCAGCTGGCTGGTTCTGAATTCTTTTTTTTTCTGTTTTTTTTAATGATGCTTTTATGACAGTCTAAAAGGAAATCTCTGTCTAAAYGAGCTGGTAGCAGAGAAATGGCAGTTCCTCTGCGCTTTGCATTCAGTGAGGTGCTTTGGGTACTGCATAGCTAAATTCTCCGTTCTTATTTTTCTTCCTGCAGTTGCTTGGTTACTTAGTGCTATAATGCAAGGAGTACCTGAATGTGAATGTCAGTTCTTTTGCTTATTCTGGTAAAAGAAGCTACTGACATACTTGGTACGTTTGGTTGAAGGTATGATGTCTTTTCTAGTTCCCTTAACTTCATCATGTTGCTGAGGATAGGAAAGCTTTTAAAATATATATAGCACTGTGTGTGCATATGCAACTGTGTGTGTGTGTGTGTGTATATATATATATGTGTGTGTGTGTGTACACATATATACACACACACATACACACTTTTATATCTCTATATCTTTTAAAATATCTCCTATTARAAAAGCTTCTGCACTTGAAGTGTGGATTTGCTGTAGCAAAATACCTATTATTGGGGCTCATTCCCATTTTCCAGAAGAAATGTGGGATGTGGAGCAAAAGAGAAGTTTTTGACCGAGCACTGCGTGGCACTTTGTATCTGCCTGGGTGAGAAGAATGTGGATTGACAGCCTCTCTTCCCACAGTAGTCTTTAGAGCTGCTGAATCTATTTTTCATACTTGCAAAACAGCACCAAGCTTTGAGACACTCCTGTGTAAGCTTAGGCGATGATGAGCAAGAGGATTAATTAGATCTTCAAGACGGATAACTAGAGCAATGAGTTGTGCATAACAGTAGCCCGGAATTCCAGTGACGTGTCTGAGAAGTCCTGTGTAACACGCCTGCCTCGGCTGAAGCCTAATTATTTCTCAACATTGCATGCCCAAATGCCTCTAGGCACCGTAACAAATTTTAGTAAGCAAATTATGTGAACAAAAAGCTCAACTTTGATGGTTTTGCACGCACTGAAATAGTTGTCAGTGAAGCAATTAGCTGCTGTTTGATCACCTATTTTGGTGGTGTCTTCCCAGCAGATCAGGCTTACTTTCTGAAATGCCGATGCCTCCACGACGCTGGCATAAACTTGGGCTTGGCTAAACTAACAAAAATAATCAGATTCACATTAGATTGCAAGGATTGGGATTTATTTATTGTCATACAGATTATACTTTTTTTAGTGGCACAGGCAGTCTGGTTTCCTTTCTCTTTTTTCCCTTTTCTCCCTCAAAATGTTATACTGTCAGTAATATTCCTACAGCAGAAAAACTGATGGCTTTAAGAGTCACCAAAATGAATGTTTTTAGTGAATCTTCAATTTAAAAAGAAAATGCCAGTCTTCCCCATACAGAGCTCTCCCCTGCTTGCAGAAACAGTTTCGGTGTCCATATTGAAGATGCAGTAGCTCAGATAAATGAAGAAAATACCAAACTTTATTTTCTTCCATATTGTCCTCGTTAAATTTCATTGGATCAGCTCTGGAATATAAGCGCAGAGGGCGAGATTGCTGGAGAAAGTAGCAGTAATGTTAAAACTCTAACTGTTCGTGGCCTTCACATTTGAAGGTGAAAATGAGTGAAGTCAGATAGTCTCTTGGATACCTTAGAGAAATTCTAGTTAATATTTGTGATTTTCCCAGTCCCTTTTCTTCCATGATTTTTGTACCTTTTCTTTTGATACAGATTTAGGTTATTATGTAATTTAAGCTTGTATTGCTGCTGATGATGGCAAAAAGCTGTGCTCTGTAGCTTAGGGGAAATTTTGGGCATAATTCAAGAGACTGGCCTGTAGAGACCGTCACTAAAAGGTGTTGAAAGAACACTGTATTTTGCTGTTTTACAGAGCTGGATTTTATTTTATTTTATCTTTTTTTCCTGGAGTTTCCAAGGAAAGGAGGTTGATTCCGGTTTTGTTTCTACTGGGTAGTAGGAAGTTAAAACTTCACCTTCCTGCTTAGCCTGGTTTCTAAACCCGTCTGTAAATGTCTGAATCTGTGGCCTCTARGCTGTTTTAGTGTTTGAATTCTGGAGTAGCGTATGCTTTAATGCAGAGCCACCTTGAGTTTAGGCATTAGAGGATGGTGATAAATCTGATGAACTTGGTAGAATATCTGTTCCAATGTGCTGTAAACCTTATTTATTACTCTGGACTTAATTGACTTCTGTGACTTTCTTTTCCCCCCTTCCCAGCCATACTTTCACAAGATATCATTAAAAAAAAAAGAAAAAAAAAAAAAACAGTTTTACTTTTCGTTAAAGTCTGCTGTTATTGAACTATGTGTGGTTTGGACTTCAGCCCTGCAGAATGTTGGCAGAAGTTCCTGTCTGGAAAGAAATGGTAATTCTTTGGGGGTTGAAAAATGGGGAAGGAAAGGTCTCTGTGTAGCAGAGATGATTTAAACCAGAATGAGTCGATATGCTAGTACATGTATATAAATTTTAACATGCACTAAGTTTTGTGCATTTTCTATAGAAAAGTTCCAACTTCCTATTGTTCATRTTGTTAGCTCTCCTTATTTTTTAATTTATTGTAGTTGATTCTATTTTTAATCTTTTTATGTGATGTTTAATGCAGTAGCTGGAACTACAATAATTGAAATGGCCAAAATTGAAACACTGTATTGGAATTCAGCTAAAGCGATACCCAGGCGCGCTGCTCAGAAAGTCGTCCGGGTGCAGGCCAGGAGACTGTCACCTGTCGCCCTCGAGCTGCTTGTGCCCTTTCTTGGGGTTATAGTCTTAAACTAGGAACCCCTGTTTCAGGCTGGTCTCGGAGGAAGTCTTTGCTGCGGAAGTACCGGTTGGAGGCGGCGGAGGGAGGTGAAGTCCAGCCCGCGGGGTGCAGCTGGGTCCTGTGTCCTAGGCGAGGAGCGGCTGCTCCTGCCCTGCCTYGCTGTGCCCCGGCGGCTGCCTGTGGCTGAGCTTTGAGCGGCTGTCGCGCTCGTTGTGCTTTTGGTCCGAGGGYGTTCGTGCGTACCTTTTAGTGCCGTGTTTGTTCACTGGAAATAGTCGAACAGCCTGGCATGTTGCGATAGTTATCCTGCCGAGCTGAGAGCCGCGATAGCTGCCAGCGCGGGCCGTGCTCCGCTGCAAGCGGGGTGTTCGGTTTTGTTTGCTGACTAGGGAGCGTGTTTGTAATCTATTAGTGCCAGCCTGCAAAATGCCATTAAGGTGCAAATAACGTTGTGTAACAACACAAGATGTTCTGTGATACTGTTTTAGGTGGTTTTGCGTCTACTTCTGTTTGGTTTTGAAAGCAAGCGTGTTTATGGAAATATTTTTATGTGCGTACGAGCTGAAAGGGGAAATGTTCTCTTTAAGAGAATTGTATCCGATCTTTATTTTTTTCTGGGAGTATTGAGAATACTTTTCTAACAGCAGCATTAATGCTTTTGCACTGGCAGGGTTAYTGCCTTGGCAGTATTAGAGATGAGAGTGGATTCTTAAACCTTGCAGATTGGGCTTTCCCTCCTTTTATGGAGCGTGCTCAAGCCAAAGCCATAAACGCGGTTGCCTCTGTCGTCATCTTTAGGGATGGAGCAGTGCRAGAACTCTACTTTTACTGAGCTGGCTGCCAGGGAGGAGCAAGCTTTGAGGAGAGACGAGGCTGGATGTCCTTCAGGGCGCTGTGGCGTGCCCTCGTCCCCTTTCCCGAAGYTTCCCCGAGGGCCGCGCTTGCCCTCTGCGCAGCCCGGAGGGCCTCGTCGCGGGYTCGGTCGGAGCGCTCCGGGCGGAGGAGCGCCCTGTCCCGCAGGCCAGGCGTTTCCCAACAGAAATAAGGACAACAGCTTTCCCCGCTACTAGTCTAAAAAGAATTTAGTTCCTGTGGAAGTCTCTATGCAAAGACAGAAGCAAGCTTAGAATTACTTAGTCTAACAATATTAACTTCGAGGTGGTTTATTTTTATTCTTAAAGCAGGACCAGCTTTGTTTTGCCATGCCGGTGATGTAACTGTTCTGGCCGGAGGGCTGGCCGCCTCGCTGGGTACGTACGGTGCTCGCGGCCAAGCCGGCGCGCCTGGCTGCTTTCCGCCGCCGGCAGCGGTGGGACAGCGAGCGGGCGGCTCCGGGCTCCGGCCCCGCGCGGGCGGCGGGGCAGGACTGCCTTCCCGGGTGCCTGCGCCCGAAGCTTGGCTTGGCTTGGCTTGGCTTGGCAGCAAAGGGGTCCGTGCTGCGGTTACTTTAACGGTGCACTCGGGAGGACTTACACCCTTCAAAGAAAGCAGCTGTAAAACTGATGTGAAGCGTGATGCAAGTGGACTTCGGTGTCCTGCTTGCTTCAGAGGGGAAGGTGCAGAGCTTGATTTCACTGTATGGACGTAACACAAACTGTTTCAGCGCTGCTTTAGCAACGCTGTGTGACATGTGTCAGAGCTACAGATGTCACCGTGGCTTATGCTCAGTGCTCCCTTTACACCGTTGTAACTTTTAGATAGCTGATGAAGCAATGAAGTATTGAAGTATTTGAAAACAGAATGTATCTGGAAGTGGCTAGTGGTCATTCTGGCAAATATTTAAAGACCACAGCTGCTGTTGTTTTCCTCTTAGTTAAACAACAGTCAAGTTCATGCTGTGGCTTTTTTCTTTTCAACTGCAGGATAACGTTAGCTTTCGTATCTCCCCTGGGCCCGCACCCGGCCAGCACACAGATACGTTCTTTGAGGTCCTGTATGCCAGCGGGATCAAATGCTCAGTGCACCACATTAGCTGAACATCTGAAACTGCTAAATCCTCGGCAGCCCTTCCGGATCCAGGTGCCGTGCAATTTCTAGGTTAAAGGCATCACGAGCTGCTGCTTCTAGGCCCTTTCTGTTGAATTCTGCCTGCTTTGATTCACTACAGCTGCTGAAACAGTTAGACTTGGTTCAGGCATGTGCGTGGAAGGGAGCTCATTTCATGCTTGGAATTGTAATTATGTTCTCTTCTTTCAAGCTGCCAGCAGTAAAAGATGTCTTCCAGTGCGTATTATCTATCTAAATAAGCTGTAGTGTTTAAATGTTTTCTTATTTCATTTTAAGAATGGCAAAAGAAATCATGCTTACTCTTGCACTTTTTGTTCTGGAACAATTAATTCCCTCTAGGTCTCTTCCATGATTCAAGCACACTTGTTTGCTGTAAGAGGCAGCAATGTTATGCTGCTTTTAAATAGATATGCAAAGGAGACAGTTCTGTAAATATGATGGATATTGCCCTGATTTTCCCAATTGGCACGGGTATCTTCTTGCTTCTTGTGCACTTGAACTGCGATAGACGTCTAGTGTCTAAAATCTATTCCATCTCAGTAATCTTTTATACTCTTAATATTAGCAACYTAATTTTAGTGAATTTCTATCTTAGTGTTTAATATACCTGAGCAAGAGGTGGAATACAGACTAATTCTATTGAATTAGCTGTTTCTGCCCCGAAGTTTTCCATGAAGAACTGATCCTTTTCAGTGTACCAACAAATAGCAGGCATTTCAACTATGCTCCAAGTTTAGGACATCTGAAGGCTACAGATGTGACATTTCAGGCCTGTAGGTTTCGGTATCTCACTCTTGATACTATCAGCTACCTTTTGGTGGGTGGGTGGGGTGGGTGGAGGATAGGGCAAACCACAGCAAGAAGACTGACCATAGCTCATGCTTGTGGGTATATGTGCAACTCAGATCTGAGTGCCATTCTAGTTAGCAGCTATCACCTTTTTCCTGTCCTTCCTAAACTTGCATCTTAGCACACAATTGTGTATTGTCAACTCTGTAGTTGGTTCCTCTTCCCCTCCCCCTGGGGTAAGTCCTCTTCMTTGAGAGCTCGTCTTCCTCCGTTCAGTAGGTGCCCGGTCCTTGGGGAGATACAGTATTTCAAAGTCYGAATCGGAATCCACAAAAGCCGGCTCTGCTCCTCTTCCCCGATGGATGAGAGTCCGGCTGACTGCAAGGAACAAAGCAAGTTCTCAAGGGGCGGACGCCAACCTTCAGGACAGTCCTTCCTCGGTGTGTTTGAGGACTAGTGCAAGGCACCGCACTGGCTCACTCGGGATGAGCTTCCCTGTGCATCGTCCTTGCACACCTCTCTTCCTCAAACGTGTGTGTCCTTCTGGTTTGCTTTCTGCCTGCATTCTCTGCATGTGCTGTGACCTAGGCACGCTTCTTTAGAGCTGAAGTTACGCGCTATGGTCCTGGTCTTTTGATTTCCTTACAAAGATGAGTATGGTCTTTATATGCAGCTATTGTGACTTTTCTCTGACTTGGGGTGCCTGGAGGCAGCATCTGATCTGCTTTCTCTCATCTCTGGAGTCTGTCTGCTCATCTTGTGGTCTCGAGATGAGAGTGCCTGATAGTCATTCCCATGTCTTTGTGATTGACTGGAAGTCGCAGTAGATAAATCTTTCATGACTGGAAACCACTTAAGCCACAAGGTGGCTAATGATCACTGGTTATTAGCGGAGAGGGTTCTACCAAACAATCAGAGAAAATGAGTGGCGTGGCATATAATTTATGACTTCATCCCAGCACTGGAGGGCAAGCCAGTGAGAATAGAAGCAGTGAAAGAATTATATTTTAAGGCATCACGATAGCTAGTGTCATTTATTGCTGGAATGTGTGGACAGATCCTGAGTCAAAGCCCTCTTAGGGGCAGTGCCAAAAGCAAGTATGAAAGAGCGTGCAAGAAAATGAAAACACAGTATGTGGCCAAATCCCTGAGAATTTTCTCACAGTGGGCAAAAAGAATATTAGAAGATTTTTGGGGGTCTTCATCTGATGGTAGAGTTTACAGATTCTACTCGCTGTTTTTTGAAATCCCTGCCTGCTTGGGGTTTGTCGAAGCTTGTAGATTGAGTAGTGCCTCTATTGAGTTAAAGGCATCATCAATGTGTAGAGAACARAATTTAAAGAAACCTCTGGAGCATTCTTTTTGGAATGAATTTTCTTGTGCTAAATGGTTGGTTGCAAAAAATGGTCATAGAATTATCTCCAGGTTTATCTTCATTTTTGCCTAGCAGTGATACATTGCGTAGGGAAGATCTGTTACCCCTTGGAACGTATATTAAAAATACCTGGGCAAAAGTCCAGTTGCTCTTCAGCACAGTTATACCTACACATGCTTGTGACAGAGAACTGAAGTTAACTCTAAAGGAGAAAAAAAATCTAGAAAAACATTTTCTTTGTATTTTTTGTAGTAGTAATGCCTCTGAAAGTGTTAATCTCTAGTCACAACTTGGAATTCAGTCTGATCCCCAGCAGGGCTTTTTCAATTAATTCCTGTCAGAAATTTTGCTTCTCCTTACAATAATTTCAGGTCCCCACCATGGCCCAGCCTTGTTTACGGGTTTGTATTTAAAGTATGTCATAGGCCTTCACATGCAACTTCAAGGTAACCTGCACAGTTTAAGCACACCTTAAAGTGTTCACAGAGTTGGTATGTGCACCACACACCTCCCTTCAGCTGTTCCCCGCAAAGCTTTCTGCAGTGGGCTGTGTCAGAGCTTTATTCCCTCCTGGCCCGGGAGAAATTTGGTTTTGGACACAGTAATTCCTTACCATGAATAGCTTGCTTTGAGAGGGAAGTGGCAGATGTTCTCACTTTAGTCTGTGAATGACAGCTACTCAATCAAACATCTGTCTTTTTGCTAGAATTGTCCCCAAACATTAACATGCTTGAAAACCCATCTTAATACAATGTAGGCAGTCGTGCCAGTGCCTGGCGCGCTGGCTGGAAGCGGCAGCAGCTGACGTTGGCGTTGCTGTTCGGTGAAGGGAGCTGGTGGCCAGGGCGGCCGCGGYGCAGGAGAGGAGCGGAGCTGCTGCGCTGTGACTGTCCTTTGCACTTTGAGCACCTGAACAGTATCAGCTGTTTTCTGGTTTTTGATCAGTCCGTTTTCTGTGTGAACCAGCTTGTTCTTGGCACTGCAGCTGACCCATGCAAGTGCCTCGGTGCTGGTACTGAGCGCAGCAGTGCTGCAGCTATCTGCTCGGGAGCTTTCTCTGGGCTTGGGGGAGTTCCCCCAACGTACGCTAGCTATTGCTCCCTTGTCTTTTTAAGTAGTTTGTCTTGTATGGAAAAATCTTTGTTAATGGGTTGGACTGGGAGAATGCAGGCCTGTCTCTGAAATTTGTTGGGCTCGGGTATCTCATTCCTTTGTCAGATCTTCCAGAATGAAAATTTTTGCTTTTTGCCTTCATTGCTTTACAGAGAAGGCACTTTCTCGTATGGTTGCTTGGCTTCTTTGTGGTAAGCTTTAAGTACTATTATAAATTGCATCATACTGTATTTGAACAGCTGTAGAAAATCAATCAGCAGAGAGTGCGCAGGAACAATTTTTTTTAAGGTAGATCTTTTTCTATGTTCAGTTTCAACTGCTTGTGCTGGGCTTCAGGAGGGAGAGAGCTATGCTTGTGAATCAGCTGTGTAAATCCATAAAAACTTTGAGAAAAGGAAGAACCTCAACTTCAGACTTCTTAAATTACAATATTTGTACTATTCCTTACCTTTTAAACCAACACATTTGCCTGTTTTATGACTCCAAGGATATGAATGCTGACTGTCCTCAGGGTCTGGGCTAGGGCTCTGGGTATTGCGTACTGCGCAGATATGTCCTGGTGTGGACCCAGGCAGTCTAAGGTAAGTGAGTCTACTGGTCTATTTATTTTCAGGGTTTGGTAACCTAAATTCTTAGGAACTAAAATTTTGTGCCAAGCCTCTACTATAGACTCAACTGAAAAAAAGGAAGCCATTAATTTAATGAAACTGTTTTGCTTACATCGTTTTACAAATCTGAAACAAAAACAATTCAAAACAAGGTTTTCAGAAGTAGTCKTCTTTATTTTAAATTTTCCAGGCTTAGTCAACAAAGAATGTGACCTGTTTTGCATGCTTTGCACTTCATTTTTCCATTATAATGGAAGTAAAAGTAATACATAAGAAGTTAAGAAGAGATACTCATGCTCATCTGTGGTGTTCGTTGCTGTTGGCCTGGACTACTGTAYTGTGGGCTCAGCTAACTTGGGTTGTGAGCTGGACCTTGCGTCTAAAATACTAAACTTCAATCTTTTCTTCAGACGCATTTACTTGCTGTCTTTAGAAAAGTAATCCTGACATTGTGTGCAACACTCCTRCCATGCTACCTGGGTGCAGATTCTGCACAGATTTAGAAAAATACTTCGGTGGTGTTGGAGAGAAGCCCTGAGAAATGGAGTTGGCAGTCATTTTCTGTAGAGGAGGGGAGTGTGTAAACTTAGTCTAAAGATAATTTATGGTTTCTAAAGCTGCTGCTGAGTAAAACTTTCCAAAGCTGGCTTCTGACCTAGCTGTCATCAGTGCTAAAACTGAGAACAGTCATTTTAAAGTAGCGTTTTTAGTTGTGTTGGGGGGAAGGAGGGAAATGAGCTACCTTACTTCTAAAATGTTTAATCTGCTATAGTTCTTGCAGTGCATGTACAACTTCTTTCCTTCAGATGTGGATTGCAGTGTAGCTTGTTCTTTAGCTGGACCTAGACTGGCTTAAACTTGGTTTATCACTTAATTTATCACTTTATCTTGCACTTTTATATTCATTTTAGTAGAAAATCTGTTGCCAGGAAAGTATAATAAAACTATTCTCAGCTGTCTTTCTGTATAAATAAAACCAGACCTAACTGCCTTCTGCACTGCTGTTGCTGCGGGGGCATGACAGCCCCGGGAGAGAGGACTTTGGGTCGCATCAGGTTGAGTTGTTGGCAAGGTCACGGTGTGTTGGCCAAAACTTGCAGAGCGAGATGTTGGATAGCAGAGGAAGGCTGCTCCTTGTTTTTGCAAATTAGCAGATGAAACCCTACGTAAGTTGCTAATCCAACAGAAGGAAACTGAATTTAAGAGGAGCGGTGTGCTCTGAAGCCTTCTGTAGCTTAATCGGCCTGAGCGGGCTCAAACCCCCTCTCCCCCGCAGGCAGCGCCTGCGTCTTTCGGGTGCGTTTGGCTCCCTGGCAAATAGTTTTTGTAACACTTCAGAAACTGTTCAGGTTTAGAAAGCAGAGTTTGTGTGCCCTGCCTTATGTTTTTGATTCTCTTTCAGAGTTTTTGGTTTTAGCAGCCCTAAAAAACCAAAATCCTCCCAACAAACCGAAAAAAGAAAAGCCTTTCAGTGACTGCCGTACAAATTGTGCCTTATCAGCGCGCTGGTGAGCGGCCGTACGGAAGGCGGCTGGCAGGCTCGATAGGGGCACTTTGGAGTTTCAGTTTATGAAATGATTGATAGAATGGGTTAATGAAAGTTTGTTTTTATTTGAACACAGATAATCAAGAAGGGCTTACCAACCTTTCCCTGTTACTGGTTAACTGAATTTCTTTTCGTAAAGGCCAAGCTTCTATCAATTACTAACCAGGAATACTCGCGGAAGCGGCTGGGTTCTGATAATGCCCCCTCCCCTCCCAAGCTGGAGACAGGTAGTTTTTCATCTTTTCGGGAAACTAATATGGTAATTCTGACTTCCCACAGAACTTCTTTTGAAGAAACACTGTGGTGATGCTGACTGTATTCCAGAGTTTTCCGTATTAGAAAATAGTTTGTTTCCCTYCTTCAAGATTTTATCCATTTAATTTTGCTCCTGATGGAGAGTTTGCAGTAACAGGAGAACCGTAGGTTATGGTAAAAAGTTCTGTGTTTCAATTCAGTGTAGAAGCAGCGATCATACAAACAAGTTTTGGTGGCGCTCACAAAACACAAATACAGTGGTGTTAATTTACATTTGGTACTAAGCTGGCTCGGGCTCGAAAGGGTGAATGAGCTGCCTAGACCTGTTGGAGAGACTCGCTTCCTAGGGAGGACAGGTTTGGATTCGGTCGTGCTGCGGGTGCGATCGCCCCCGAAGCCCTGGCGCTGCGCGGGCAGAGCGGGCCGCCACCGCGGCACGCGGGCGGCCGAATAAATGCTTTTCTGGCAGGCGGTGGGTCGTCCGAGTCCTTTTGCTCTTCTCTGTTTGCAGTATGTTTGGATTCGAGGCTGGAGCCACGTCCGAAGCCTGGGCCACGAACAGCACGAGGGTTGTTGGGAAAGGGGGCGCGGGAGGAGGAGGGAAGATGAAAAATTACCCATTAAAAATAAATCTGAGATAGAAGTTTGTCTGAAAAGACTTGCCAGCCAGAGCTGGAAGTAGGAGGCTGGATAGAGAGTAAGAACATAGTTTTTATGATTTTGTGAATAATTTTCAGGTTGAAGAGTCAGAGTTCAGGTTTCTGTTAAGATCGTGGGGATTTTCCCCTAAACCAGTAGACAAACTTGCCCCAAAGGGAGCTCGCACACACCTGAGGTATGGCAATTTCTCGTAACACGTTTCCTTCCTGGCAGTAACTGAATGCACATCTGCTCGTTTAATTAACGTAGCGTCATAGGAGGCAGCGAAGCCTTTTCAGAAGCACTTGTATTTTCAGGTATGGCGGGTCTCAGYAGACTATTTACTACCGTTTTTCTGAGCTAGTTGGTGCAGGAGGGGCCTGCTGGCTGGCGGGTGCTCTTCTCTCTCCTTCCGGGACGGGCGAAGCGCGCGCGCAGTCTCACCAGAGCCCGCTCGCTTTCCAAGGGCAACCTCCCATATGGGCTGTATTTTCTTCCCAGTCTATGTTTTACTGTTTTTAAATAGTGCTTCACTGCTTTTGAGCATGACCACGTTATCAAACGTTTCATCTCCAGTAAGGTGTCTGAACTGCGGTGAAGGTAAGCGCTGCGGTGCRCGCGGCAGCCAGGGACTCCCTGCTCGTGCCCCGGCCCTTGCTGTTTCCTGCCCCCCCCGCCCCCGACTTTCTTCCATCCCTTCTTTTCAGGACACAAAGTGACAAGTTATTTGTGCTCTCTGCTCCATGCTGTGATCTCTTGCGTTTTGTTGAGAGCACTTCAGTCTTTACTGTTCCCCAAGGTAATGATGCATAGTTATTAAAAAAGAAGCAAACCATTGATTTACTGCATTTTAGGCTTGGCCTAGCAGGTCATCTTTGCAATAAGTTTTAACAAATAATTCACCATCAGTTACTGTCTGTAGCGCTGGTGTGTCAAGGGTGCGGTGGTTGTGGTGGAGTGCATGGGAGCTGCGTAGAGGTGCYGCGGAAGATCTGGCCCCCGCTGTTCCTAACAGGTTGTTACAATTGTCACCCTGTTTTATGGCTCTCGGTAACATCCTGCCTGAGTAAACGCATGATCTCAGTGCACGAGTGTCTCGTTGTGCAGGAATACGTAGAGATGTTTGCAGTGGGCTGGCCTGCAGGTTGTAAATCCATGGGGACTTCTAGATGGGGGAGAGCAAGAAGTTGGGGAAGTGGCTTTGCTGCAGAGAATGTGCATCTGGRTGAGTATTTCTTATGTTTTAATCTGCAGCGTTTAGGATTAACTTGCTTTTTAGTGCAAATGTAATCCTAGTCTATAAAAGCAAGTCCCCTTGCAGTGCTTTTCCTGCCCTCTTTCCAAGGCGGCCGCATGCTTGGCTGGGCCGAAGCAGCGCGCGTGCGGCGGGCGAGGAGCCGGACGCGCCGAGCGGCCGCCGCGGGGGAGAGGGGGCGGCCGTGCCCCGCCGCCCTCGGGGGTCCCGTCTCTCCCGCTGGGCTGCCGGAGCCCCCGCCTCTCGTCCGGGCGGGGGTGGGCGCAGTGCAGCTCCGGGAAGCCTGGCTGAAAGCGCGCGGGACGGCCACGGRTGCGTTGCCCAAGGTCTGTCCTAAGCCCGCGTTCAGCTTGTCCCTGCGGCTGCATGCATCTTCGGRTTGAAGTTTTGTGTCAGAGCTCGGCACTAGCTGGCGGTTTCTGTTTCTACTTTCCTTTTGCTGTAAATGTACTGTCTAGAAGTCTGCTTCTTAAACAAAACAAACCCAATCCTTGCTCCAAATCTTAATTTCCTTCCTGGTGACATGAGAGCATCCAAATCCACTGGAGCTTTCAACGGAGAAAATAAAGTTGCAATTGGAGGTAGAAGGATGGACGTAGGGGCCACTAAGAGCTTGTGTTTTCAGTGAAAAATGTGCGCTTCTCAGGATTTGCTGGCAGTGGGATATGCTTTGATTTGAGCATCGTAAATAGAAAACTACTTGTGGTCGAGGAAGGTTAGAGTTAGGCTGGACCGTGCTGCTGCTGGTTGCGCTGTGCACCTCTGCTGCGTTGCCACCGTTTGATCTGCRCCCGCCCCTTGACAGGGCCCTGGGYGAGAGCCCGGCTCTTCACACGCGGATTTTTCTGAAAAAGCAAACGAGCCCCCTCGGCTTCTGCGTGCGAGAGGCAGCAGTCGCACGGGGCTTGCAGCCTTGGGCGCYGGCGGCCGTCTCCGCCGCCCGGTGTCAGCCCGAGCGCCGCCGCAAGCGCGGGAGCACGTAAACGTGTGAAAACAAGCGTGTCGGCGGAAAGCGACCTCGGGCGAGAGGTTTGTATGAGGAAAGTTGACTTCCGTGGCTGTTGAAAAAGTCCTCCTTTAAAAAAAAATGGGTTTCTTACTGAAAGAGTGACTTGAAATACGTGTTCTCCTCCTGAAGAGCTTTAAAACGTCACACTTGAAATAATAGACAAATTGAAGCTGAAACATTACATTTTTTCCACAAATGTGGACTGGCTCCAGGACCATAAAAAGTTTGGAAAGGTTGTAAAACATATGTTAAACTATTTTTTWACTTGAGGTACCTCTAGACATACTTCTTTTCAAACAAATTAAATATTAGCTTGAAAAATCACCCTTTTGGGGAAAAATTTAGTAATTAAAGAAACAGAACGTTTCTTTCTTTGCAAATGCTAATTAAGAAGACAGCACAGCAGCATAGCTTATAAAGTTCTAAATATACAAATTAGTAATTGCACTTAAAGTGCGTGTTCCTTTTGAAAAGCAAATGTTGACTTACTGGCAGAAGCAGCTCCTGTTTTTTAATAATATATTGTGGTATGTACCTTAAACTGACATTAGGAAAATAAGTGATGATAAAATTAAAAATCTTTGCAAGAAACTGAAGCGTATAGCTTATGTTGATTTAGTGTCTTTAGTCTGACCAAAGGCCCTTATTTCATAAACTAACTTAAATGACAGTTATTAAACCCCATACTACTTTTGTACTGGAGGTAAAACAAATGTGACTTATGTGAATGAACAGTATATTTAAATACAAAGTATTTAAAAAATTATTTAAGCTAAGCMTTACTTGAAAAGGAGGATAAACTTTAGACCTCAGCATAGCATATATTAATGTAATTTAAGTGTTAAAGCCAGTGGGCCYTTCTCAAAGTTTTGTGAGTTGAGATGCATCTTAAATTATACAGGAATTTGGGGAAAGTGTCTCCCAATGTGAGATTGACACAAGCTGTGTAAGCGCCTGTGTTATGTCTTGTGCAAAGTATGTGTGTGGGGTTTTTACAGTGAAGTCAATTTTGATACTTAATTTTTTTTCTGAATGTCAAACTGTTTTTGTGCAAAATGATCTTAAGTGCTTTTAGTTTTGCTCTAGCTAGCAGGTGCAYGTAACCTTTTTTCCCCTTCTTCCACTGGCTCATTCAGTCTTGGCCAACCTTGCGGGCGCTGAAGAGCGGGGCGAGTTTTCCCCTTCGGCCAGCCCGTGGCCGCCGCCGGGCGGGAACGGGCGCGCGCTGGGGGCGCGAGCAGGGCTCTGGCGGAGGCCGGCGTGCCGGAGCCCTCGGGCGCCTCGCCGCTCCGTGTCTGGGCAGAGGGTATCTTGTAAGGGTCCAGCAGGGTATGGTGTTCGATGCTTACAATTCGTGCTCTTTTATTAAAACTCTTGTACGTTTTCAACAAACTCCAGTTTCCATCTGAAAGTGCCTTCCAAAGGAGGAAGTGCTTTCTTAATAAATGCATTTCTGCACTGCCTTGGAATGCATGCATGGTGTAGTCTCTGTAAATGTCATGCTGTGTCATTACTGAAATACAGATATCGCGTATTCTTGTTGTCAAAATGGGTCAAATCCMGTGCAAAAGCTTTGGGATTTTGTGGTTATCTTCAAGATCTGTTGTTAGTTGATGCAGTACAAAATTTTTACGGGTAAACAGGTAAACTTCTGAGTCAGCAAACAAATTTGAATACTTTTGCAATCATCATCGAATTCTCTGAAGAAACCTGCACGAGGCCATTTGTGTTGGGCCAGGGTTTGTCTTCAAAACTGCCTCAGGGACCCCGTGGCGGGGAGGGAGCTGAACGCTGGTTTGTCTTGGGTTCGTAGCGGTAGTCGTAACCCTRACCATCCTTCCCTCTGCGGCTCTGCTGAGCAGAAACGTTGCTTGTCAGGTRCCGCGCACAAACCGACGAACAAGCACTGCTTCACGTATTTGAAGGGGGCAAGGCCAGAAACGTGGCCTTAGCTGTGGCCTGTGCATCTACTGCTGCTTCTCCTCCTCTCCAAACACCCTTTGTGCAAAGACTGGCCGCAGTTTTACAAGCGAGACTGCGGAAGCACCCAGGAAGCCACGGGCRAGTGAACAGCTCGTGGGCTGCGAGCTCCAGACCCGGGCGTACAGCGGAGAGGGAAGGTTGTCTTGGCCTTCAGCACCTTCTTCTCCGCTTCTGCTGCGGCCCAGGAAACTGGCCTCCCCCCGTCGCCCCTGTCCTGTAGCCGCATCCTTATGCTTTAGCGTAAAACAGTCTGTGGGTGCCAGCTGCTAGAGAATCGCTGACGTTACGTCTCGTTCTCCTCTACACATTTCATAGTGAATTTTTTTGTTCTAAAGAGGATTATTGAAAAGCTGCTGACTTCTTTGACACTGTCTGTTGTAACACTAATCAGTGTTACATGGTTCATAACGTGGCAGAAATGGAAAGTTTTTCAGATGGAAGTTCATGCTCAGTTTTGTTTTATCTTAAAAATACGATTTCTAAGAAAAAAAAAATCCAAAAAGCATACCTGTCATGTGGTGGAACCGATAGTAACACTGCGTTAGGAAATCCCGTACTGCATACGAAGAGCCAGCCTGCTTTGAGCCGTGCTCTAAAGCGCGGGAAGCGTTGCCCTCCGTGGTGTCTCCCCGTGCTGATGGCATGGCGTTTAGAGCCGCCTCCTGTCCGTGCCAGATTTGATTGCTGGGATAGCTCGCCAGTTTGACGTGTACAAACTTTACACCTGTCCTGAATATTGAATTTTGTAAGTGTTACAACATTAACAGGCCATAGCAGGTGTCTTCAGCTCAGTTATGAAAATTTAACATTCAAATGAACTTATTTTAAAAAAAATCTCCTAATGCCTGTTCACGATGGTGAAGTTTTGCATTTTAAATTCCTTTGCTAATACATTCCTTTGCAATTSAGTGCTGCGCTAATAGTTCAGAATGACCAGGAATAAGCCTCAAAAATAGGCCTCGAATAAAGTTTCTTAGATGGTAATAGCTATTGCTAACTGCTTAGTCCAGTTTTAAAGGGTGTTGACTGCTGTCTGTCGTAATTGCAGTGAAAAAGGCCATGCCTGTAACGCACAGGGGCTGGTTTCGGACACAGAGCTCGTGCGCTCGCTCGCTCTCTAGCCCGGCAGCGGTACTCGGCGAGGGTGAGGCCGTTGCTGATGCGCTTGCGTAAAGGAGAACGCCAGCCCCGTTAGCAGGGCTGGAAGCCGCTGTGAGCTCGTCGGGAGCGAGCCGTGGGCCGCGGCGGACTGCTGCTCTGCGTGCTTTGGACCTTCTTGCCCGTTGCACGGGCAGTGTTGCACGGGCCGAGGAGAAGAGCAGTAGCTGCGAGGTTCCTTGGCCRTAGCTGTAGCTCCGGAGAAGCCCTAGGATGCCGGCCGGCGTCGCTGCACCATCCTTTCTCCAAGGAAGGAGCTGGCTTTAAGTTTGCTGGTGCACCAGATCGTTGAGCCGTGTGCCGAGAGCGCCAGTTCGGCACTTCGGGAAGATACTGGCTGCAGATCCCAGTGTGGCTTTGGCTTTATCTGTGTTTTCTGTTTAAGCACTTTTTGGAGTAAGCGGATGGGTGTTCTCTGTGTGAAAYGCCAGCATTACTAGTATCCCAATAGAGTACTTACATAATGGGAGATTTTGTTAATATGTTAGCTCTGTACTAGAAAAAAACAATCATTCCTACTGATGRCTACGCTTGTCATTGGGGCTTGGGGCTGACTTTCAGCGTTTTTTGTAACCTAAACACAATTTAGTTGACTTAATCTTTGAAGGAAATGTAGAAAAAGCATACTTAAGACTTTATATAGTAACCAGACCAACCAGTTCAGTTGTCCTACCTCCCTGGGAGGAATTGCTAAGGAGCTTGTTAGTCTAGATGCTTCTAAGTACGGAATTTAAGGTGTAATATGGTTAACCATTTACACGTGAAAGCTTGCATTTTAGCGCACCCAGCAAAGAGGGCAGATTCAAAACTGTTTAAAGAATTGTTCACAAATGAGCTGTTTCTTCGAGAAAAAGACTTTGCTTTTTCTGATCACTTTGCTTTCAGAACTGTCTGTTCTTTAGGAATAATGCCAGGAAAAAAACCAGCCATACATTTTCTTAGGGGCGAGGAGCGTTCTGTGAATGCAGTTAACGTGCTTCAGAGCAAGTGCTTTTATTCTGAGAGGCAGCTTCTGTTTGGAGGGGGAGAGTTAAAGGACTCTAACCCCCGAGCAGGCTGTTGGTTTCCAGTGCTCCTGCCTTTGGGCTGTCCAGGAGCAGTTGTGGGTGGCAAATTAAGGCAGCCAAGAGGAAGGATGGGGAGAGCTTTGTGAAAACGGACAGCGTCCCGTCGGAGTTAGCATGCTACGCTCGGACGGTAAGACGCGTCCTCGGCGGAGCCCCGTCCTGCTCTCGGGAGGGACCGAGCACGTGTGCGCTCGGCCGAGGAGCGCTGCGGGGCCCGGTCGCTGGGCTGGCGAGGGAGGTGCGCGGGGCGGCGCCGCGGGGGCCGCTCTGGGCGGGCGCCTGGGCCCGCGCTCGCAGGAGCGCGTTTTCGTCGGAGGGTTCCCTCGGTAAGGGTTAGACTCGCGAGCGAAGAGCACCAAGCCTTGTGGCAGCATACGGCAATAGCTTCCAACYGTTTAGTTACTGTAAGAACTACGTTACTTTCTAGTCTAGCTGTGGTGCAGCCTCTAACGCTGTGTGCTGCTCGTTTGCTCACAGAAATTGTTCTTGATGAGTGTTGTTTACTCTGCTGTAGATTAAGCATTCAGGGGGGTGTACACACACACACACACACACACACACACACACGTATATAAAAATAAAATCAGCATTCTGGTCCTGGTATAGCTTCGTATTGCCGGAGTTTTCAGTTACTCTCTTTGTGTGCAAACTCGTGCAGCTATTAAAGAAACTTCCCCAAACCACATGATTTCTCATACTGCATTGAAGAAAAAAGTGTGAGGAGGGGAAAGGTATCAACAATTTCAAAGGAGAAGACTCTTACAGACTGTTCTTTAGAAGGTTATCTTTAAGTGCCAGATCATTACAGTTGTGAAAATTGTGTAAAATTCAAAATAGCCACAAGACATTGCAAGTGTATTGTAGAAAAATTAAGGTAAGGAATATGGTCATGAAACAACAGCAATCAAACGTAGAAGGTGATGAAGCAGTTTTGTTTGCCATGGCTTCTGTTTTTGATTTTACATGGTGCTTAGGTTTAATGCAGCATCGTTTGAGTTTGGTTCCCTGCGAGCTGGTACCTGTAGCCTCGCCCGTCGGTACCTTTCCCACAGCCCTGCCCGGRCCGTCGCCGCTGAGGAGGCCGGACGGGGGCTCGTCGGGCAGCGGCTGCGCCGGGGCAGGACGTGGCGGCGGGGAGCCGGCCGCCGGCGCGTCCGCTCTGCGGAGCCTCCGCTCGCCCGAAGGCCCGGTCCGGGCAGGCTCCCTCGAGGAGGAGCTGGCCATGGCTCTGGCAGTGCCGCACGAGCGTGGCTGCAGGCCGGCCGGAGCCTCTCGGCTGCACCGCGGCAGATCGCCTGAGCTGGGCGCAGCAAGCAGAGCTGCTCCTGTTCTCAAGGCCTGTGAGTGTTTGCGCTGAATTAAGAAAAAATCCAGTGCCTTTTAGCTTTGTATTTTTGGTGCACCTCAGCTGTCCGGTTGGGCAAGTCTGCCGGAGCCCTGGAGAGCTGCGTTTCCTGGGGAAAGTTAGGAAGTTTAAAATGACGCTTCCCTCGCCTGCTGGTGTGCAGCAGGATTGACTCGGGCCAAAGAGGGGTGAGGTAGTCACGGCCTCTCTTCCTGCTCTGTCCAGGAAACCAGAGGAGAGGAATTTTTCACATCTGGCAATAGCAATGCGTTTTTTTTAAAGGCAGAACAGCTTTTCACTGATTTTAATTCAACAGGATCCGACTCAGTTCTGCCTATCCTGCTGTTGCGTGATCTGACTCAGGCCTGACTAACAGAGTTGCTGCRTTGCTTCCTTTTGCTCTTGGGCAAATTTCAGAGCCCTTCCTTAGACACAGTTCGGCTGGTGGTAGCTTTCCTCTCTTCTTGGCAGCGTAGTCTCGGCTCTGCGTCTCCCTCGTTCGTGAGTCACTTTCATCTGTTTCAACAAGTTGCTGATCCTGGGCAGCAGTGCAGCCCAGCACTGTGCTGTGGTGCCCTTAAAAGATAAAAACAAATAGTGTTTCCTTACAGATGTAATAAAAAACACTTAGTTTAACTTAAACAGTGTGATCTGACTTTTACCTAAATAAATGTTGATTATAGAAATATATTTATTGGGATTGTGGAAATGAAGACCTTTTCCACATGTTGCAGTTCCTGTTACTAGTCTTAGTTTTCTCTAAACCTGTCAAAAATTATATTCCAAGTCTGTTTTTTTCTGCTACAGTGTAGGCTTAGCTATTTCTCATGCGTTGTGCTGGCGTGACTGTTTGTGGCGCTGTGCTTGGAATCAGGTTAGAGCTAACAGATCCTTTAAGAAAGAGAAGGGAACTTTTTCTGGCTGCTTTCGTGTCTTTGCAGCTGAATTCGTTCCTGGATGCGGTCCGTAAGCCTGGCAGCTTGGCGCAGGGGGAGCAGTAACGTGGCACGGCCTTGCCCTCGAACGAGACGAGGGGCGGGCTGGGCTGCGCCGGCACCRCTGAGCAGTCGTCGTGGGCGGCTGCGGGCTGCGGTCTCGGGTCGATTTTGCCCCGCTCAGCAGTCCTCCATCTTAACGCTGCTGTGCGGGTCAACGCTGGGTGGTCGTGGTCGTTTCCACCTGACCCTTCCCGATGTCCCCATCTTTTAGAAATGTGTCATTTTGGTAGAARTCATCAGCTGATAAAGCAATTACTAATTCAAGGCATTTTATCCTTAATTGTATTCTGTAGAGAAAGGGAGGTAGAAGCCACCTAGATCTCAAAGGAAGGTCAAAGCAGAAACCCTTCCTGTAGGAAAGTAAGGCTTGCTAAAAGGGGTCCTTAAAGATCCTGCAGTTATTAAATGCCAGATGCGGTTTGCCAAGGCTCTTGGCTGCGTGCTTTCAGTTAAATGATCCGCTCAGTGCAGGCTTGAAAACAAAGCTAAAACCTGAAGGTACTTGAGAATATTGGTGATTTCGGAAGGCCCTGAAGATCCCGTGATTATCCCGGCTAGGGAGGGTGCCTCTGCTCTAACCTGCCTGCTCCCCASGCTGGCTGATGCAACTGTCTGCCTGCCAGTTGTGTAATGGTTTATGCATGCATGGCTGCTGCAGTGCGATCTGCAGGGACACATCCTGGCAATTAGTTGTGCTTTTCTTCTATACTTAAAAATACCTTATAGGGAAAATGAATCAAATTGAGTCTGAGCTTCTGTGGATGCAGTGACAGAAATAGCAAATGTTTTTATTATGAAGTTGCTGGCAAGCGGGAGGAGTATCTGCCTTCACTTTAGAGGTCTTTTCTTTTCCCTCCTCTGTGCAAATACTTTTCAAATGCTGTTATATTTGGAAAATTGAGTTCTTGAAATGAATTTCAGATTTTGAAGACGTGTCTGTGTTTTACTCTTCCTCAGAGCAGCTGCGGTAGTGCTGTACTCAGGAAACCGAGATTTGTAGGGCAAAGTAACCTTTCCTCCGGGGCGGCTGATAGAGGCAGTGCGTGCGCCTGGTGGGAGGGCCGGCCGGCGAGGAGGAGTGGGGGGCGAGGGGCTGGGCCTGCGGCCTCCCTCCTCCCCCCGGAGCCCTGCTCCCTCCGAGACCGTMGTGGGCGGCTGGGGTGTATTCCCGCTAGAAATTAACTCGGCCCGGAGCTGCGAAGCGTGTTCGCGCCACTTTGGTAAGCTTCCGTGCACCTGCCCGGCGCGCTCTGCAGCCCCGGCGTCGCGGAGCTGCTCGGGCCGGGGCCGGGCGGCGTCCCCCCGTGTGCCGCGCCGTGCTGTGCCGTGCCGTGCCGTGCCGCCCGGGGGTGGGAGGGCCGCCGCGCGCACGGCCCTGCCGTCGCATGGACTTCCCCTGCAAAACGAGACGGGAACGAAAATTGCTTCCAGACAGTTGTTTCACGCAGGCAGGAGCAGCTCTCCTGCTCGAGCTGCTTCAGCAGCCTGATTGTCATTCACGTTTCCCTTATCTAGGTTAAATACAAAAGGATATAAATATCTGTGGGGAGAGGAAGGAGTTTTAGAGAGCTGCTAAGACTCTATTAGCATGCCTGCCTCCTGGAAATTGGATAGTGGTTCTCAGGGTAGCTAAAAATGCSTCTCGAACAAATCCAATATAGAACATTGTATAAGGATCTCGGCTAGTTTTGAGGAACTTTCTGGTTACATTTGCAGATAAAATTGAATTCTCGTTCAGAGTTTCCTTTTTGGGAAAACTTTCTGTGTAATGTTCATCTTCTCCCAAGTATTTGTGACTTGTCTTGTCTTAAGAATAACTTTGTGCTGTGTGTGTGTGTGTGCTGGGAAAATGTTTGAATATAGGAGAATCTAGTATTTTTTCCATGTTTATTAGGTACAGCTCAAGGAAGGCATGGTAATACAAAGTTAACTTCTTTCTCTTGCCGGTTAAATAGTAACACAGTACAGGTTTCTAGATAAACATGGAAATTAAAGTTCAGTGGGGTTAATGCAAAAGGTAGAGTACAGACTCAGCTGAATTGGGTGTACCGTTGTGAAGTGCAGGTATTCCCATAAGCTGTTTCAAGGCTGATAAAATAAAGAGCATGCTGTTAAGTAGCACAAGCTTGCCCTTTTTGGGTGGTTATAGCATTACTCGTTAGAATTTTTTATTTGTGAAAATTGTGCTACTGCTGCTACTTCTAAATAGTTTGTGAAACTTGCTGTTTGTTCTTGCTTTATTAGGCTTAGAGAACTTGATCTGAAATTCCTTTTGTGAGTGTTTGCAACTGTTACAAAGCACAGTAGTTAATTTTTCAGTAAAATTTTAAAACTCTTGCRAAGATAAGAAATTGTGCCATTTCTTTCTTGTTCTGGTGGGAGTTAATTCCCAGCCTTAAAGCACTCAACACTGTGTTACTTAACAAGGGTTGCACAATAGTATTTCCTTAGTGGCAACTGCAGCATCAGCAAAACACGATCACGTTTGTTGCTGGCAGAGCCTGGCAGTGCGGTGCAGGAGCAACATGCTGCGACTCTCCCTGGACACGCCGGGTCCCTGTCCAAGCGGCAGCGGGAGGTGAGCGGAGGCAGGCGCAGGAGCGAGGGGATGTGGATGTCCAGACAGGGAGCTCTTCCCACRTAACGAGAGGTTGAGTTGCCTGCAGAACAAAGTATAGTCATTGAGGGGAAAAATTGCAGAGGGGGAAAGGGAGGGGGGTGAGAGTGGTGGTTGTGCGATGATAAGGAAATAGCTTCTGCAGACAACAGGAAAATGGCAAGCAAACAGCCCCATCTTCCCCAACCCACTGAGCGATGYGTGCACTGGAAGCCCATAGTAATGAGGTTAATGTAACTAGCTAAACGTTACTTTCTTATTTACACATATGTACTTTGAAACTTGTTGTTAAAAGGCGGGAGGGGAGAGCTCCCCTGCTGCGCTTCATGCTTTTGTACCAAGCATGCGTTAGTATTTTTTGTCACCTGTTGCACTTGATCAGCTYTTCGATAACCTCAGGGTTAAGGTACTGAAAACAAGTTTGAGATCGATGCATCCAGAGCAGCTTTGCCCTCCTTAGGAGGCAGGGAAACATGGTGATGAGGTTGTTGTTAACAAGAGATCTGTGACAATAGCTGCATCTGAAAATCCCCGTTCTTGCACTGCTGCTGAGAATGGGGATCCGTGGCTGCAGACCTGCTTCCAGCGTTGTGCTCCTACCTGCGAATCGGCTATTGAAAACTAAATACCAAGCAAAGTCCTGCTGTGGGCAGGACTGTCTTTRAGGGGATGTTTGCTGGCTTCAGCGGGCTCTGCGTGGCTTTGCAGGAAGCCTCGGATGAAGTCCCCCGCGCCGGGTCAGGCGGTCGCTCGGCACAGAAGCCCATTGTGCTGCGAGGGGCCCGGCTGGCGCGGCCCGGCGCGCCGCGTTSAGAGTGCCTCCCCCTCCAGCAGAGTTCCCCGGTGGCCGCAAACTCCAGAGGGACCCGCTGAAAAGGACATAGCCTAGGTGGTTAGTCTCCCTTTTGCCTTCTTGTGTTTCCCTGTGTTTCCCAAGTTATGAGAAAGCCATTATCCAATCTAAGTAGCGAGTCTTGCACCAAGTTGAAAGAACCTTAATTTGTTAGTTTAAAAAATAGAAGGGAACTACCAGCTCACTTACAGCCTTGGCTGTGGGAGGATCCGGGGAAGCTCCTGTTCCCCTTAATGCCACTTGCCTCAGCTTATTTCTGCTCCTCTGTATGGTCTGAAGGTGCTGGCTGTTGTGTAATTCCAAATCTGCTTCATCTGGATGCCCTTACGAAGACCACAGTGCAGCAAACGTTTAAAGCAGACACCACTGAAAGGAATAAGCTCATCTCAGCTGCTCTGCCGGCTGTGCTGGCATGCAGGTTTTTGTGGCTCAGTGGCAAACTGGACTGGGTTCCCCATCTGGGTTAAAAACTGACTTTCTGGCCTCCTACGTATCCAGCTAGGTAAGTTATCTAAGAAAGCAGTTGCAGTATTGAGCTAACAGCTGTGTTGGGCACACCCCCTCAGCTGGGTTGTGCTGGGGGAAGAAGCTGTGTAGGTGACAGAGGAGCCAGTGGCAAGATCATATCCAGGGCAGATGTGGAAACATCTCCTGAATTCCAGCTGGTGTTTCATTAATTGGTATATTCTCCTTCAGAATAGAGTTGAGCAAAAGCCTTGAGCGCTGGTGGCCACTGAACGCTGGCCTGTGCTGTTCCAGATCTGCCTGACTTGGACCACATCTTCCTTGAAAGCTATAAAAAAAAACTTAATGTTGTCCTTGCCCCCAGTGCTAGCACCAGTAATGGACCCAAGCAGTGTACAGGCAGTGCTTGGAAAGGGTCTAGCTTAAATGACTGCTAGAGCAACTGACAGTTGGTCTGGTAGCGCGTGTAGCAGAGATGTCGTTGCTAGTAGCTTGTAGCACTAAAGCTACAGTTGCGTGAACGAGGTCCTGGGGCTCKGGTGGGAGGTGGGTGTCAAATGCCGCCTGTACGCTGATCGAGCACTTTGCTGGGTYCTGTAACTTACAGGATACAACAGCAATGAACGGCAGGGTCATTCCCAATCTTTAACAATAATAGCAACAACAAGAATAGTAACAGCAAGGGACCTCTGGAGTAAGAAGTTCAGCTTAAGATACCATAAACTCTGGGCTGGATGCTGGAAGCTCTAAAAAGGGAGCTCRGAGACAGTCTCAGGGTACAGGAGGCCTCTCGTTCTAGCTCTGTCTAGTTTATTAGAAGAACTGTAGATGCTGTTGAATGTCAGCAAAGTTTTTTATTTGCCAGTATATAGAAGTTCGTTCTAGCAGTTGAGAATCAGCATATGGTGCCACGTCAAGCCCTCACGGTGTTTTTGGTTTGTAAGCAGTGTCTCTTTGAAACAGACCATCCTCTTTAAGTCAAATCGGTATTAAGCAAAGCGTCAGGCCCGAGGAGGAATCTGTAAACACTGGTGGTATGGACTGGCTTGGGCACATACAAATGCATCTGCTTGTGATGAGGGAGCGTGTGGACTTCTTGGAATCCTTTCCAGTCCTACACAGTACTGGAACTCTCTGTTTTAGATGATTTTTAACCAGTTTGCATAGCCAGTTTCTTAAACAAAAACATGAAATGCATTTATGAGCATGTATGTCTTCTAGCGATTGGCAGTAGTTTGTCATTGGTTCACACTTACTAACTTCCGAATCCTGGCTTTACCCTTCTTTAACTGGAACCCTTGGCTGACCTTTCAGCCGCCAGCCCCGATTCCTCACCTTCCTTGGCCGCCTGGGCAGGTGGCTGCGGGATGTGCGCATGCTGCAGGCCTGTGCTTTGGGAACAGATTAGTCCGTTCCTGGGGTGAAAGCCCTCGTCCATCTTCCCTGCACCATCCTCTTTCTCTCAGAACTGTGCTTCGTCTTCATGGTCTGCTGCCACAGCCGTCTCTGAGTTCCTCCGTCAGGCCTTACAGGCTCCGTGCGAGCCCGGCCCGAGCCTGGCCTGGCTCCCTGCCCCGCTGCATCCGGGCAGCGCTCTGTTCCGTGCTTGCTTCTCCTTCCTGCCTCTTGCTCAGGCTTCTCTTCCCGGCCGCATCCTCTCTGCCAGGCCAGCAGGTTTCTCAGACTTCCTTTCATGCCAGCGTAAACTCTGTTCCTCCTGGTTACTGAACATGAGCCTTTCCTCTCTTTGTGTGTGACGTATTGACAAATACAGATTTTTTTCAGAACCTCCCACCTGCTGTAGTAGCTTTCTCCTCTGCAGGCCTTGGGAAGGCTGCTGCCCAGAGCTCCTTGCGGGGGGCGGCTGCCGGGGGCCGGCGCAGCTGCCCGGCTGCGCTTGGTGRCGAGCAGTGCTGCCTGTCTGTTCCCTTGGCAAGTTCGGGAAAGCTGCAGCGCTCGGAGGTCTTGCAAATCAGGCAGTAGCTCACAGCTCTGGTCCCAGCCTTCCCTGGCATCTCCCATACGTCTGGCCTCTGCCTTGGGGGGGAAGCTGGCGTGCTGGCGAGCAGCAGGAAGGTAAGAGGTGCCACTGAGCCCCTAGGGCAGGTGGTAGGCAGGAGGCTGCTGAAACACAGTGAGGAACTGCTAAAAAAGAATATATTTGGTTTTATTGATTTTTAAGGTCAGTTCTCAGAGATACCTCTTAGTGGTTCTAATCCAGTATGTGCTTACCTGATGCCTGCCATCCAGGCCGACCAAGTACTTTACAACTTTGGTTCTTAAAATGAAGTTTTACATTCTCAGTGCAGCTTTTCTGTCTGGATGTCTTTTGAAAGTTTTTAATGTGTGCTTAAGACTTTTTTTTTAGTCAAAACATCAGTCAGCGGATTCCACCTGAGTATTAAGATGAATCAACAATATTTGAAAGTGGGTGTAGCTGCTTCATGGGATTACGTRCATGATGCATCGCTTTTCACTTGTAACCGGGTGAAATTTAGCTCTGATCGCTGACTGCAGACAGCTCAGGATTGTTTGTACAAGGGCTGAACCAAACGTATGTTGCTCAGGTCACTTTGGAATCTCTTCTGGCTGCCTGTGGTTAGCTCACGAGCAGAGCTTTGAGGGACGTTGCATGCCTGCGACCGCCGACGCGCCGCCCCCACGGCCAGCAGCGCTCCGTTCGTGAAGTCGGCTCAGAGCGCGGGGATGCTGCTGCGAGTAACGCTACGAAGATGTGGATGTGAGAAGAACGACCCAGACACTTGTCAAACGCTTAGCATTCTTCTGAAGAGCTCCTAGACGGCTCTGCTGCCGACGGAGAGCTCCTCTGCCGTTGTGGCAGTGTTGTGTGGAAGCAGGGCTGGGATGGGTGGCCCTGCACGTGCGGCCCTCGGAGGCACTGCGGTGTTTCCTGTGCACTCGTGTTTGGCACCATCCCTCTGCACRGGGCAGAATCGGTTCTGTAACTTGCCCCAAGCGTCTCTGTTCGTGTGGCAGCGCTAGGGGAGACTGTAGGCCAGGCCAGGCACAGGCTTGTTGCGTCAGAGACCGTAGTTCGAATGCTTGAAAAGAAAATGTCCGCTACTCCCCCCCACCAAAAGAGGGGTGAGCATGGCTCTTTTCTAGCTGCTTGGTTTGGGTTGGTTGTTGCACAGGATGGGTGACCGAGGGAGGTGGAGCTGCCCGTYTGGGTGACCGTGCTGGCTTGCAGTGTAGTGCGTTTTGCCAAGTGCTTGTCTGCCTAGCACGGTGATAGCAGCAGCAAAATAGCTCAAGCCTGTTCTGTGCTCAGGCCCCGAAGAGTTTAGCTTCGTGGGACCTGCTGTTCCTAGCATGGGGCTGTAGCCAGGAACCAGCGGGGCCGCGGAAGCGGCAGCTTCTGTCACTCTGCTTGCAGAAGGCAGCCAGTCTCTTCTAGGCAGCAGAGTTTCAGATCGATTAAACTGCTACTTCATAAGTGATATACTTGATAGCTTTCTGTGTTGGAATTACTGCACTTAATGCAGCGCCCAGCAGGCGAATGTAAATTTTTAGACGAGATGGTATCAGGCTGCAGGTGAGGGGTGGGGGGATGTGGATCTGCTTTGCAGTCGGATCAGCGTGGAGGAGACTTGCAGAAGCTCCTAATTGTATGCGACTTGCTTGATCTAGGTTAGAGGAAAGGAAGGAGGAAAAAGCAAAGGTGTAACTTGTTGCTTGTTTTGCTGTTCTCAGCACACTGTTTCCTGGGTGTCCGGGCAGAAGTGAGGACACCTCTCGAGTCGGTAGGGACTGGCAGTTTAGTTTTTTTTAACAGGGAATTTCTCAAACTAATGGGAAAAACATGGAACTGCTCAAGGGAGAATGTGACTGTGTGGGTGAGGCATGCGAGGAAGGCAGAGCAGAGGTGGGCGCCCRGAGCGGCAGAGTAACGCAGAGCTGCGCTGCGGGCAGTCAGCAAGATAAGCTTGATCTCCTGGAGCTGGTGGAGCAGCTCAGACGGTTTGGGTAGAGCTAGGATGCCAGCGAGGCCCAAGGTGAGACTGGCTCGGGAGGGATAGCCCCTCTGCAGSTCAGGAGAGAAGGGCTCGATAGCTGTCCTGTGCTTGCTGAGCAGCTCTTGGCGTGCAGGCTAGAGACTTGTGACCTGGGTGTTATCCTGGACGTCAGCTTGTGCAAACGCATTGCACGCCCTGCTCTGAAGCGTGCGGTGCGCTCTGCGAGGCCGCTGCGCAGAGGAGCGTGAAGTCAGCGCGCGTGGGTGGTTTGCTCGTCGCARCCTTTCTGCTCTGAAGGGAGATGGTGCCGGGTGGCACGGGGAGCGAACGCTCCAGCAGGAGAGGATGTAGCAAACACAATATTGGGAAAGATGAAAAAACGAGTGGGTGGTAATGAGAAGGAAGAGGAGGAGACAACCCAGGCAATGAAGGAAAACAGGATCTTCTGTAAGAGATGGGAATACTGGAACGAAGCCAGGAAGGAAGCCTGAGAAAATGGAGCAAGAGCTCGGAGGGCCAGCCCAGCCTGGTAACTTCAGCAGGTATGCCTGGCGTGCAGCTGCAGGCGGCTCTGTGAAACGTCTGAAAGGCCACTGAAAATGGGTGACACGCATCRAATAATTTGACTGTTTTTATTTGACTTAAGCTTTTACTGTCTTTAAAAATTGGCCTTCTCTGCGAAGGAATTCGGTGTGTGCTGTGGCTGGTCTGGGAAAGCAGGAGCTGACCTTGGGGGGGTCCGTGGTGCAGGTAAACGCTGGTCTGACGGAGAGAAACGGCAAAATAAGCTCTGGGAAACCTGCTCAGGCTTCTCGGTGCTGAGCGCTTTTCTTTTTGGTGGGGGAAGGCCAGCAGCGTCCGTAGAACGGAACGGGGGGATCGCTCGGAGTCTGTGCGTGTCGGGGCCGGCGGAGGCCCGCGCCTCGGAGCCGTGCCCGAACTCGCCCCGGGGGCAGGAGGGGCCCCGTGGCCGCGGGAGCCGTCTAACCCGGTTAGCGCTGGGGGCCGAGCGCTCCCGGGGCGGGGGAGCGGGCTGCTGCTCGGCCACCGCCGAACCCATTGGCTAGTAAAAATAGAGCGGCTCGTGGCGTCAGCGCCGGGCTGCGCGCCCGGCCC
>NW_028186644.1:90684-95475 GCF_003343005.1 Rhea americana | reverse complement strand
GCGCCCCGGCCCCGGCGCGGCCTGCCGGCGCTCGCTCCGTCCTTGCGGAATGCCGGCGCGCGGGTGGCTTCCTGCAGACGGGGGTTTAGCGAGAGAATCGCTGCTGCTGCTGCTCCGTAGCCCCCTCGCAATAGAGCGGGAAGGAGCGTTTGAGCTGAGCAGGCGGCGTTTCTGCTAGGATGCCTTACCCTGCAGCCAGAGCGTTTCGCGTGTTTAGGGAGGAAGGCGAACGCCCCAGTGAGTGTGCAAACTTCATCTCGCTCCCTGTAGCGTAGTTTCAACTGAGTAGGCGTTAAAGAACRGTTTGTATGAAGACAACCGTTTCCGGTATCGTGATTTCTTCTTTTAATTTTGCTTTTTTCAGAGCAAAGCCACTGAAAACAGGCAGGTTTTTGACGAAGGCATGAATGCTTTCTGTGTAGGCCCAGAAAAGAAAGAGYGTAAAGCAACCTTGCAAAATTGCTTTGAAAATGTAGTGACATGCTCATACCTACTCRCCTACGTGACTGATAGTGGACACTGAATATTTTACGTCCTTTTCTGGAAAGGTAAATTAGTGGGGCTCCAGCGGAGGTTGCAGGACAGTTAAGCAAGGCGGCCGTGGGCACGGGGAGGCTGCCGCAGCGCCGGCCGAGGCCCCTTCCCAGGCGGCGGCTCCCGCTGCTGCTCCTCTGCGCCAGGCGCAGGCTGGTCCCCCTTGCAGGGCAGCCCGGGGCTGAGCTGGTGCCCCACTCGTGCCAAGAGGAGCGRCTGAGGCAGAGGCGTCGGGGCGACCTCGTGGCGTGGTCTGAGCTCTTTCTGGCGGCTCCGCGGAGCCTGAGCTCGTGCGSATCTTCAGCTTTGAAAGCGAGCGCCTGGCGTAGTAGGCGGATGAATTTTGCGCAGCCCTGAGTGGAAGCGGTGTTGACGCGTAGCGTACCGCTGCGAGGGGCTTTTCGGCTCTTCCTCTGAGGATGTGGAGTTCGCTTCAGAGATGCTGATGCTGCTGCCCATAAAAGCACCGGAGTTCTTAAAATTTTCTAAAGCTCAAAATTTACCAGGCTTTTGTTTCTACCTTGAAACTGGCTAAAAAAAGAAGAGGATGATGCAGATCTTCTTGTTTCAAAATTAAGACCAAAGAGGTTTGCACGTGCAGGAGAATGGTGGGAACGTAGCAGTCTCACGTGCTCAGGTTTAGCTCAGTTTATTTTGGATCAAAGCAAGCTTTAAAATGGTACTATCAATTAACCTTGGGAATCTGGCAACAAACCTCTCTTGCTGTAAGCTGGAAATATTCTTCACTTCTGTTTAAAAGAGAAGATAGATTGAAGCATTTTTGTTGTAGTAACTGCAAAAATATTTTAATTCTCAACAGTTTTATTATAAAATTACTCAATACGAGGCRTGTAATTTTCATTTTGGAGGAATTCAATACAATTAAGCAACATAYTCTGTGTAATTACTGCTCCACTGGAAATTTCATGTTTTTAACATATATGCGCAATGCATGYGTTTGTACCTTAATTCAGAAATGTGACTTACTGTTTCTGAAGCCTGCCTGTTCGGATGCAGGATTATATCCTTATAATAAAAAACGGTTTCAAGCGTTTACTCAGAGGATAAACGAGGCTGTCTGGTAAATGTGCGACTTGGGAGTCTTCAAGATGCACATGGATTGAGGAAGCAGTAAACAGTAGTAAGTAGTCTGCAGTATGAGGAGCACGTGCAGATTTTGGGTTTCTTCCTCATGTGCCCCTCGCTGCAGGAGTGGCAGCAGCCAGGCGCCTTGCGATCCTGCCCGAGGAGGGTAACAGGGGCTGAGCTGCCGTTTTGTTGGTGGGCGCCGGGGAGATGGTGAGTTCAGCGACTTGCTGGTAGAGGTAGCGTTTGTTAAGGGAGTGTTTCTGTGCTTTTATGCGTGTTGATACAATGTTAAAATAAGTGGTGCTTGGGAAATAATAATAATAATAAAAAAAACTACTCTTCACTTTTTCCTTAAGCATTTAGACCAAACACTGCAGCCACGTGACTGGAGTTCAGACTGGTCATTTGTCTAATGTCAGTTTATTCCTAGGTCTTCAGTTTTGAACTTCTGGGGATAAAAGTAGTAGTATTAAAACCAGCTGCCTAAAGTATCTGCAATCAAAACTAGCTGTTGGTGGTAGCATATACGCGTGTTGGTGGAATTCTTTTAAGGGTTTGAAGACTCCGTTTTTTTCTTAACAAAGTAGATTTGGAAAATACCTRATCTACAAAGCAAGCTATTTCACATTAGACTGTCAGATTTCTGGAAGTACTTAAATAACATAAATTTTTCTTCAGTTTCTCTCAGCGCTTTTATTGAACGGGGCCTCGGAGCTGGTGCCGGGCCCGCCGGTGCCCCCGCTGCTCGTGGGCCTTGCGTGGTGCCCCAGGTCTGTCCGCCCTGCGTGCTGGTAAGGGGTCTGGGTTTTTTGAAGGAAGTCTTTATTTCATAAAAATAAGAACTCTTTACAGACCCTAAAATTATAGTCAGTTATCATCTGAGTGTTGTCTTGAGTTATTTAAGGTCTAATGATGGAAATGAAATAAACTCGCGTGGCTGAGAGCTGCGATACCCAGAGAGTTCRTCTCTTTTCCCTCCCAGGAAGCTCTGGGCATCCTGGAAAGCATTACGTTTCACTTCAGTCAGTGATTAACAGCTCCCAAACCTACTCTATAGCCTGCAAGTCTTGACTTTTGAATAACAGAGATTACGGCTTGTAGCCAGAGTGGCATAATTTAGCCCCAGCTATTTTATGCTTGCTTTGTTTGGACAGTGAGCTTGGAAACGTACCTGTCAGTGATGAAAAAAGTAATTGTACACTTTGCATGAGCTGAGGCTTAAATTGTTTTAATTTGCTGTTAAGCCCCCAGAGATCGGTTCTCCCAGGAGCGCTCTCCCTGCGCCCTCGATAGCAGCAGCGCCCGGCTCGACGGCCGCGGCTGAGCTCCTGCGGCGCGCGGGGCCTCGGCGCTGTGTTTTATTTCCGTGCGTAATTCAGCGTGGAGGTTGCGGTCTTGTCCCGAGGCAGACCTGACCGGCCTTTCCCCCRCCCGAGGGCCGCCGGCCGCCTTTCCCGGGGCTTCGGTGTCTCCCGGCCGGGGCCGCGGCAGCGGCGCGGCGCGGGGGAGGAAGGGGCTCGCGGCCGGGAGCGCTGGGCGCCGCGGAGCCGGGCTCGGCCCCGCTGGAGGTTTGTCCTCTGCCCGGTGCTGTGATGCTGGGTAGTACTGAAACGCTGCGCTCAGCACGCCAAAGAAGTAAAATCTTATCTCCGCAGCTCGCGGTAMTCCGTATTTTATCTCCCTTCTTGCCTCTTAATTCATCAATATTGCGATTGCCCAAACTGGGGGTCGTCTTGGGGGGGAGCTGCTACCGGAAAAGCGCTCCATGGTGCTGCGGCTCCGAGGCGGGCACGCGAGCCGCGGCGCCGAGGAGGCCGGGGCCGTGCGGGAGCGGGGACGGGGACGAGCACGAGCTGGCCTCTCGTACGCTGTCGCTCGCTTCGAGCTACCCAGCTGGAAGAGTTGCAGTGCTTAAGTTCTCGAGTGCGTGCCGCAGCTAAAACCGTGCTTCGGAGGTGAAGGAACTCCGATGGGGAAGTCGGTGTGTGGTGTGCTTTCCTGTTCAGTGTTAAAGGAAAACACGCTTGTATGGGAAATACGGAGTAACGTGTTCAGGTGTAGCGAGCGCCCTTGAGGAATTTGTTCCCGCGTTAACCTCTGGGTACAGAGGCCAGCGGCTTTACAGAGGAATTCCAAAATAATTCCTCCTAGAAACTGCGGGCTGGTGGGAGGGATGGTAGTCTGTTTTGGGGGGTTTTAAGTGATCGTACTCCTGTGTTCCTGATCATGTTTTCATGTGTTTAACGTACCGTCACTTTTTTTTTAATTGCATCCAACTAAAAATAAACAGCAAATGCTTTGGTGGAGGTAAGACGCGGTTTTGCTCCGGCTGGAGGTTGGGGAATGTGTCAGTAAATAACACAGTTCGGCTGAAGCGCATTGTTCACCCTCGTACCCTGCTAGGGGTGGGAGTCGGGAGCGGGGCGGGAGCGCGGCGGCGGCGAGCCGGGCGGAGGAGTGGAGATCAAAAGGACAAACAGAAGCAGAAGGCAGCGAGAGGGCGGCACAAAGAGGCACAGCTGAGCACGGGAGGCCTGGGAACGGCAGAGGAGGGAAAACAGCTCTTAGAGAAGGCAGAGGAACAATGGGGATAGCCGCGGCCGCTTTTAGCTTTCCGTTTGGTTTGACAAAGCCGGCGTTCCACCGGCGAAACTCTGCAGGAGCGCGTCCTTAATTTCTGCTGGAAGTTGCAGCGTTGCTGTTTGCTGGGGCGCCGTGGGGAAACGCGCCAAGCGCAGCGCGTGCCCCTTGCAGCGTGCAGCAGCCCGCCCGTGGCGGGAGCGGTTCGGGGGCTCCCGCGGTGCTGACTTCCCCCGTTGGTCCCGCGGCGGCGGCTCGCAGGCCCGAGCTGGCGCGGAGGGGCTGTGCGGAAGGGGAGCCGCGGCGGCCCTGCCCTCCGGCTGCCTCTTTCCAGCCCTGAGCGTGCTCCCGGAGCAGGGCAGCAACTTCCCCAGCTGATTAAACCAGTTTCCAAAGCCTGGCAGCCTGTCTACAGACCGGGTTTTTAGTGCGAGTGTTTATTGTAACACGTAATTTAGACTGGATTAAGAACGAGGGATGTTATCTTTGCAGAGGCAGCGGTGCGTGCCGCTGGGGCTGCCCTCGCAGGCGCCGGCGGCGGAGCCGGCGAGGGCGCCCCGCGGGCCCCCCCGCCTCGGCGGGAGGGGG
>NW_028186644.1:89099-90612 GCF_003343005.1 Rhea americana | reverse complement strand
GGCCCCGAGGAAGGAAGGGATGTTTATCTCGGCGAGGGGAGAGGAGGCTGCGCAGCCCCCGCCAGCTCGCTGCAGTGGCTGCCGCTGAACCACGCTTGTGAAAGGTTTTAATTTACTGTCTGCACGTTGGCTAAGAGCTGCGTCTGCTGGGGAAGTTACTGCGAGGCGGCTCGTGGGGTGAGCAGAGCCTTAGCTTTGACTGCAGGAGTTTCGAGACCTTGGGTTGATTGCGAAAATAATAGCTGGGCAGGTCACTGCAGTTGTATCCTGCTCCTCCCTTGCAGCCGGTGTTTGCTTTCCTTTGTTTGGGTCTCGTCTTGCTCCAACTTGCCTCCGTCGGGCTTGCTGGCTTTGGCTTTAAAGAGCGAGCGCTTCTGTGCGCGGCTGCTCTCTACCTGCGTGTTTAATTAAAAGGAGAAAAGATGTGTTCCAAAAATACTCGGCTTTCTTGTCTGCCATGTAGCGCGTTGCGAGGCTTGCTGAGTTGGTGTTTGAGAGAGGAAGCGAGGGGAGCGTTCAGCTGACATAGCATCTGAATATCCATTTGGGGCCCAGGGAGCTAGCGTTTAGAAGGGGGAGGGAGAGTGAAATGGATGCTGAAATCTTGAATCTGCTTCTTAAATTTCCGGCTCTCCCTGGAGAGCGAGCGAGMGCAGTTCAGCGCTGCGTGTTTGCCTTGGCTCTGGGTTACCTGCTGCCTCCTCCTGAGCTGTGTGTTTGTGGCAGAGATAAAGGATGGAGGATTTTTCATGGTGCGAGAAAGTACTTTTTCTTTCAGCAACATTTGCTTGTTTGTGGTTGAATAGCATAAAAAAAAGAATCCAGCATTATTGAAGAACGAGTGGGCGAATAGCTGCATCGACTACCATGGTAACTTTTAAAGGGCTTCACCCATAGCTGTCAGCTCAAGATTTTTAGTGTTGTAGTGATCTTTAATGTAGAATAGTTTCCAGGCCATTTAATTATTTCCTCTCCTCATTTAAAACACAACAAAACAAGCTCTTCTCTGAACTGCCTCTTTGTTCCAGTTTCACCTGCGCGCACCGGTGTGGCGGGGCAGAGCACGGAGCACCGTCGCGGTCCGGGTGTCTAYGGCCCCGCGAAGCGGCGCGTTTCTGCCAGCCTGCCGCCGCCGGGGCCTCGCTGCACGGCTCGGCGCGGCTCGGCCCGTTCGGAGACGGGCCGCGCCGTCGCCCGGGAGGACGTGGCGGTTACCGGACCTCCCGCGCTGTCCCGTCCTTCCCGCCAGCGCCGTGCGGGACCCGCGCGGCTGCCGCGCCGCTCGCCGTGCCGCCCTGCTGCATGGAGGTCAGCGTGCAAACCGCGTGCTGCTTGGCTCTCGTCGTTTGTGCTGCTTTCTACCATGTCAGCAGGAAAAAAATACAGAAATATGGGCRTTTGGTTGTCTTTAGATGGTGGTTCATTGTCACTGTCCTGCAACTGCGAGAGACCGGCAGTCGRTTTCGACTGCGGTTGCAGAAACCCTTCGGAAGCGCAGCCCACCCCTGGGTTT
>NW_028186644.1:77932-88638 GCF_003343005.1 Rhea americana | reverse complement strand
GGCCGGGGGGTGCCGGGAACCCGTCCCCCCGCCCGCAGGCACCGGACTGCGGGTGCGTCGCGCCGCCGTCCTCGCGCTGCTTTGTCTCTCCCGGCATTTTCAGCGAAACAAAAGCCTCCCCCGTCGGAGGGAGCCGCTTTCTTCGGGAGCCCGCCCGGCCCCCTGACCTGCGCCCTGGTGAAGGTTATGGGAGTGCTTTGCTKTTCTTTAGGCTTTCTCAGCGCCCCCGGCCCCCCTCGGCTTGCAAGCCAGCAGCACTGGCCAGCTGGGGAGAGGACTAAAATGCGTGTCGTAAGGGTGGGCGCCGTAATTGCCGCGGTCATCTGGGTTCGGCAGGGCACGTCTGTCTTCATGGTTGCGAGCTTAAGCGAAGAGTTTCAAAATGGAGGCGGCTCTGGCTCCCTCCCCGTCTTATTACAGGGGTATGTGCTGCCCTACTTCTCCTCGGGAGCAGACGGCTCTTTCTGAAGCTATACAAAGACATTTGAATGCATTAGTTTACATGGAATTAATCTCCAGATTCCAAACATGCTTTCAAGCTGGTTTGGCCTTATTTTACTGCAAAAGGAGGCCAACTTAATGTTGTAGGCAGTAACTGTTGTAAGCGAGAGTTGAGCTGGAATGGTGAGAGACTAGCACAGGCACCATATTCAATCTTTTAAAAGGAATTTTTGGCTCGTAGACAAAACAAATTGAAAAATCTCATTCTTTGTGTACCGCATCAGCAGTGACAGAGAACCAGACCGAGATTACAAGGCAAAAACCTCCCAGTAACTGCAATGCATTTCATAAAGGGTTTGAGGTATAGTTCACAGGAAGATGATAAATTAAAATCCAGCCCTGAAAAATGTATAGAATAGCTGGGGTGAAGGGAGCGCTTGCAAAATGACATTGCCTAGGATCAAGAGAAATTTGGTATACTGAGCAAAGATGAGGCGCTCCCTGCAACAGGTTGGTCTGAAATCCCCTATCCTCCTTTGTATTCCTGCTGGAGTAGTGCCTTCCAGAAAGGAAATGAGGAGCTCAAATGTTCCCATTATTTTTTGGATAGCCTGCCATCCTTCAGAAAGGAGCAGTTGTGTATGGGGGCGGGGGGGGGTATCATTCAAAAGTGGGTGAAATGGAAATGAGCCAGAATTCTGCAATTTTATAAGGAACGGCAAACACTGATTTCTTTGAGAAAAGGTCGGTGCATTTGCTTGTAAGTACAGCCCTGGTAGGAGTGTGCTAGGAAGTGGAAACTGTGCTCCACTGTGCAGTTCTTTCGTAATTTAACCAGGCAAAGATACACAGAGATGCTTATTTTGGGAGAATGTGGAATGTTTCCGTAATAATTTCAGCAAATTTTGGTTCACACAGAGCATCTGTAAAGGTAGCACACCCACAGGTCATGTAATATGTTCTATTTGTTGAAAAAATTGCTTTCTCTCAAATTTGCAAGTGGTTTAACCCAGAAGACTYGATACCGTGTTTATTTTTCCTCTCCATTTAGTATCCTTCAGGTCTGCCAGGTCCTCACGACTTGTCTCGTTCCAGAACGTGCAGCGTTTCTCTCTGAGCGCTACCTGCGCCGGATGCAGATCGTGTAGGAAAGCAGCCCTGGCCTGTGAGGGGAGAACTGAGAAGCACATTGGCCTCAGCTAAAGAAAAATAATTTGAAAAGGAAGTAAGATCCCTCTGAAAAGGAGAGGGTTGAAATGAATGCTAGAATATCCCTGCGGGGTCTTTGCAGCACACCTGGTAGCCTGCCRTATAATAATAATTCATATTTGGAAGCCTTCATTTTGGTTTGATGATTTTTTTGCCTGTGTTGACACAGAGCATGTAGAAGCATGTGGCGTTTGAAATAGAATATGCAAAACAGGGTGTTAGTAACCGGCTGCGCAGCCCCGCGGTGGGCGGCTTCCCGGGGCTGCCTGAAGTCGCAGGAGAGCCCGGGCGATGGCCTTGGCCCGTCTGCGTAGTCCGTAGGCTTCCAGCAGCCGCCAGCTCCTCTGAAATGGAGGAAGATGCTAGGCTTAGCTGGTGTCACGTTGCTGGAGTAAGGAGGGGTACGCCTGTATCGGCACTCGTTGGCAGCCTGGTGCGGTTGTGCCCCTGGAAGGCTGGGAAAAGAGAACCGAGCTTTTGGGCACATCAGCTTACGGTGAGGTAGACTTTGGTTTGAGCTGATGAGCSTTTGGCTAACTGCCTGTATGCGAGTTCTTGTCCCACTGCAGACGGAAGTTTAAAAAACAAGGTAGAAACCAGATTTATCTTCAACAGATAAACAGTAGCAAGAAAACATGAAGGTGTGCTTTACAGAAAAAGTGAACTCCTGTATGCAGTAAACAAGTCTTTTGTAGAAGTATCTGCTTTCAGATAAACGGCAGAGACGCTGAGAAGCCTAGTAGCATGAGTAAGTTTGGCTGTAGAACAGAGTTCTTAGCTGGCCATCTTGGCATGAGAAAAGGAGATGCTTCAACAAATTGCTCTGGTAGTGTAAAATGAGGAAAAAATACATTTAGATCAACAACTGGTCTGGATTAGAGTGCATCCTGTTTGCTATGTATATATGAAGAAAAAGCAACCAAAATAGCAAATTTCACCATGGCTCGGGGAGCGGACGAGAGCTGAGTGCAGCACATTGCTGAGAGCGATTGCAGCGGTGGAACAGGAAGTCTTGCTCCCCTCCCCCTGCCTTTGTGGACAAGCAGGCTGCAAAGAGAGCTGATCAAAAGGATGTAAAACTTGTTTACAAGATGTATGCAAAATATATTTGGGAAGGAATGTGAGTGCTTAGCAGGCTGGGGTGCACTAAGAACACATGACGTCATGTGAGTATAGGTTGCAATCTGAGGCCGCAGAGCATGTGACCTAAAGTCATCTTAACACTGAGCAGCAAACCAGAAGGTGACTTTATCTGTATGGTTGCATCCAGTGAGCTATTTGAAAAATACACTGGGAAAGCTTACCCTGTGCCTGCTAATGAAAGGGTGAGCAGTTGTCTTGAAATCTTAATAGTACTTCAAGAGAAGCATTGCGTCCACAGCTTCGGGACTCACCGTATTTGCTGCAGTCCCTAGGATATAGTTTCTTTGACCAAGCATTTTTAATGGCACTTCTCATGTTTAAAGGTGGGAAAGAATACGTTTGGCATTTGAAATATGTACGGTATTTCCGAGGCTGCTTCAGAATCTAGAGTGAAACAGCAAACGTATCCCTAGATTGGCGATGGCTTGGTAAGATGGACTGATGAGACTAGCTAGAAACAGGTCACTTAGGCAGCGATTAAAAAGTTGTGTTGTTACACCCGTCTGCCTCGCTCACCTTCCTCCGCTTCTGTGTAAGAGGCACTTTCTGACCTCACAGGGAGTCTTAAGGCTTAATCCATTGTTTGTAAAGCTCTTTAAGATCCTTGTTTGGAAGCACTAGAGTCTGGAGGATTAAAAACAATTTATTTTTGTATGTCTTGTATAATGTGCATCTCCAAGACTTTCCAAAGAAGGAAGAATTKTGAGCCAGGCAGAGATGGCAGGTTTATAAGGTAAACACAAGGGAGGAAGCGGCTTGGAAGAACAAAGAAGGTGAAAGCAAAAAGCCTGTTTCCCTGTTGTGGAGACTTCTGCGGATATATGGAGGATAAGTTTCCAGCTCTGGAGGAAAGGGTTGGATGTGGTAGTGCCTCTTCCTCTTAATCCTGTTTAAATACCCATCTGGTCTGTGCTGCTGCCTTGTTGTGAGGAGTAGCATGCAGATTTTCTCCCTACTCTGTTTATGCCCTTTGATCGTATCTATTGGGAAGCAGGAATCTCATTTGTTCTTGTCCAATCTGTTTTGTCAACCCTAAACTGCCAAATGTGTTTACAGAATTAACGATAGTGTTTTGGATAAGGATTATTTTCTTTGAACTAGATCTAGAATGGTCAACGAAGCTGATTAAGTTGAGGGTAATATTCCCTTGCTTGCTTGCCTTGAGCGTACTGGCTGTGCGGTGCTGGCACAGGCAGCTGAGCCAGACCTGCACAGAGCCAGGCTCAAAGCCTCTGTAGGTGTGACCCAGAAGAAAATGGGGAAAGAAATCACTTCTACCTGGTCTAAACTGATGGTTTCACCAAGAGCTGGTGTCTCCCAGGAAGGACGTGTCTAGCCAAAGAGCTGTTTGCTTGACTACTTGCAGGTAGGSTCTGTAGCCTGTCACCTCCCTGTTCCGCCGTGTGACGCTGTCTGCCGGCACGCGTGGCGCTTGCCCCGTTCCCCCTCCCTGCGCTGTTTGCACCCGCATGCAGGCCTTGCCCTCGGTTATCTCTGCGTGTCGGTGTCCTGCTCCCAGCCCCTGCCAGGTACAGGGCTTCCCGCGGGCCTGCTGGGAGAGCAGACGAGGTCTGCTGGTGGGGGGTGTGTTGCCACGCAAGGTCCTCCTTTCACCTAACGCAAAGTCGTTGCCGGAAGAAGGTCCTTGTTGAGGCYTCCCTCTTGGTGGACCTCCCTCATACGTGTGCAGCTGTGCAAATTTTGGTGCTCTTGCTGTCTCCTCTGATGTGGGCAGCATGARGGGGGCTTGCTACCTCCCCCATCCTCCGTCTGCAGTGCCAGTCCCACGGTCCTGCTACCGCGCTGAGACTGCTGGTCTCCCAGGGCCAGTGCCCCTGTTTCTCTCCAGTTCTGGCCCCTGATGTGCCAGTGTAAAGCATGGGGAGAAGCAGTGGCCTGTCATATGTGGCTTTTTGGCTCCTGTGGGGAAGCAGAAACTGGTGATTAAATTCTTTCCCCAGGTGCAGGCCTGAGCATGTTGTGTAGGTGTGTTGCCATCATGTGACGTTCTTTGCATTTCAAGTGCAATGTTTTCCCACGTGAACTTGTTTGGGGTGACAGAACTGAGCGTTGCTGTTGTTCTGATCAGGTTCATATTCGGTCATAGCTGAACATAAGACTGAGCAGAACTAAAAACTTTACCAGTTCTGTTTTCTACTTTGGATTGTTTGGGTTTTASCCATAAGAATGTCCTAAATATTGGTGTTGCAATGAGCAAGGCATTCAGGCAGTGGTTTCTGAATGATGTCAAAGCACACTCATGACCTCAGTATTTTTGTCACTTGAGCTCCAGACTTTTATATAAATACAACTGTCTTACTGAAGGGCTCAGGTGAAATGGCCACCAGCYGTTGTCTCGTGGGACGTGTTCCCGTGCAGGCAGGGCTGGCGTGTAGGCTGGGGTGGCCGAGGCTCTGGGGTATGTTGGTAAGAAGCTGTAGGTGTGTTGCAGGGAAATTCTTGAGGTGTGGGTGTGCTCGAGCCAAGGAGGACCAGCAGCCAGTGCTGAGGTCTGAGTAAGGCCAATGAGTTACTGTTTACTTGAAAATGATGTTGGTGACATCAGGGTGTGATAGATGGGATGCAGTGGCTCGCCGAGGCCACTTCTGTTATTGGCGTGGCATCATAAGACCTCATTTATCCTAAAAACAGTTCTATTTTTTTTTTATTCCCCAGTCCCGCTGTGGTTACAATGTGTCTAGGTGTCCCTGTGTTACCAGCTCTGAAGGTCTGSGTGGTAGCTGGGCCAGGTGCAGACCAGCTTTGCAATAGCAGGGCTAAAGAGATTAACGCAGCATTCACTTAAAGGAAAAAAAAAAAACCAAAACGCTGGTTGGCTGAAGAGGTCTCAGAAGACAGATTCCATGAGTTGGGGTTTGAAGCACCCAACAGTGAAGTTGGGGGAGATGAAGCTCACTGGCCTAGCGAGGTGCATGTTGGAGGCCCTTCTGGTCCAGACTGGCAGGACCTGGGGAGGTGCACGGGGAAGCGGCGTTGCGAGTGCCCCTGCTGCAGAGTCTCTCATTCGAGACATCTGCTGCCATCAAGCTTCAGGCTGACCTTGTATGACACTTACCCAGCTAGCTTTGTTCTGTGGACATTATCAAAAAAAAAAAAAAAAAAAAGCCTCCGGTCACTGAAAGTTGAAGCTAGAGAAATTCAGCTGATAGAGAAAGCACCAGATTTATCCGGAAGATTGCTAGTATGCGAACAGCTTAGCTTGAGGCTATAGTAGACCTTGCGTCCCTTAAACATTAGGGAAATAGGGTTTCTTTTAAGTAATGTCTTGGTTTTAAAATATCTGCTGTATTCATCTGTATCTGTGGAATATGAAAGAAGAATTAATTCAGGGAAGTTCCTTTGCCTGTCAGGCTATTTGCTAAGATGATTGCAGCAAATCCTTTTGGCCTTAAAATCAGTAAACTTTATTCATTGATTTGAATTATTTTCCTATTTTTGTTGTTCTTGCTTCACAGGCTGGCTCCCTTATGTTCATGAATCTCTTGTTTGCTCTACTGTCTAATTACTTCTTAAAAAACCAGTTGCTTCAAGAGGGCACTCCAACTAATCTATTATAGGTGTAGCTATTCCAAAAATCTGCAATTCCACGATACCGTTGCTTTATCCTCTCCTTTATCCCGCCACGATCTTGTAAGCTTATCAGTGCTGGTTTCCTTGCCTCTTTCTGGTTTTGTGCAACTTCAGTTGCAAATTATTGATGGGGAACTTAAATGCTGYTTGAGCTCTAGGAGCACCATTTCCTTCAGAGTATATTCTTCTTGTTGTTCTGCTTGATCTTGTGACTATTAAGTAGTTTTAGACAAAGATTATTTTTAGTCTCTTGCACCCTCTTAAGTTAAGCACACTAGCTCTAAACAAGCACCAAAATTTTCTCTAGCACAGCAGAGAAATCATTTAAAACCGTACATAAACTTTCTGTTCCCAGTGACCTAGTTCACTGTATACAAAAGCCAACGTGCGTGCGCACCCCGCTTCCCCTTCCAGACCGTCTCCAACTGACTTGTTACAGAGCAAGCTGCATTTTGTACATGCTACAAAAAAACAGTGCACATGAGAGCAGAGGGGAATTAGAATATGTTTCCTCAAATACCCAGAAGAGTGGGAGTTGAGCGTTTCGAGAGAATTTTTAATTCCTCGGGGCTAATCCACAGCAAATGAAAAGCTGCACTGTAACTCTGCCTCGGCGGTAGAATTTTTATGAAATTCCACTGCTGACACCGGTCGTTGCTGGTAGATATCTGAAGATTTTACTTATGTCAGATTTAACCTCCGTCGATGCAAAGCTTTGATGCAAAGCTGCTCTGCACATATTACAGTGGGAAGAATCTCCGGGGTTGCTATAGTGAAAGGCTGGAGATGACTTCAGGAGTTTAAATTAGGCCTGCGTGCTGATAAACAAGGTCTCTGACTATCGTGCACGTTGCTGCAGCATTTGAAGATGTTTGTGTCGAGCGGGTGGGAGGTGTCGTTTCGGAGAAGTGAAAGTGCTTACATAAGCCTGTCGGACTAGCTGCACCAGGGGGGTTTTATGGGGAGTAGTGGACAGGTGCCAGTGGCTTGCAGGCAAGGTAGGAGTCACGTACTGCGTTTGAGTAAAAACGAGGAAGAAAAGCTGGAGATACTGATTGCATTTAGCATGATATTACTGTTCTTGTGGGTCCTGCCACCTGTACCTCTTCSTCTGTCGGGGTTGTACGGGGTTTGTACTGGGCTGTTGTAACCTCCTTCAGTGCAGAACGACGTTCTGGAAGTATCCCTTGCTGCTGATACCCCAGACACGCTTGTGGTGCCCTCTCCGTCACGACTTCACCAGGTCTTGGTCTTTGTAACCTCTTCAGCGTCTTTAAATGCTGAAATGAGACTATTTTGTAAAGAGCCCTGCTGAATATCGCCCTCCCCTCCTCCCCCAGGCCAGCCCTGAGCGCGAGTAGATGGAGCCAAGCGCGGACGCGGAAGCAGGTCCTGTGCCCGCAGCGTTAGCGGTGGTGGCGGAGGCGCCGGCGYGCGGGCCTCCGAGCGGGGCGGGGGACGGGACGCGGCAGCGCGGCCGGGCAGGCTGGCGTGCCGAGGGCACGGAGGGCCCCGTGTCCCGCGCGCCGGGGCCCCGTGTCCCGCGCGGAGGCGTGAAAGCCGGGCCTGGGACGGGCGGAACCGCGAGCAGTTTAAGCCTGCCTTCCCTCTGCGGGCTTAGTGGGAGCTTTAACGTTGGCCGCTTGGAGCGAGGCGGGAGAGCGGGCGGTTCCGCGGCGCTGCGCCCCGCGCCGGGGCCGCGCCGGGCTGGCGGCCCGCTCGTCCTTTCCGCGGACGCTGTCCCGGGCCCAGCGGCTGCGCGGCCCGCTCGCTGGGAGCGGGCGGTTCCCCGGGGGCCGTTACACCGCCCCCCGCTCGCCGGCGCTTGCCGCTCCGCGGGTCGGGCGGCCGTAGCGCGCGAGCCCTTCCCGCGGGGCGCTCGTGGCGCCTTGGGTGCGCGCGGGTGATCAGAGCCGGTTTTTCCCCCTTGTGAAATACATTCCAGCTCGAGTTTGCAGTGCGGCGAGAGGGGGAGAGAGAGAAGGCAGCAGCAGCATTAGCGGATGTAGAAGTAGCTGGAATGAGAAGCTTTTGTGCCATTAATAACAGCTCTGGCGGGCAGCCAAGGCTCCGAGTGTGGGATTAGCCTGAACAATCAAGACTGCAGGATCAAAACAAGGAGGCAGGAACAGCGAGGTCACGCTGCTGCCATCTGCGCTGCCGCAGTGGTGGGAGGGAGCGGAAGAGGGGGCCGCGCCGGAGGAGCGCGGCCGGCAGCGCCCGCGGGCCGCCGCGCTGCGCCCTGCCCTCTTGGGGCAGCCGCTTCCGAGAGACGCGGGCGCTCTGCTCGGGCCGTGCTGCGCCCCGACTCTGTCCCAGGCTGGGCGGCTTCTGCGGCCGAGCCGGCGGGGACGGGGCTCGTGGCGGCCGCCCGGCCGCAGAGCTGGCGGGGCGAAGCCAGGCGTGCTGCCGGGGTGCCCGATGCGTGGGCCTTTCGAGAGGTTATATTTGCTGCTTTAAATCGGTATCTGAAAGGGGCGACTTGAGACTTGTGCTGAAAGACAATTTTTGAAGCAGATGGAGGCAAATTCTGTTCTGTTTCGCTCTGGTCTTGAACAGATTTTGCTGAGATACCTTGCAGAAGCATCAGAAAGCACAACGATGTGAATCGTTTGTGTTGCTGCTTGTCTCTTTTTCCCTGTGACCTAGTAAATCTACTGTCCTGTAAATGTAAATAGCAAGGCTGAAATGTAAGAGAAGCAAAACAGTGTCCCACAAACAGCCTCCCAGCTCTTGCTAAAAATATCCGCGCGGTGCAGTAACTCCCAGGCATGCTTTTGTCTGACTGCTTTTGAATTCCCTAATTGACGCTGGTTGGAGGGCAGTGCACCAGCTTCCTGAATAGCTTAGATGTTGATTGTGAATTAAAAAACAAGAGCAAAATTGTTTTTCCTTTGTGCAGGAGCGTTTTTATTTACTCCCCCTGCCATTTCTAAGCTCTGTATTTTTATTTACAATTTTATTTTGTGAGATAGCTTCATCGAGCCTATCTGCTGAGCAGGGGCCCAGGGGACAGCGAGTAGACGGCGCAGGGTTTGAGCCCGCGATTGTAGGGGCGCCGTGTGCGTTGGGACTGGAGGGCTCTTCTGTTGGAAACGTCCAGACTGCCAGAGCGATGCGGTGCGAATGGAGCTGAACGTAGCAGGAAGTGTTAATAATGCTTCCTAATTGCCTACTAATAACCAAATCTGTGGAATTTGGCAGCAGTCAGGATATAGTTTTCTTCTGCAATCTGCCAGTTCCCTCTAGAAAGAACAAAGTTGGGGGGTGCCGGGCAGTAGTAGTCTCGTGTTCGGCGGAGGTAGTGGGGGAAAGTTTTTGAGCTCTCCCTTGGCCGCCGCTCGCAGTGAGAGCAGGCGCGAGTGCTTGCCCGGCGGGGAGCTGCTGGGAGCAGCCCCGCACCCGGCTGGGAAGGAAGGAGGAAAAAACCCCGGCTGTTCTCCTGTCTGATTCTTCCTCCCCCGGTTAAACGTGGAAATGGAGAAACGCCGCCTCGTTTCCAGCGCTCGGCTGAGCGCGGCTCCGCAGGAGCGCGCGCGGCTTGGGGCCGGGAGGCCGGCGCGCTGCCGCTCGCGGAGCCGGTCCGTGCAGCTCCCTGGGCGAGCAGGGAGCAAAAGTTTGCGACCAGCAATTTGCGATAAGTCATGGCCGCTCTGAGCAACTCCCTGGACTGTGCCTGTTGTGTAAATGTGATAAACCGCTCGCGCTCGGAGCTCAGCGGAGGCTGGTAAGCAGAACGGGAGCATTGCTTTTGCTCGAGCCCCCGTTAGGAAATGGAAGGTTTGAAATCGTGACCGAGCGTTGGGGAGAAGCTCGTCTGCAGCCGCTGCTGCGGGAGCCTGGCTGCGTGCAGGCTCTCCTTGGCGGGAGACATTTCAGAGCTTCGCAGCAGCAGAAAAACAAGCACAAATTTTTCTGTCTTCAGGGATAACTGCAGTGAAGCATGCGGGGGGGAAGGGCTGTAGCGTGCTTGCTGGTACCGAAATACTTCCCCATCCCCCAAGCACGTAAACAGAGCTGCCCAACTTCCTCGGCGCGGCGGGCGGCCACGCAGCGGCACGGGCGGCGGGGTGCCGCGGGGCCCGGCTCGGCGCGGCACGGTGTGCCGACCCGCTCCCCGGAAACCCGCTGCCTTTAGCGGGGCGCAAAGGGAAGGCGGCCCGGCGGTGGGAGCTGGCAGCTGGCCGAGGCGGAGCGCTGCCTTTCCCGGCTCTCGCTCTGCCGGCATCCGAAACCAGACAAGTATTTTCCGAGGAGCTGGCAGCCCGCGCGGCCGGGGGCTGAAAGCTCGGCCCCGGGGGCTGCGGGACAGCCGCGGAGCT